>NC_077231.1:181596665-182196665 GCF_027887165.1 Monodelphis domestica
TTGCATATTGTTATATATAATACATTGTGTTTCTGCTCTCCCTCCCTGTGCCCTCCCAACCTTCCCCTTCCCCCATTCAGTCAGTTATTTTCTGTGGTGAATACATGTTGTTAGAAGCTGTCTTGTATGGTCTTAATCTTTGTTGTGTACTATTTTTTATAGTCTTAAGTTATAATGAAAAAAAAAAGTAGGAACCAAACATAAAAGGTCTAGTAAAGCCAAAAATTAATTTCATATTGATTTTAAAGTGATCTAGCTGAGTTTTTACACTGAAAGCAAAGATTATAGCAATTGTAGTCCATGGTATTTATTTTCAGTCAAACCAAAGTTACATATAATTCTGCCTCTGCTTATATGGGATATTAACACTAACAATACACTCCCTTCAGAAGACTTGCACAGGCCAAATTGTTGGAATGCTGGTTTTCTTGACAACTCCAAACCCAAAAAAAATATGATAATGCGTTATGGTGTAGTTGAAAATAGCATAGTCAGATGTTTGCTTAAAACCTAGAAACTTTCCGTGTTGCTTTTCATGTGCTGTGCCAAGTCTTGATAATACTTTTTCCCCCAACCAAGGGACCTCATAACCTGATTATGGTTATTGCTTTACAAACAGTTTTTGACAGAAGGTGGCTGCTAGAGCTTAACATATGTACCAGTTCCATGTGATGGGGCTGGTTCTTGCAAACTAAGCTCATCATTTATTCTTTGCTGGAGTCAGCAAATAGACTTAAAGAGATACACAGTCATCTATCACGCCAAATAAAAGGACATAACGGCTTTCAAAAGGGTTTTCCCACTTACCCAAAAGGCTTTCTGAAAGCTTCTACCTCTGCAAAAAAAAAATGAAAAAAAATGAAAAAAAAAAGAAAAAGAAAAAAAAAGAAATTAGAACAATTATGGCAGATTGCATGAAATGTGAGAACGTCACAGTAACTGCTACTTTTCATTATGTTTGTCTTTGGGTCATGATCAACAAAAGGGTTACAGTTTCAAAAGAGAGATTGGGATTGTAAAAAGATGGTTTTCAGGCATTTAGGAGGAGTCTAATGTAAGGATTCTCTGAAAAAGAAAATGGGTCTCTCCAGTCACATTCACAAGATAAATGATGGACTGGATGGGGGTAGATGTGGTAACTGTCCCATCAAGAAGGTGGCCTAAGACTACAATGCTAAAGTATGCATACCTCAGTTACAAAACTTTTGAAAGGAAGTCTCAGCCACAGAATGCATATACCTGTAGAGTTTTGCATGGGTTTTATATAAATACAATTTAAAAGAAAATAGCTGCTTGCACATTATACCAGAAAAACCTCCAAAACTGCAATTGCTTTGAAAATAGATTTTAGGTTTTTTGGAGTTTTCTGAGATGCTTGGTCTGTATTTTGATAATTGTGCATATTATGTAAAAATGTTGGTGGACCCATAAATGACCAGACTTTTTCTAAGAAAAATGTTGCTTTAATGCATTTCATGAATTTTTACTCTTATATCATTGCTTGCTAGTAATAGCAAATCTGCTTTTCTGCATCTGCTTTGCGTAGCTATTGTAAGGCTTTGAACTAATGTATGTATTTATTGCTTGAACTTCTGTGCATACCTTATAAAGCATAATGTCTGACAATTTAAATGGCTCATGTATTCTTGCTTCTATCATAAGCTGATGATGGGGACTATTGATCTTTTGTATACAGCAAATTTTAACTGTAGCACAAACATCTGTTTATGTATTGGTGAAATATACCTGTTTTATTTATCTTTTTGAGGTAAACTAATTTTTGATACTTTTCATTACTGTGTACTATGTTCATACCTTGAATTCTCTGACGTTAGAAGTCATGGTTGAGAATTGTAACAGCTGTTATATCCGTTCTGTATTCATGGCTTTCACTGCTGAATAAAATAAAGGACCAAACCTAGGATTTGAAAGAAAACTGTCTACCTCTAACACCAGGGAGTTATCAGATTTTATTTTACATAGTTTTAGTCTACAAAGACACAATTGCTTAAACCTAGTGGGCTTAAGGCTTATATTCTGTGTGGTTGGATTCATGGCACAGTTGTACTGTTTGAAAATCAATTAAAATTTCATGTGAATGTTACAAGTATTTGGTAGAATTACCACTAACTGGGTTTTCTGTAGATAACTCAGATATGGAGACACTATCATCAGCATTCTGTGTCTACAGCTGCTTAACTTCATAAGAATGCATTTCTTTGTGATTAGGGACTCAAGAACAGTCAGAGAATAGAGCTACAGAACTACACTTTAAAATAAACCATCCTGGACTTTAATGTCCCTTGGCAGATTCAGTCACAAAATCCAACAGTCTGTTTTCTAAAGTTCCTCCAGTCGCGCGCATTCACATTTTGGAGAATTTACTTTAGGCTTTAGACCATGTACACCAATATTAACATGCATTTGGACATTCTAGGTTTATAAATACCATAAAACTATTAGGAACAACATGGTTTGCCCTTGTTATTTCACTAGTTCAAGTCAGTGTGAAAGGTCTTTGTCCATTCAATTTGGCAAATCTTACTGAGCAAAAAGGATGTACATTTTACTATAGAATTAATGTATGAACAGTGTGTTACTGCTGTTGGTTGTAAAAAAATGTATATGAAACATTTCATTCATTTGCTTACATTTCTGAAGTATAAATAAAAAGTCTAATTCTTTTTGACCCATTTATAACCCCTAGGATTTTATTCTTTCTGAGAAGAACATTCTTCCACACTAAAAGCCCAAATCATAAATTGGTGGATAAATGGCACGGAATTTACTAAAGATCTTTTCCTTTGGATTTGGGGATTCATAAAGTACATTCAACCCTAACCTGTGCTGCTTTTCAAATATATTTCATTAGAAACTGCCTCAGAGCCCCAAATTTGCCTTCCTCATATAACATCCCTGTGTTTTCATTCTGAGTAGAATTTGACATTAAAAATACTAAATTATAAACAGGCAAATAAAGTGTGTCTTCCTTCCTTACTCTTTCCTTTTTTTCCATTTTTTACTTCTTCGGTACTCAAATATTAAGCTATCACATGATCCCTGACCAAAAAAGAGAGAAGGTGCTCATACTCTAGTTGGGAAACGTCCAAGTTCAAAAATTCCTAATATCAACAGAAGGCAATCATATATGTCTTTACAGGATCAATGAATCCCAGTAGAGTTATGCTAGCTGTAAAAAAAAAATGACAAGTATGGTACACACAAAAAGATGACATAGGGTCTTTATTGTAGTAAAGTTTGGATGCTTCTTTAGTTGTTTTCTGTAGTCCATAATTTGTTGTAAAGGAAACTAGAAAGAAAACAGGAAGACAAACTATTTTTGCATAATTTAACATTTTCTACCATCATTTTCAGGGAAAGAAAACCTAAAGAGCTTTCTATAGAATTTTCAAGTGCTAAAACAGAATGTAAGATTTAAGTTAAATCTTTCTTGAACATCAAAAAAAACCCTTTCACTGCCCAGACTACTGATTAGTAGAAGGACATCAAATTGTACACTAGTTTTATTTTCATTCATCAAAGGTTTTTTAAATATGATATTAATACACTACTTAGATATCTTGCTTTTAAAAAAATTAATAGAGCCAATCCAGAAACCAATTTTATTAAATAATTTGTATTTTTTCAACCTTTATTATTAATTTCACTGTTTGACCAAATGAACTAGTTTTCTGATTATGGAATATTCAAGCAGGAAACCATCCTGAAAGCATTCGGCCACTAAAATATTTTTCATTGTAAAAAGTAAAACCACCAGTTAATTAAAAGGAAAAGGAAAGAAATTGTTAAAAATCTAACAACTTTTAAAAATAAATACAACAAATGGCATATCATATTCTGCTCAATGCCCCCAAGCAAGAGCAGTGTTCCCTACTGATTGAGCAAATGATAATTTCAAGTATTTTTTAAGATGTTCCTTAAAAGACCAGTTCTGACATACATTTCAAAAGAAGGAGTTGAATAAGTAAGAACATGAAAAGACCCAGGTTCAAGTCCTGTTTCCTGTCTCTTACCTAGACTATCTGATTTAAGGGAATTCACTTATTCTCTCTGGGTCATCTGCAAAAAGGAGAGGTTGAATTAGACAATATCTAATGTCCCTCACAGCCCTCTACTACCTATTTAATCTATGAAAATTTTTACTGTCATGAAAAAAAAATGTTGCACAAAATGTAAAAGTTAATAGGTTAAAAATTTCTTAACCATCATGGCTGGGTATACCTTTCCCTTTCTGGTTTCCTCATTCATTCCCAACACAAATTAAAAGGAAGCTCTAACATCTTTGGAACAAAGAGGTAATATCTATACTGTAATAAGAGAAATAGAAGAGTGGAATTAGATTATTTATGCCAAGTGATATTCCAATGGATTACCCAAGACAAATAATATTTGGAAGAAGTCTTCATTTTCCAAAGTTTCAAGACTAAATTTTGCTACTGATTTTTCCATCTTTGTTGCATACTTATTTGAAAGTCCTTAGATTTTGTTTCCTGCTAAAGTATTTGCATGATACCTTAGGAAAAACAGCCTAAGTTCTCTGACTCTGTCAAGGCTCCCATGATATTTAGAAATCTGGACAAGATTGCTTTGCCATAGTACTTAGGAGTGCCCCAACTATTGGCCTCCATTCAAACTTACACGTAACCAACCAAATAAAGCTGTTTTAACTGCCCAAAAGAAAATTCTCATAACACTTGGAACTTCATCCTGATAGCACCTACCAGATGGGAAGAATAATATAGATGTACTTCTCTTGGAGGTTATAAAGATTAATTAAGATATTGAGATTATTACAAATAAAAATGTTAATTGTGATTCCATTTCATTTTTATCTGGCAAAAATCAAGCAGGCTCTGTTTCCTAATACTAAAGGTGACAAGCTACCAAATTCATGATACTCTAACCAAAAATTTATGTCCTAAATCCTATTTTTTCCAAAGAATAGAAAAGAGAAAAGGCAGAGAGACTTACATTGGAGAATGAATATTTCAACCTTGAATTCAGAAAGCTATTCAGAAAGAAAGGTTCAAATTCAAATTCTGGTATGAGCCATAGTAGCTATCTGTTCATGGGCCTCTCAGTGCCATGGGAAATTTAAGAAAATACACACACACACACACACACACACGTGCACACATTTATTCTTATATATTATATGTTATATATTATTAAGAATATATATTACATATCATACTCATATATTATTATTAAGAATAAATACCTATATTAATCTAAACATTCATATTCACTATAGTCTACCAAAGATGTATTTGCTGAGGTTCAAAAGAATGGAAAGCAACACTAAGAATGACCAAAAAAAGTATACACTGAAAAAAAAAAACCCAAAACATAATCATAGTTACTAGAAGAAATATTCCTGCCATGACTCAATGAGAAGTCCTTTTCCAATTCTTGTAGCTTTCAGAACCGAGATCATCACATCTGACCAGTATGGCAAGCATTAATGTAGTGTTTGAGGGCCCCCCATATAAATAACAGGCTGTTACCTTGTAGAAAGGTCTGAAGAGGCAACATGCAAACATAATGCTATGGAAGGCAAGGACTGATATGGCTGTAGTGCCCAAAGGATCCCATTTTGTTCAGTTTCTCTACTCAGTCTGACAAACATTTCAGGGCTCACGTTCTCTCAGGCATGGTGCTAAGACTAGAGCTTACAAACATAAAAAGTAAGCATTCCCTGCCTTCAGGAAAAGTAACTTGGGGGGAGTATAAAGATACCATCACATACAAAGTAATTAACTGAGTATTATGTGGATAGAGTGATGGGAATGAAGTCAGAAGACCTGATTTCAAATTCAGATTCAGCCATTTGATAGCTATATGACTTTGGGCAAATCACTTTAGCTGTTTGCTTAAAATTTCCTTAAGTATAAAAAAGTAGATGATAAGGGCATCTACCCCACAGTATTGTTGGAAGGATCAAGTAAGATATTTTGTCTAGAATTTAGCACAGTACCTCACACATAGTAGGTACTCAATAAGTATTTCCTTTTTAATGAAAAGTAATTTTGAGAGGAAGAAAGAACTAACAACTGGAGAGAGGAGGAAGATTAAGAAAGGTCTCCTTTAAGAGGAGAAACCCAAGTTGTATTTCCATTTCTTCAGGAAATAAACTTTTAAAATATTGATGCCATTTATTTTCAAAGCATTTCCATTTCCAAAAAATTTTTACCTTTCTTCCTTGAACCCAGCTAGTCTTTATTTGAACCAAAGGTTAATAAGGTAGAATAAAACTTTTAAAAACTGGGGCAAAACTAATTCTAACATATCAACCAAGAGCACCTGCTCACATATGCAGTATACCATAGCCATTATTCCCCATATTTTTCCAAGAAAGGAAATGTATTTTCTGTAGCACTAAACAATTAATATCAACAGTCTTTTGGTAATAATTTCATTTTTATCTCTCCCTTTCAGACAACCAGCATGTATTAAACTAGGCATGTAGCTAAGTATGGAAGACACAAATCAGAGTAAAGAGAAAGACAGCCCCTACCCTCAAGGAGCTGACATTCTAATAAGGAAAGGACAAGCACAGTGGAGAACTGAGAATTGGTGGAAGGAGAAGGGAAAAGGGCAGGCAGGTCTGAGAACTCAGAAGTGGACCCAGGAGGGAAATGAAGGTCAGTCAGCCTCCCCCATTCACCAAAATGGAAACCCAGTTTCATGATGAGGAAGTTCTAAGCCCTGAGGAAAGTTCACAATGGTAGTCATCCATGAAAACATATCATGGTAATTTATCATGAAAAGTAACATTATTTCCCATTTCTTCTTGTAAGGTTTTTTTCACTCCTGATTTTTAGACACACAAAAAATAAACATATATTTAGAAAAAGCAATGGATCTTGAGTCAGAGGATCAAGGTTCAAATCTCAACTCTGATATTTAGTGGCTATATGAGCCTCAATTTATCCATCTATAAAATGAAGGAGTTGGACTACTTGGTCTTCTGCCTCTAATTTTATACTCCAAAACAGTTTTCTTATATGTCACACAAATGTACAAAAATACCATTGGCTTCTCTGACATGATATCAGTCCAAGAAGTTTCCCTGTTTTCAGAAAAAAGTACAGTTAACTTGTAGGAAGCTGGAAGATATAGAATAATAATAATAGCTAACATTTGTATAGCACCTACCATGTGCCAGGCATCATGCTATGAACTTTAAAAGAATTAATAACACTTCTACAGCAATCACTGTGCCATGAACTATGCTGTTTTTATAATATTAGCAATAACAACATTTATATACTTAGACAGTCAGGTACTGTGCTAAGTAAGCACTTTACAATTATTATCTCATTTGGTTCTCAAGCCCTAGGAGCTAGATACTATTATTATCCCCATTTTACAGATGAGAAATCTGTGGCAGAGATTAAGTGACTTACCCAAAGCCATCAAACTAGTAAGTCTGAGGCCAGATTTCAATTCAAGTCTTTCTGACTCTAGGCCACAAACGCTATCCACACTGCCACCTAGTTGTCCCCAAAAGAGGTAGGAAAACATCTGCCAGACAAATTTATGCTACATTTGTTCTCCACTGAATTTTTTCATCTAATCTAGAAGGAGCTATAATCAACCCTCTTTGATCAAAAGTTTAGCTTAAAGAAGGGTTTTGAAAAAAAAAAAAAGAGTAATTACCTAAATACAAATCTACCACCACCACTGTTTACACAAGTAAACTGGAATTGCTTTAAAGAGCAACAAGAACATGAAAAAATGAGTAGTAACTTCAAACTCTAGGCCCTACCCTACTGAGATTCCAACTCTGCCATTGACTGTGCCATTTTGCTCCTCTCTAGAAAGGAAGACACTTCCAAGACACTGCTTCCTCTAGCTGTAAGTTTTCGAAGTATGACAATAATTCAGCTATCCCAAAAATGTAAAGGAAATCTCCCAAGTTAGGCAACATTTTTGAATCTTTTTAGCAATATTTACAAGTCCAAAGTGAATAAAAGGAATAAATAGATATAATAAATAACTTTAAGTTAATACCTCATCAATCTAGAGGTTCCTGTAGCTGGACTAAAGACATATGAGCTTCTGAATAGTGTCATTATTAGGAAAAAGTCTAAATCAGACCTCTGGCCCTCTTATCTAGACTGAATTTATTTATATTTCAAATTTAAAAAAAATTAAATATATCTAACATTTCATCTTTTTAAAAAACTAATTCTGAGATTTCTGCTGAATTGTTTTCTTGTAATTGCCATTATCATATCTGAATACTCAGATCGTTTTTATATTTAGAAACTATTTAAACACACTTTGATGACAGTCATTTAAAACAGGGGTTGGATAACTATGACTTTTAGGCCAAATCCATTTTTACATGTAAAAGCCATTCTTAGCTTGGAGACTATACAAAAAACAGGCACCAGGAGAGATTTGTCCCAAAGGTTATAATAGTTTGCTGACCCCTGACTTAGAAAAATGAGTCATGGTTATCGTTGTCCTGGTATTTATTCTAAGAGTTAAAGATCATTTTGATTTGTAAAATGTGGGAGATTCAATAAGCTCTAAGATTCCTTCTAGCTCTTTATCTATGACTTTATAATCTCTCAAACAAGGGAACAAGTGATTGGTAAATAACACTGACTACTGTAATATAGACCTTATAAACTACATGGTTATACTGTCAAGAAATTAAATCTGTATCATTCGCTAGAACAAAGGGACGGTGCATTTAGGTGGGAGGCCGGCCAGGGGCTGCTTTAAAAAGACATGGAAAGAGTAAAGCCACTGAAGAACTGAAAAGAAAATACACAAAATAGACAAATATAACATGAGAATTTAAGTCAAAGACAGAATATTAGATTAAACTGTACTAATCTGAATTGTGGCTTATTTTAAATAGGATTAAATTAGACTAAATGGACTAAGAATGAAAATATGAGCCATGGGAGTATGAGAGAACTGGGGGAGAAATCAAAGTCATTTTAATACAGGGTTAGGTAGCAACAAAGTAGTGGAAAGGCCACTGAACCAGAAGGCTGGAAACCGTTCTCTTTTTGAGTCTGTCACTAACTAGCCGTAGGATATTGACTAGTACAAACTCCTCGAGATTCATTTTCTTCATGAGTCAAATGAGATAGTTACTGTAAAAATACAAGATTTGTCCTCAAATAGCTAATGGTACTTGGGTTATGTCTAACTAGTCATTTAACTTATCTAAGCCCTTTACCCTACAATTCCACCACCATTTACTATTTGTAAAGTGATGTTGGAACTAGCTGATCTCTAGGATCCATTCTAGCCCTAAACAATCTGATACTGTTATGACCCTTATTCTCTTCCAACCAGAGGATTCTATTATTCATTCCCCTAAATAAACCAGATGACAAAATAATAAATTCATAAATTATTTTCAAAATATAGAAAGGAAATTAAATCCTGAAGTTGTGAATAGTTAGTCCTCAAAAAAAATCAATAAATAATGAGTTATTTGTAATAAGTTAAGGAAATCATTTCCCAAAAATATGAATAATTAATTAGGAATGAAAATTCTGATTTATAATTGACCAATAATTATTACTTTTATGGTCCACATCATATTATCTCATTGAGTCTCCTTTTATCACCTATGAAATAGAAATGTATTAAAGATTTAAGAAATCTTAAAGAGAATAGCTCAGAAAAAGGCAAGAGCAATGTAGAATTGTTACTGTCAAGGGAACTGAAGAAAATTTGTAGATGGTGTTCAATTCATTAATATATATAAATAACTTACTTTCTATCAGTTCTTTTTAATTTGTACCCCCTTATAAAGATATAGTCATTTCTACTGTATGTTTCTCCCTCTAATTCTCAGTTAGGTTGTAAGTACCAAATGAGGTAAAATAATTCCTAGTTTAGAGATAATCTATCATTTGAGTTTCAGCTCAGCTAGCCACGTTAACAAAAAATTAGACAAACCTGAAGAATTAGGAACAGAGGTCACAACATAATACAAAAAACAAATCTAAGAAAAAGAAGAGCCTGAAAGCAAAATGGCTGTCTGATGAGGCTTTATGAATAGCTGAGGAAAGGAGAGATAAAGGAAAGATATAGCCAAAAAAAGCAGAATTCTAGAGAATAGTAAGGACATAAGGAGGTTTTCTTAAAAGAACAATGCAAAGAAATAGAAGAAAGCAATGGAATGGGAAAGATGAGAACTCAGCGTAAAGTAGAGATAGCAAGGGAAAGTTTCAAGAAAAATGGGAATGATAAAAGATAAAAATGGTAGACACATAAGAGAAGCAGAAGAGATTAAGAAGAGGTGGCAAGAATATACAGAAGAACTACACAAGAAAGATACTAACATCACTGATAACCAGGATGATTTGACTACTGATCTAGAGCCTGACATCTTAGAGAATGAAGCCACGTGGGTGTCAGGAGCCACTGTTAGCAATGAGGCAAGTGGAGGAAATAGAATTCCAGCTGAACTATTTAAAATCCTTAAAATGTTGCACTCAACATGCCAGCAAATTTTGAAAACTCAACAGTGACCACTGGGTTGGAAAAAATCCTAAAGAAAAACATTGCTTCTTTTGGTTGCCAGCCAGTGGTAGAAGTGCAACTTCTTTCAGTTGTCCCAAATCTGAGTTCATCACATATTAGCCACCATCCTGCAGTGTCCAGGCCTTTGTTGCCACTATATTGCCCAAGTTTGATCCTAATGAAATTAAAGTCATGTTTTTAAGGTACACAGCTGGTGAAGCTGGTGCCACATCTGCTCTGCCCCCAAAATTGATCCTTTAATTTCATCTCCCAAAAGAGGTTGGTAATGACATTTGTTGAGAAAACTAGAAAGGGCTAAGGATCACTGTGAAACCTACCATTCAGAATTGCCTCAGCCTTGATCATGAGAGCTAAAAAGGAAACTCCTCTAGACAGAAAGAAGCCAAAAAATATTAAGGACAATAAAAATGTCAGGCTCAATGAGAACATCAACAAGGTTTGACAGATGAGGCACTGATCCCAGGCAAGAGACCTCTCTGGAATCATTGAAGAGATACTTCGAACAGCCCCATCTGTGGGTGGCAACACTAGTGGCAGACATCCTCATGATGTCATTGATGACATCAGTAGCAGGGCTGTGGAATGCCCAGCTAGTTAGAAGCTCCAAAAGAGACTACTGCAACAAATTAAAATCTGACAACAACAAAAAGAAAAGCAATGCCAAAGAATGTTAATATGACCAAACCACTGTACTCATTTTACATGCTAGCAGGCCTATGCTTAAGATTCTATGAGCTTGGGGGCAGCTAGGCAGCTCAGAGAACCAGGCCCTGGGAAAGTCACTTAATCCCCCTTGCCTAGCCATTACCACTCTTCTGCCTTGGAACCAATATGTAGGATTGATTCACAGATGGAAAGTATGGGTTTAAAAGAAACAATCAAACAAACAACAGATTCTACAAGCTAGGCTTTAGCTATATATGAACTGAGAATTACCAAAAGAGCAGACAGGTATTCTAAGCAACCAAATTGCCAATATTTGCTTGATTATGGAGAAAGCAAGGGAGTTCTAGAAAAACTTCTGCTTCATTGACCACAGTAAAAGTCATTGTTGTGTGGATCACAACAAAATGTGGCAAGTTCTCAAAGAGAAGGGAGCACCAGATCATCTTCCTCATCTCCTGAAGAACCTGTATGTGAGTCAGGAAGTAACAGCAAGAACCAAACACTGAACAACTGATTGGTTTAAGAATGGAAAAGGCGTATGACAAGGCTGCATATTGTTACCTTATTTGTTTAACTTCTATTCAGAGGACATCATTTAAATTGCCAGGCTGGATGACTCAAAAGCTGGAATTATGGTTGCATGGAGAAATATCAACATTTTCAGGGATGCAGACAATACCACTCTGACGACAGAGAGTGAAGAAGAATTGAGAAGCCCTTTGATGAGGGTGAAAGAAGAACATGTATGCTGTTTTGAAGCTTAACATTAAAAAAAACTAAAATCACAGCAACTGGTTCCATAATTTCCTGGCAAATAAAGGGAGAAGAAATGGAAGCAACACCAGAATTTACATCCCTGGGCTCAAAGATCACTGCAGACAGCAATGGCAGTCATGTCATTTTATTTATTTATTTTTTAATTTTTATTTGGTCATTTCCAAACATTATTCATTGGAAACAAAGATCATTTTCTTTTCTTCCCTCCCTACCCTCCCACCACCTTTCCCATAGCCCACGCGTAATTCCACTGGGTATCACATATGTTCTTGATTCAAACCCATTTCCGTGTTGTTGGTATTTGTATTAGAGTGTTCATTTAGAGTCTCTCCTCAGTCATATCCCCTCAACCCCTGTAGTCAACCAGTTGCTTTTCATCGGTGTTTTTACTCCCATAGTTTATCCTCCGCTTGTGGATAGTATTTTTTAGATCCCTGCAGATTGTTCAGGGACATTGCATTGACACTAATGGAGAAGTCCATTAAGTTCGATTATACCACAGTGTATTAGTCTCTGTGTACAATGTTTTCCGGGTTCTGCTCCTCTCGCTCTGCATCACTTCCTAGAGGTTGTTCCAGGCTCTATGGAATTCCTCCACTTTATTATTCCTTTGAGCACAATAGTATTCCATCACCAACATATACCACAATTTGTTCAGCCATTCCCCAATTGATGGGCATCCCCTCATTTTCCAATTTTTGGCCACCACAAAGAGCGCAGCTATGAATATTCTTGTACAAGTCTTTTTACTTATTGTCTCTTTGGGGTACAAACCCAGCAATGCTATGGCTGGATCAAAGGGCAGACAGTCTTTTATCACCCTTTGGGCATAGTTCCAAATTGCCCTCCAGAATGGTTGGATCAATTCACAACTCCACCAGCAATGCATTAATGTCCTGACTTTGCCACATCCCCTCCAGCATTCATTACTTTCCATTGCTGTTATGTTAGCCAATCTGCTAGGTGTGAGATGATACCTCAGAGTTGTTTTGATTTGCATCTCTCTGATTATAAGAGATGTAGAGCACTTTTTCATGTGCTTATTAATAGTTTTGATTTCTTTGGCTGAGAACTGCCTGTTCATGTCCCTTGCCCATTTATCAATTGGAGAATGGCTTGATTTTTTTGTCAGTCATGTCATTTTAAAAGACTCTTGCTCCTTGGAAGGAAAGCTATGACAAAATATGGACAACAGATACATCACCTTGCTGACAAAGATCCATATCAAAGTCAAAGTCAAGTCAAAGCTATGGTTTTTCCACTAGTAATATATGATTGTGAATCCTGGGTTATAAGGAAAACTGGGCACTTCAGAATCAAAGCTTTCAAATTATGGTGCTGGCAAGGACTTTGGAGAGTTCCTTGAACAAATCAATGAATATTTAAATAAATTAATTCAAACTATTGAATTATTTGAAGCTGAAGCTTAATACTTTGGCCACATAATGAGAAGTCAGAACTCTAGGCACTCCCCCAAAACAAGTCAACCAGCTTGAAAATATGGTTCAAAAAAATGAAAAGACTATTCATATAACTTTTTTAAATAGAGAAATTATACTGAAGTTAATCTCACACAAGTGATCACAAGACGCTGAAGTGTATGATCTGTTTCAAAAATGAAACTTATCAAAAACTCATTCTGGAAAATTTACCCAAAGCTGCTTCACAAATCTTGCTAGAATTCTGAAGTCTGAAGTAAGAATGCATACAATTTAGATACATGGACATTACTCATGTGTAAACTGCCCAGCCCTGGATTGGAATCCTGGTTTTGCTACTGGCAAGTTACTTAACTTCTCTCAAGGTCTCAGTTTCCTTTAAGTTGCCTCTCAACTCTAAATTTTTGATCCTGCAATCGATCTTAAAAGTTCTTCTCTAGGAGACAGCTGGGTAGCTCAATGAATTGAGAACCAGGCCTAGAGATGGGAGGTACTGGGTTCAAATCTGACCTCAGATACTTCCTAGCTGTGTGACCCTGAGCAAGTCACTTAACCCCCATTGCCTAGCCCTTACCAACTCTTCTGCCTTAGAAGCAATACATAGTATTACTTCTAAGATGGAAAAGAAGGGTTTAAAAAAAAGTTATTTTCTACTTTAAATTATAGTATTATAGATTTAAAACTAGAAGGATCTTATTAAGATTATAGTCTGGTTCCCTCATTTTCACTGCATCTTATTGAAATGCTTAGACCTACAAAACACTTTTAAAATACCCTAAATAATTGCATATATTTTCTGTTTCTAACATAGGTATCAATATGGAAAAAAATAAAATAGACTTAGTCAATAAAAGTTTGCCCAGGGTCCTATAAATGGTCAAAGAAATTTTGTTTATGGCTCAGATCCTTGTATCAACATGCATTTCTGCTTTATACCTTAATGGTCTGCCTGGCTCCCAGCTGTTCCAGCCCTGAAACTATGACTTACCTTTTAAATTTCCACCTGTATACTCAGCCCTGCTTTATACTTCTAGGACTAAGCTTGACACGAGGCAAAGAAAACATAAGGACCACCAATGGAATAGAGATCTTTGGCTCAATGCCAAATCAGTCTTGGAATTGCAGAATATTAGAACTGGATGTTACCTTTTATGCATTTAGTCCCAGTTTTCTTAATATAACATAATAATAATGATAATATAATATAATAATATTCTTTGCCGATGCCTCATCAACTACAGCATTATTTTCTATCCACCCTTGTAAACTTTCTTACTCCTTATTAATGTCAGAGGTGGGACTAATTTCAAAATCTCTGTCCGAGTAATATGATTCTGACCCTGACAGCCCTGGGTCCCAGTGCGCTGAGCCCTTCCCTCTCAGAGGAATCTCAATGCTTAATTATTAATACTAGTTACCCAAAATCCACAGGCATGGCCTCTTTAATCCAGCAATATGGCGTGACAAGTAAAACTGGCCTGAGAATCAGGACACTAAGGTTCAATCTTAACTCTCCCAATTACCAGCTATGTAATGGCAGACAAGTCTTGAACCTTGTTAAGCCTCAGTTACTTCAACTATACAATGAAAATAAGGATAAATTAGGACTTCTTAGGGATTTTATAAACAATGTTTTTCATAAAACAAAGCATTTTATAAATGTGGGCCATTATTAACATAGAATTATGGAGTAGTCTATTAAAGAAAAAACAAACATTTAGCAAGTGATTATGTGTCAAACAATATGCTATGGGGATACAAACAAAAAGAATTATACAATCCCTACTTACAAAGAAGCTTACAATGTAGAGCAAGAAAGAAAGATAGGGAGAAAGAGAGGGGGGAGTAAAGAAGAGACTGAAGAAGTGACAAAAAGAAGGAAAAAGTAAGTTGGGTGGAGAAGAATATTAGAGTCGAGGATACAAATACAATTAAGATTTTCTATCCTCAAGGAGTTTATATTCTCTTGGGATAAGACAATACATAAAAAGGTGCTGTGAAGAAGAAAAAACACACATAAGCAGGGGAAATGGAGAGGGAGGGTTGGCATATTTACTTCTATATATAAATGTATATATGTATACATACACAAATCACCAAATGAGCATACCTTGCTATGGAAACAAATAACTCTCTCATGAATACTTTGCTTCAGGTCTTGTCCCACAAAACTTAAACACCTGCCTCCTCACGAGATCTGGATCTGTTTCTCCAAGAGTTCAATCAATCCATAAACATTTGTTAAGAGTCTACTATGTGCTAGGTACTGTGCTTAGCACCAGAGATAGAAAAAGAGGCAGAGGATGGCCCTTGCCCTCAAAGCGATTACAGTATAATGGAAAAGGAACTTAGGAGTAGGTCATATGACATTTCTTTTTTTTTTTTAACTAAAAGATGTTTAGAGAAAAGAACATTTACTGAGGATCAGATATGGATCAGAGATCCTAACCTAAGATCTATAAACTTTTTTTAAACAGAATAACTATGTCATCTTGATGATTTTAATCCTATATATTTTACTTTTTACATTTAAAAACATTATTCTAAGAAGAGATCCACAAGTTTCACCAAAGCAACAGGGTTCATAATACCAAAAAAAAAAGGAGAAAAGAATAACTACTGATGTAAATATAAAAGATCAGAGAAGAAAGAAAATACATTTCAATAGGGAGTTTGTGACCAAACATGATGGCAAATAAATGGACAGCTCTTAATATATGAAATTAAAAGATCTGCATAACAATGTCAATGAAGTTAAAATTGGAAGGGAAAAAGCTAACTGAAAATAATCTTCATAACAAGTTTCCCTGCTAAAGATATCTTATCAACGATATGTATATATTGAATTTATTCTAATTTAGAATAAAAACTATTCTCCTACAAATGATTAAAAGATATCAACAGGCTATTTTCAGAGGGAATATTCCACATTATCAACAACTAAAAAATAAAAAATACTCCAAACCATTAATGAATTACAAATTAAAACAGTTCTAATATTCTACTTACCACCCATCAGAAAGGAAAAGATAAAAAAAAAAGTAATTGTTGAAGGACCTTCAGAAAAATAAGCATATTAATGAACTGTTGGAAATGTGAATCATTCTACTTGATCTAAAACAAAACTTGGGGGCTTTTGACCAATCAACTAAATATATGTGTACCTTCTGAACCACTTCCACCAGTACTAGACTTATATTGCCAAGAGAACAAAGAAAAAAATGTTAATTTTTTTTTTTACATTGGCTCTATTTGTGGTAGCAGAGATTGTCCATCAATGAGGGAATGGCTGAACAAATTATGAAATATAAATAGAACAAAGTAGAATACTACTTTGCTGTAAGAAATAACAAAAAAAAAGGATGATTTTAAGAAACCTTGGAATTTTATATGAAATGACCCAGATAACTAGGATAACAATTTATACAATAGCTTTGTGAAGATAAACAACTTTGAAAGATTGAAAGAATTCTTCATCAATGTCATGACTAACAATGATTCCAAACGACTAATTATGAAGTGTTACCTACCTCCTGAAAGTACAGAATAAGCTATACATTTTGCTTGACTATGCACATTAAGTTACAACAGTTTTGCCATTAGAAAACAAAGAGCAGAACAACTTTCAAAATTACTTTGAATTTGTTTTAGGAGGAAGGGAAAAAGTATTTATTTATTTATTTATTTTAAGCTCTTACCTTCTGTCATGGAGTCAATACTTTGTATTGGCTCCAAGGCAGAAGAGAGGTAAGGGCTAGGCAATGGGGGTCAAGTGACTTCCCCAGGGTCACACAGCTGGGAAGTGTCTGAGGCCAGATTTGAACCTAGGACCTCTCGGCCTTGCTCTCAATCCACTGAGCTACCCAGCTGCCCCCAGCAAAAGTATTTATTAAGCACTGTGGAAGTGAGAAATTGGTAATGGTTTGCAGCAGGAGCTGAGTAGCTGGGACTGATGACCTGTCATTCAAACGAAAACATTCTGTTTTGGAATGTGACCAGGAGAAATGGCTGGAAGAAGGGGATCAGACCAACTGAAGTCAAAAGTCTTTGGCTTTGAAGACAGAAAAGTCAGGACTCGTGGCTTGGAGACAGAAAGAAAGAAAGGACAAAAGTCCATCTCTCTCCGATTTCTCTGCTGTGATATAGTGACTGAACTTTCAGACCTATCATCCCATTTCCCCAAATTGAACTATATTCCACCATCCTCCAACCTAAGACTTATTCTAGTATTAGGGAAACCCCAAACCCGCTTTCCCTCCATTTCTTATCTTACCTTTCTTCCCAATAAACCCCTTATTTAATTTAGAGAAGAGAAAGAGTATTTTATTTGAGACATCATCAGGAAGGGGAGGGAAGAAGGGAGGAAGGGAGGAAGAAGATTAACAGCCCTGATCTTTAGTTATCATTTACCATTCAAATAATCCCTTATTATAGCACCCATTACATGCCAGATGCTTTACAAATATATCATTTGAGCCTCAAAACAACCCTGAAAATTGGATGCTACTATTATCCCTACTCATTGAGATGAGGAAACTAAGACAGTTAAATGTCTTGTCCAGTGTCACACAGTTCATTAGTCCCTGAGTCCAGATTTCAACTCAGTTCTTCCTAACTCTAGGCTCAATGTTCTATCCATTGTGTTTCCTATCTGCCTCCAAGTATTACACACTTAAAAGGAAAAGCAAGCTACAAGATAGTTTCTATGCAATAGGAATTCTGTTTCATGTATAATTCTCTTGTTCTACTTTGTGTATGGAAATGATTATTTTATTTGATGTTTATTAAGCCCCAAATAAAAAATAATATCATTGGGAGAGAGATGAGGAGAAAACAGATTTATAGGCACAAAGGGTTTTTTTAAGTTGTCAGATAGCTATGCAGGATCTAAGTATCTGCCAAAAGTGATTCTAATAATTACAATTTTACATTGACTTGAAAGCTCCATCCATTTAAAGCAGACATGTCTATTTATCTTGTGGCCACTAAAAATCAAAATGTGACAGCTTTTGCAACCAGCTTAATTAGCAATGTAACTTTAAAATGGTATTTCAAAATCTTTGTTTCAAGTCTGGCCTATCACTAAAACCAGGGTCCTTTTATGAAAGAGTTGCATTTTAAAGATTCTGGTTTTATAATACAGGTATAGGAAAAAATGTGCAAACTCCCTGGCAGAAAGCTGACATATCGTATATAGAGATGTTTCCACGTCACTCCAACCATCAGTTATTTCCAGTCAACCCCATAACTTTCAGAACCAAACTATCCCTCCTTGGCCTCTCTCCAAAGTATGTTTTTTCCCCTTTTCAAATGTAAACTCCATTAGGTCAAGGAGCTGTCTTTCCTCTTGCATGTTTATCTCCAGTGTCTGGCTCGTAAGTGCTTCATAAATGCCTTTTCATTCACTCAATCACTATACTACTCATTTACTACTTTCTTCCCTCATACCTACATGTCCCTTGCATGTTTCTAGTGTTCTAATGTACAATTAACTTTTTTTAAATCAGGTGTCTAGCTTTTAAGTTTAACAGAAAAGTGTTCTGATGAGAGAGGCTAAAATAATGAAACGAAATACGGTGAAAATCATTTCCATACCGATATTCTCTCCCAATTTCCTACAGTTGTATAAAATGGAGAACAAAAGCATTGTGAACTATGCTTTTAGCTGATACATAATTGCTTACACATCCAAATACATTAGCCAAGTTTTCAACAAGCAATTAGGCAGTCAATTGTGTTGAAAATGTTCTTGCTCACTCAGAGAAGTGACCACGCCTGCCCCAGGGCTCACCCAGGCCTACCTCTTTTCTCCTATGAGTTCAGTAAGCATAACTTGTTCCGTGGTTGCCACTTGTTGGCACCCGTAGCCTGTCAATAAGATGAAAATATTTGTCTTTCATAATTTCTTTTCTAACCCCAAAATACTTTCCTCTCTGGCTTTCTGTGGTGGGTCTAGAGCTTTGTTCTGGAAGAGATAAACAGTATGTGTCTACATGACACCAATTCAAATGAAAAAATCAAATTGAAATTATTTCTATCTATTTCTATCAGAAAAGTATTTCTATCTTTGACTTCTGTTTCTTCATTAGTAAAATGAAGAGGATTTGGACTAGAGCAATGGGAGGCTAAAAAATCATCCATAGCTTGTAAGCTTTACAAAGAGAGGCAGCCACCCAGTTTTGGCCCATGGTTTGCCAATCCCTGCAGTAGAGCATCTCTAAGCCTCTTCCAGCTCAGATCCTCTGAGATTAAAAGAAAAGGGGAAAATGTGGTTTGATAGAATTTTCGGTTTTCATGAACTATGTTGGTGAATTGTTGATAGCACTTTAGTTGCCACAATAACCCTTCAGAGAAAATCAGAACAACTCACTTCTCACAGTCATAGGAAAATATGCTTGGCAACAGGAGGCTTTCAATCCTGCAGAAAACAAGAGATATCCGCCTTCCTTTTCAGTCTTAGAGATGAACTTACATTAATCTTATGGCTGGGAATATAACAATCCTCTCTGTCTGATCAACAGCTGAAGGACTCTTAAAGCATCCTGAGTTCATGCAGGCTAATAAAACCTATAAGTTATTTTCACTTACACACAAGGGTAATAGGATGTGTCCTGGATTAAAATTCTAACTACTTAAACAGAATGACAACACATGGAAGAGTCTAAAGAGTTCCATTTTCCTTTAACTAAGAAAACATGTGGGGATCATCACCAAAAACCAAATGCTATGTAAAAATTACTTTTCCATCTCTAATTTGCTCCTAAATCCCAATAGAGGGGCAAATAACAACACTGATTCAATTTGCTAATCATTTCTTTGTAGGCCATGGAAAGGTAGACCATGGGTAGTCAACATGACTCTTTGAGCCATGACCACTGACTGTTGTTACTTGCCTACTAAATGCTTTAAATGACTTTTCTCATAACCAGCATATTTTAAGATTAAATGATCTTTGGTTCCATATTGTCTTTAATCTAACTTCACTGATTCCCTTCCCACCCCAACCCCCTTTTGTGTGGGCAGTACAGCTTTACTCTCAGTAATGAGCCCCTCAGCTACATACCAGACCTTTTGAAGAAGGCTCACTTTTCATCATCCAAAAGCATGAGCTCACACATGTTCCAACCTGCCTTTGTTCCCTTCAGGCTCCCATACTCATTGAGTTGCCTATTTTCTTTTAGGTGAGATTCAAGGTATCAGACCTTAAAAGCCTTCTATTGGGAATGGGGAGGTGGGGGGGGGGGAGAAAAGGGAGAGGAGAGAGCAGAGAAGGGATCCAGGTTATATCAGTGAACCCCTCTTCACTGGCTTTGCCCTTACAGCAGCTGGGGAGCTCAGAGACTCTAAGCCTTCCTATTTCAAACTTCACAGGTCTAAAAGACTGAACATTTGCTGTGAAGGGCCTTCATCTCTGGAATTCTCTGCCCAAGTTTCTACCTTCATGATCCAGAGTAAAGTCCATCTCACTACTAAAGTTGGTTCCTGAGTACAGAGGATCCAAATAACACAGATTATTTATTTCCCACGTTGGTGGTCCACTATGGCACAGTAAAGGTGGTAGTATTTCTAAATGCGTGCAGAAGTTGAGCACATCTCTAAAAATATCAAGAGCAAATAATATTCAGTCCAAGACAGGAGGGAACTTGACTTCAATCTTTCCTCTTGTGTTGCCTGTGACTTGCTCTAACACAATCTAAAAGCTATCTGTTCATTTGGCTCCATTTGTTTTCCATCAAATTAACCTGTCTGCCCTTGTCGTTCCTCTGCCTGATTGTTTTTACTTGGAGTTCCACTGTATCTTTATAGCTAATGACTGAAAATTATAAATACAAATAAAGGAGGATGCCCCACATGCTTATGGAGTCAGCAGCTGTTCCCAGCTCAGGTGGACTGCAGTCAGCTGAAAATGAGACGAGTTATTAGGGATCCAGCAGGGGCGCAGAGCAAAGAGTATTTCGGTCAAAAGTGACTGTTGAAACAAAAGAAAATAACCCCATCCCAAATGCTCTGGGCTGAATCTGCCTTCCTGGGGTCTTATTCTGGTTCAGAGATAGCTCTGTCCTTGAAGTACTCTCTGTTGAGTGACACTAGTCCATGGTATCAAGTAGTGTTTAAAATACCCAGATTAAAAGACTTAGGCATTTAATGTTACAGCTCCAACAGGTATATAAACGAAAATGAACTTGCAAATTTCATTGAAGCTTTCCACTCTAGCCCATGCCAGTCTCTAATATCAATGGTTTCCCCATTCCTGACAAAGACTTTCATTGCCTCTTACCAAGTTCCCTTTCACACTTGGCATCAGGCCAGTCCAGCAGGGGAAGGTGACTTTAGTGAGGTTATCACTCTTGTAGGTGCATAGGTTAACATCCTCCTTGGGCAATGATTGGACTAATATTCTGTTCTTTGTTCGAAGCTCTAAAGGATTAATGTATGAGAAATGATAACTTGAACTGATGTTATTCTTGTCCTAAAAGCATTTAGTTCCCTTCTCTTCCTGGTGAAAGAGGTGAGAGGATATGACTCTTGTCTCAGAACTGCCCAAGAAAATGCTTTTATCAAATTTCAGCTGGATAATGTGCTGATGGTTCATTTAAAAGAGATAGTCTGGTTCTGTTAGCTCAATAGCTTGGAGGATTGATTTCATCCCCATTTAGGCTGGTTAATGTCACTGTGTTCCTTATAGATACAGGCTGAAATATTCAATCTGACCAGGCTTTCATAAATGACCATGGGCAAAACAGAGAGAGTTGCTTATCTACCCTTCACCAGCCCTAGAGACACAACTCAAAATACATTCCCAGTGGCAGAATTTTCATATGTCTACATGTGCCTCAGCATGACACATCTTGCATATAAGTTATTTGTAGCAAAAATTGCATTCTTGTCCTTTTGATTACAGTAAATAAAGTCATTAGATTCAAGAGTTTGTGCGTTTCTTCTCTATGACCACTCATTTTCTTTTAGAACTAGTCTATCCCGCCAAATTGAGAAGTATAAACCACAAGTTAAATACTGTGTGGTCAGGGATGGATCAGACCAGAAGAAAGCACTGTTAAAATTATCCACGTTGCAGTTAACTTAGTTTAAATTGATGCATAAAAGAGCTGTTCTGATATTAAACACTTCCTCATTTTCAGAATGGGGAGAAGAAAAAAATGTCCCCAGCAGAGGGGGAGATTCTACTCAAAGCAAACTCTGCTTCAAGAATATCAGAATGAGGTTCACGATTTAGACAATATGAATACTGTGTACTGTTATAAGGAAAAGAAGGGGCAGCTGCTGCAAGGCACAAGCAGGAAGGTTCCAGAATTCTAGGAGAGTGAGAGAATTGCTCTTCCTTGGGGGGAAGTTGAAGATAAGGGTGACAGTGAATCTAGCTCTTTGGGTGGACCTCGTGAGTTGGACTAGTCTCCCTCTCTTGTGACTGTATCCCTTATGGAAAACTTCACAATATATCCCCTCAATAGGAGTACAGGGTGAACAAGTATGAATACGTAGCAGATCACATTTGTGTAATTAAAAGGGAACTAGATTTGGAGTCAGGAACATCTGGATTTAAATCCCACCTCTGATACTTACTGGCTGTGTAGTCGGGGCCAATCACTTAAAATTTCTGTGCCTCAGTTTCCTCATCTATAAAACAAGGGAGCTGATGGCCATTAAGATATGTTTAAGCTCAGAAGCTATGCTCCCTTAATCTTAGTGATTTTAAGACTTACAAAACACTTTAATAAGTACATTAATACATTTTATCCTCAAAGTTCAGAGATGTTGTTACTTATCCATGAGACACAACTAATAAGAATAGCTTACACTTATACAAACTTTCAAGTGCATGATCTCATGTGCTCTTCATAATACTCCAATGAACTTTACAAGTATTATTATGCCCATTTTATTGATTAGAAAACTGAGGTTCAAAAACTCAATGGCCTTGTTTCTATTCATTCTACAACCTCGTCATTGCCCCTACATCCCAGGGTGGTTGTGTAGATCAAATGAGGTAATAGTTGTAAAGTATCTATCAATGATGTCTGGCATATAGCAAATGTTACAAAAACATTGGTGAATACTGTCATTTTTATTATAGTGTCAAAGATAGGATTTGAAACCTGATCCCTGACTCCAAGTTAGCCTTTTTCCCATTATTACAAGATGCCTCCTAGTAAATTACTAACTGACAATTACAAATTACAAACTAACGTTGAAATGCTAATGACATCATAGCTCCTATTTGGGCTTTTTTTTTTCTCCAAACAATCACTCTTTAAGTCACATTTCATATGGAATGGATTAGCAGTTCAATGTAGTTCAATTGGACAGATATTTATTAAGTACCTACTATGGCCAATACGCTAGGAAAAATATAGAGATAAATAAAATGTGGTCTTTGCCTTCATGAAATTATATCACTGGAATGAAGAGCTTGACAGTGAGCTCTATCATCATACCATCTCATTTCGACGGGCTTTTCTGAGGCAACTTTCAATTGATCTTTCAACTGAATGACATTCTGGTGTGGTCTATTGTCTTCTACATATTCTGAGACTCCAAATAAAACATAAATTCAATTTTTAAAATGGCTCTTTTCCAAAGACATGCAAGTATGCGGGAAATTCTGCAGCAAAACTCTTAGTAGCATTGTATGCATCCATTAAAAATGCCACCTGTTAACTCCATTAAACTTTTGCTCAGGTGTAAGAGTCCTCCAAATAGTCAACTACATGTAATTAAAGAACTTAAACTACAGTCTGCCCAGGGGAGAGGACTTCTTGATTCTTGCTAAGACCTTTCCTGAGTAATTACTTTCAAAATCTCTACCTCAGTCATAGCAGATTCTAGCAAAGAAGTAATATACAGAAAAATGTCTTTTCTATAACAACTTTTAGCTACTACATGATGTTCCTGGTTCCTGATTGGTTATGCTTGTGAATAACATTGAAATGGTCTAAGATGCTGCCCCATATTTTTTCTATCTGCCAAACATAAAAAATACACATAACCATGCTCCAAAAGCTTATAGGAACATAGACTTTCCAAATATTTGCTACCAAATCCTTTATACTTTGCTGCAAGCACACTATAATGTCTCGTGCTTCTTTTGGATATCTGTTGCCATTTATTCTCTGGTATGCTCAGACCTAAATGGCCCAATGTCCATTATGAAGTTTATCTCAGGGCATAAAACGTCCCAGACACATTGAGCCATTGGTGGATTTCTTTTTTTTTTTTTAATTTGGAAAAGTCTATTTAATTAATTAATTTAGAATATTTTTCCATAGTTATAAGATTCATGTTCTTTCCCTCCCCTTTCCATACACGCCTCTCCCATAGCCAATGTGCAATTCCACTGCGTTTTACATGTGTCATTGATCAAGACCTATTTACATATTGCTGATATTTGCACTAGCATGATCGTTTAGAGTCTACATCCCCAATCATATCCCAATCAATCCATGTGATCAAACAGTTGTTTTCCTACTGTGTTTCTACTCCCACAGTTTTTTCTCTGGATGTGGATAGCGTTCTTTCTCATAAGTCCTTCAGAACTGTCCTGGATCACTGCATTGGCATTAAGAGAGAAGTCCATTATGTTTGACTGTACCACAGTGTATCAATCTCTGTGTACAATATTCTCCTGGTTCTGCTCCTTTCACTCTGCATCAATTCCGGAGGTCATTCCAGTTCACTTGGAATTCTTCCCATTCATTATTCCTTTGGGGACAATAGTATTCCATCAATAACATATACCACAATTTGTTCAGCCATTCCCCCATCGAAGGGCATCCCCTCATTTTCCATTTTTTTTGCCACCACAAAGAGTGCAGCTATGAATATTATTGAACAGGTCTTTTTCCTTATTATCTCATTGGGGTATAAACCCAGCAGTGGTATGGCTGCAGATTGATAGATTTCTGAAATTCATGTAAATCAATGACTTGCTGACAAGCTATAAGCCATGGCAAGAGAAAGGAGGCAGCTAACTAAGCCATTAAATGCTTAAACACACTTCTCATCCTAATGAGCCCCTTGTATATAAGAACAGTTTCCTTCTTTGTACTTCAGTACAATGCCCAGCACCTAGAAAACATTAAACACTCAATAAATCGATTAATTCAGATTATGCAATGTAATAAAATTAGAATTAAAATCTACTTTATGAGAATTACACCATCTGATTACTAATAATAAATTACTCATGGAATTTAGGATTCTTGTGGACTGTGATGATTTCAATTTCTTTTCTTTGTGCCTAGCACAATCTTCTCAAACAGTGGGTACCTAATAAATACTTGTCCTATTGAATTGTTCCTTATAACAAACCTGTTAAATAAAGGCAAATGTTTTTACTTTGGTTTTATAGATGAGTAAATCAGGGCTCAGGAAAGTTAAGTTAACTTTTCCAAGGTCATACAGGCTAAGGCTCAAGAACCACATCAATACCTGTTGATTTATCCTTTCCTTATTACAGAGCTCCAAACTTTATATACACTTAATAAATACTTATTAATCTAACATCTATCCAGTTAGTTAATACACTGGAGTTAATTTGATCCAATCCTTACCCAAAGTATTAATTGTATCCTTAACATTCCAAACAAATTGACCTTACAATCTATAAGTGTCATCCAGTCTTGGGAAATCATAGAATCACAGGGCCAGAAAAAGAATTCAGAAGGGAATACTGGAACCTTATACTAGATTATGAATTAATTTCTGCCACATGTCTAATGAATATGCATACACATACAGCTTTTGTTTGAAGATCTCCAATGATGGGGAATTCTTTACTTCCTGAGGCAGCCCATTTTTGGACATCTATAACATTTAGGAGGTTTTCCCCTTACTGTAAACCTAAATCTGCCACTTTTCTTCTTTCACTCACTGCTCTTAATTCTGTTCCTAATGCTAAATAGAAGCTGAATACCTCTTGTAAAATTTGAATATAGTTGTCAAATCTCCCCTATGTCTTTTCTTCTGATGAAGTATACCCAGTATCTTCAAAGGCTCCTCATATGGCATTATCTTGAGAATCTTTATCATTTAATTTTCTTGTTCTGGATGCTCACTAGCTTATCAATATCCATCATAAAATTTAGTATTATATAATCATAATAATTAGAGTTTTGAGGGACTGAACTAAGGTATCAATTATGTAAGTGGAAACAAAGGAACAGAGGTAAAAGATGTTGTAGAAATAGAACTAACAAGAGTGAGTAATTTAATAGTGATGGGGGATGGAGATAGGGGTAAAGGGGTAAAGGAATGGAGTGGGACAAAAAAAGTTTTAAGACAACTTAGAAAATATGATCTAGGCTACTGAAAGGATGGGTGGAACCTCAAACAAAACTGGTAAGAATGAAAAAGAATAGCGTTAGAGAAGATATTTAGTTCTGCCTTGGGAATATTTTTCTAGAGGAAGTCTTTCCAAACCTCTCTTAATTCTAGTGCCTTCTCTACCTTTATTATTTCCTATTTACCCTATATAAAGTTTGTCTGTATATAGTTGTTTGCTTTTTGTCTCTCCCATTATATTGTGAACTCTTTGAGGGCAGGGACTACCTTGTGCTGCTTGAATTCTTATTGCTTAGCACAGTGCCTGGCACATAGTAAGTCTGTAATAAATGTTTATTAACTAAAAATGAGATGCCAATAAGATATACAAATAATGTTTAATAGGCATCTGGTAACACACGGCTAGAGTTCAGGAGATACCATCAGTATGGATATATGAATTAGAAAATCATAAGCTAGAGATGATAATTGAACTCATGAGAGTTTTTATTATATACTGGAGAAAGGAAGTATAAAAAGAAAAATTCGGTCTAGCCCCTGGAGAATGCTATGCTACTTAGGAGCATAGAATTTGAGTTTGAAGGGATCTTAGAGGTCATGTACCAGGTAGTTTGGCCTTTGATTATACAAATGAGGAAACGGAAGCTCAAAAATGACGAGATCTTTGATAACACTGAAGAGAATAGTTCTAGTAGAAAATAGAAAACATGATATAAAGTCAATTTGGCTTAGAAACAGCAGAAGCCAAATCCTCTGTGACTATCCTTCCATACAAGTCAAAACAATGCACTTCAAAAAAGACAGAAATCCAAAACCCAAAACAAGAAGGAGCCACAGGACTGTCCTACTCAATTCATTTTGAAAGATACACGGAGAAATTTGAATTCTTAGGTACAAAGGCAAAAAGGAAATTCCCAATAATCCTTCCCCATCTACTGAGCTAAGACCTGTACTCTGCCTGACAGTGGGATCTCAGAGCTAAAGCTGCAACTATAACAACAACCACTTGAAGCTCAGGGTTCTGATTATAGCTGGCAGAAAAGCAGATGGCAGAAAGGAGCAGAGGGGAGGAGTGGATGGTTACTACCTTAAGCCTCTGCACCTTGATCTTTAGCCTCAGCCTACAGCTGGGTAAGATTTGGCCTTAGGGCACATTAGCTCTGCAGTTCAGCTCAACAGGTCTAATCCAGTAAACCAGCAGAGCAGAGAAGCCCCTTCAGGGCAGAAAACATCAAGCAAAAACTTCAGCAAACTGGACTCAGGCTCTGGAAGAGCTCAAAAAAGCATTCAAAAAACAAATAAGACAGGTTGAAGAAAATTGGGAAAAGAACTTAAAAAGCAAAACAAGATCATCTGGAAACAGAGGCACATAAACTAAAACAAGAAAATAGTTTTCTAAAGCCAGAACTGACTAACTCAAAAAATGAGGCAAAATTATTAAAAGACTAAAAGAATGATTTACAAAGACAAAAAGATCAAAAGGTCATGGAAGAAATTCAGGCATTAAAAACTAAAATTGAACAATTAGAAGCTAATGACTTCACAAAGCATCAAGAATCTATAAAACAAATTCAAATGAATGAAGAAATAGAACAAAATCTGAAATACCTTATTAAAAAAAAATAACTGACCCAGAGAATAGATCCAGGAGAGACAATTTTTAAAGAATTATTGAACTACCCAAAGACCATGACCAAAAAAGCTTGGGCATCATACTATAGTAAATTATCCCATAAACCTGCCCTGATATATACTTGAAAAAAATGTAAGAGCTTCAATAAGGCTTATATTCCTATATGGAAAGATGATATCTGTAACTCTTAGAAATTGTTATCATTTCTTTGTCTCTAATGAATAATGCTTGGAAATGATCAAATAAAATATTATTTAAAAAAAAAAAGAACAGGATTATAGTAAAAAAAAAAAGAAATTGTTATCATTGTCATAGTAGTTAAAATGGGGCAAAATATATCACATAAAGGAATTTGATGGTGGGGGGAGGTGGGAAGGGTAAACCAGTATGATGGAAGGGAGGAAGAGGTTGGTGACATAAACCATACGCTCATTGGAATTAGTTCAGAGAGAAAAGAACTGCAAAACTCATTGGGGTATAGAATTGTATCTTACCCTATAGAAAAGTAGAAGGGGAATAAAAAATGGGGTGGTGGGGAGTGGAAAAATACAAGGGAGGGAGAGGCTGAGAACAAAAGGTCTTATAAGAGGGAAGGGGGGGGGGGAGAAAGGGGAGTAAAATAAGGGATGGGAATGGGGAGAGACTGACCAAAAGCAAAACACTATAGGGAAGGGAAAGAATAGAAGGAGTAAGGTAAGGATTAAAGAAGGAAGTTAAAATGGAAGGGAATACACAGATGGGAATCATAACTGTGAAAGTAAATGGGATAAACTCACCCATAAAACATAAGCAGATATAGTGATTAAACACCAGAATGCTAGAATATGTTGTCAATAAGAAACACACATGAGGCAGGTAGACACATACACAGTGTAAAGGTAAGAGACTGGCACAGAATCTATTGACAAGACAAAGAAGGCAAGAGTAGCAATCATGATCTCAGACAAAGCTCAAGTAAAAATAGATCTTAATAAAAGGTAACATAAGTAATGAAGAAATATCAGTACTCAACATATAGACACCAAATGATACACTTTCCAGATTTTTAAAAGAGAAATTAAAGAATATTAAGGAGGAAAGAAATAGTAAAGCCATACAAGCAGGGAACCTCAAACTTTCCCTATCAGAACAAGACAAACTGAACCAAAAAAAAAAACAAATAAAAAAGTAGTAAAGGATACAAATGAAATGTTAGAAAAATTAGAGTTAATAGACATCTGGATAAAAATGAATAGGAGAAAAATGAATATACCTTCTTTTGTGCAGCACATGGCACATATACAAAGATTGACCATGTACTAGGGCACAAAAACATAGCAAACAAATGTAGAAAAGCAGAAATAATAAATACAACTTTCTCAGATCATAATGTGATAAAAATCATAATGAAAAATAATTCATGGAGAAGAAAATTTTAAATCAATTGGAAACTAAATAATCTAATTCTTCAAAATTGGTGGGTCAAAGAACAAATTTTAAAAATTACTGATTTCATTGATGAGAATGACAATGAGGAAACAACATATCAAAATCTATGGGATACAGCCAAAGCAGTACTCAGGGTAAAATTTATATTCCTGAGTGCCTATATCAACAAAATAGAGGGAGGAGATTAATGAATTGGGCATGAAACTTAAAAAAACTAGAAAAAGAAAAACCCCCAGATAAAAACTAAATTTGAAATTAAAAAATAAAATAAAAGGAGGAACTAATAAATTTGAAACTAAAAGAACAATGGATCTAATAAATAAGAGTAGGAGTTGGTTCTTAAAAAATATAAATAAAATAGAAAAATGATTTGTTAAGAAGAAAATCAAATTAATAGTATCAAAAATGAAAAGGGAATGATAATCTTGAAGGAAGGGAAAATTAGAGCAATTATTAAGAGCTATTTAGCACAATTATATGACAATCTAGGTGAAGTGGAAACATATTTTAAAATATATTAATTGCCAAGATTAACATAAGAGGAGAAATAAAATACTTAAATAAACCTATATCAGGAAAAAATATTAAACAAGCCATTAAGGATCCCTAAGAAAAAATCCCCAGGGACAGATGGATTCACATGTGAATTATATCAAATGTTTAAAGAACAACTATTCTAATATTATACAAATTAACTGGAAAAAAATAAGCAAAGAAGGAGTTCTACCAAATTACTTTATGACACAAAAATGGTACTTATTCCCAAACCAGGAAGAACAAAAACAAAGAAGGAAAACTATAGACCAATCTCCTTAATGAACATAGATGCAAAAATCTTAAATAAAATACTAGCAAAGAGACTACAGCAAGTTATGACAAGGATTATTCACTATGACCAGGTGGGATTTATACCAGGAATAGCAGGGCTGATTTAATATTAGGAAAACATCCACATGATTGACCACAGCAACAACCAAACTAACAAAAACCACATGATTATCTCAAAAGATGCAGAAAAACCCTTTGACAAAATATAACACCAATTCCTATTGGAAAACACTAGAAAATTTAAGAATAAAAGGGCCTTTCCTCAAAACAATAAGCAACACTTATTGAAAACCATCTGCAAATATCATCTGTAATAGGAACAAGTTAGAAGCCTTCTCAATAAATCAGGAATGAAGCAGGGCAGGGATGCCCATTATTACCTTTATTATTTAATAATATACTAGAAACTCTAGTGGTAGCAATTAGAGAAGAAAATGAAACCGAAGGAATTAAAGTTGACAACGAGGAAACTAAACTATCACTCTGCAGACTATATGATGGTATACAGTTTTAGCAAAGTTGTCTGATACAAAATAAACCCACATAAATCATCAGCATTTCTATATATTTCCAACAAAACTCAGCAGCAAGAGTTAGAAAGAGAAACTCCATTTAAAATCACTCTAAACAGTAAAAAACTACTTGGGAATCTATTTACCAAGACAAACACAGGAATTATATGAACACAACTATAAAACTTTTCACACAATTAAAACTAGATCTAAATAATTAGAAAAACATTAATTGTTCATGGGAAGGAGGAACTAATAAAATAAAAATGGCAATCCTACCTAAATTAATTTACTTATTCAGTGTAATACCTGTCAAACTACCAAGAAATTTTGTTATGGAATTAGAAAAAATTGTAACAAAGTTCATCTGGAAGACCAAAAGATCAAGAATATCAAGGGAAATAATTTTTTTAAAATGAGGAAAAGGGTCTAGCAGTACCAGATCTTAAATTGTATTATAAAACAGTGACAATTAAAACAATTTGGTATTGGCTAAGAGATAGAAGAGTGGATTAATGGAATAGACTAGGGGTAAATGACCTTAGCAATCTAATGTTGATTAAACTTGAAGATCCCAGCTTTGGGGATAAGAACTCACTATTTGACAAAAATTGCTTGGAAAATTATAAAACAGTATAGGAAAAAATTAGGTCTAGATCAATCTCTCACACCCCATACCAAGATAAATTCAAAATGTATAAACGACTTAAATCATAAGAATGCCTCATAAATAAATTAGTAGAACATAGAACAGTATAGCTATCAGATCTATGGAAAAGGAAGGAATTTAAGGTGAAACGAGAGAGAGAACATTACAAAATGTAAAATGAATAATTTTGATTATATTATTTTTAAATTATTTTGTACAAATAAAACCAAAGGAACCAAAATTAGAAGGGAAGCAACAAATTTGGAGAATTTTTTATAGCATAACTCTCTGACAAAGGTCTAATTTCCCTAATATATAAGAAACTTAGTCAAAAATTAAAAAAAAAAATCAAGCCATTCCCCAATTGGCAAATGGTCAAGGGACACAAATGGGCAGTTTTCAGATAAAGAAATCAAAACTATAAATAATCACATGAAAAAGTGTTCTAAATCCCTCCTAATTAGAGAAATGCAAATCAAAACAGCTCTGCGGTACCACCTCACAAGTAGCAGATTGACCAATATGATAGCAAAGGAAATAATAAATGTTGGAGGGGATATTATAAAATTGGAACACTAATACATTGCTGGTGAAGTTGTGAATAGAATGGTAGGCCATTCTAAAAGTCAATTTGGAATTATGCCCAAAGTGCTTTAAAAGAATGCATGACCCTTTGATCTAGTTATACAAATAGTTAAAAAAAATGCTTGAACAAAAATAATTTTAGCTGTGCTTTTTGTGGTGGCAAAAAATTGAAAGATGAGGGGGTGTCCATTGATTGGGGAATGGCTGAACAAATTATGGAATATGATGGTGATGGAATACTATTGTGCTCTAAGGAATGATGAACTGGAGGATTTCCATTTAAACTGGAAGAACCTCCATGAACTGATGCAAAATGAAATGAACAGAACCAGGAGATGATTGTACACAGAAACTGAGACGTTGTGGCAGAATCAAATGTAATAGATTTTGCTACCAATAACAATGCAGTGATCCAGGACAATCTCAATGGACTTATAAGAAAGAATGCTATCCACATCCAGAGAAAGAAATATGGGAATAGAAACACAGAAAAAAACATATGACATTGTCTGGTTCTATGGGTATTATAATTGGGTTTTTTGCTTTTAAAAGATCACTATATTAATATGAATAATATGGAAATGGGTTTTGAGTAATAATACATGTATAACCCAGTGGAATTGTTTGTCAGCTCCAGGAAGGGGGAGTGAAGAGAGGAGGAAGAACATGAATCATTTAGCCATGGAAAAATATTCTAAATCAATCAATAAATAATTTTTTTGAAAAAGAAAAAGGAAAATACATGGCTTTTTTAAAACTTGATTTATAAAAAGACATTCCTGATCTCAGTTTGGTCAACAGTAAATAAGGCATTACCACTCTTAGTAAGCTTACCTAAATAAACCTCTAATGATCTAGTTTCCCTTTTGCCTTGTATAGATGGAATATATTCCCTATAGGATATTGATTGCATGTTTTATTTAGTTGATATTGGTTAGGTATTCATTCAAGGGAGATCAAAGCCACGTCTACATTAAAAGATTGAAAGACATGGAATATAATATTCCAGAGAGCAAAAGATCTAGGACTTCACCAAGAAACATCATCATCACAGCATAATCATTCAGGATGGGGGAAAATGGTATTTAATAAAATAGAGGACTTTCAAACATTCCTGATGAAAAGACCAAAGCTGAATAGAAAATCTGAATGTCAACTACAAGACTTAAGAGAAGCATACAAAGGAGAGACAGGCGAGAAAAATAAAAAGACATTCAATAAGGTTAAATTGTGTATATACCTACATGGGAAGATGATTCTTATAACCCCTAAGAACTATTAGAGCAGTCAGAAGTTTACATAGGCAGGGGTTAAGGGTGTGAGTTGAATATGATCAAATGATATAAAAAGTAAATTAAATTAAGGCATAAAAAAGAAATGCATTGGGAGAAGGCAGAAGGGAAAAATATAATGGGGTAAATTATTGCACATAAAAGAGACATGAAAGATCTTTTACAGTGAAGGGAAAGATGGGAGTAGGGGGAAGAGGAACACTTGAACCATAATTTCATAGGAATTGGTTCAGTGAGGGAAGAATATACATAACCAATTGGCATATGAATCTACTTTAATTTATAATAAAGTAGGAAGGGAATGGGAATAAGAAAAAGGAGATAAGGGTGATAGAAAAGAGGAAAAATTGGAGGAGGTGGTGATCAGAAACTAAATGGGGGAAATATGATGGAAGGTAATGCCCACTAATTATAATGATGGGAAAAAAATTTTAAAGTCTCTCTAATAAAGGCTTTATTTCTCAAATACTTAGAAAACTGAGTTAAATGTCTAAGAATACCAGTCCTTCCCCAATTGATAAATGGTTAAAGGAAAAGAATGAGCAGTTCTCAAAGTAATTAAAACTCTCTATGGTGATAAAAAAAATGCTCTAAATCACTATTAATTAGAGAAATGCAAATTGAAACAACTCAGAGATGCCACCCCATTCCTATCGGATCAGCTAATATGTCAGAAACAAAAAATAACAAAACTAAGTGTTGGATGTGAGAAAATTATGAAACAAATATACTGTTGGGGGAGTTGTAAACTTACTTGATTATCCTGGAGAGCTATTTGAACCTATATCCCAAAGAAAATAAAACAGTATATTCAATATGACTCAGTAATACCATCATTAGGTTTGTATCCTAAAATACATAAAAAACGAAAAAGAGTGAAGGACATATATCTACAAAAATATTTAAAGCAGCTCTTTTTGTGGGGGCAAAGAACAGGGGAGGGGAAAACATATCAATTGGGAAATGGCTGAGTAAGTTATAATATAAAATTGTAATGGAATACTACTGTGGTGTAAGAAATGATGAACAGGGAGTGCTCAGAAAAACTAGAAAGACTTACAGAAACTCAAGCAGAGTGAAATGATCAGGACCAGAAGAACACTGTAAACAGTAGGAATAATGTATAACAAACAACCATCAATAATTTAGCTATTCTCAGCAATGTAATGATCCAAAGCAAAACAAAGGATTCATTATTTTAAAAAAAAAATGTCATCTGCTTCCAGAGAAAGAAACTATGGAGACTGAATCCAGGCCAAAGCAAACTTTTTTTTACTTTATTTATTACTTTTTTTTGTTTGCATTTCCTTCCATGAAATGTTCAAGTCTCCCTCCACAAAATTATTAACATGGAAAAATATCGTACATGATTGCACATGTAAAATCTGTATCTCTGGGGGGTTAGCAGATGGTGTATGAGGGAGTGAGTGAAATCAAGATGAAAATATTGGAAACTTTTCACATGTAAATGAGGTGAAATTAAATTACATTCTTTATAAAACACAAAAGACAGTATATTTCTATTATAAGAAACACATCTAAAAACCAAACATATACTCTATGCATCATGTGAAGTGAAAAAAAGCATGAATTGCGAACATGGCAATAAAAAAAGCAAAATCTAAAATGATAATATAAAAAGTGAAGAAAATACATCATGCTAAAAGGAACCATAGACAACAAACAATTACCAACATTAAACTTATATTCTCCAAATTTTTTAGCTCCTAAATTCATAAAGAAAAAAGTTAATTGAATTAAATAAAAATACAAAGCATGATACAAAAATGTTAGGAGATTTTAATGTCCCTATCTAAGTCTTGGACAAATACAACTAAAAGATAAACAAAATGGAAAATCTATTATTGACAAAACTGCAAGAAAAACTAGAACCAAAAGATTTATGGATCTTTTAAATGAGACTGCTCAAGAACATATATTTATTAGAACTACATGGAAATTGGAAAATAATTGATCCCATATGTGGTTTTTTTTTTTTCCCCAGCATTACATGTAACAAAGTGAAATCAAAACAAAACAAACCATTCTTCACTTTATTTTTTCAATGAATTTTTCTCTGGTATAAGCAATTTTTTCTTTCACAACATGACAAATATGGAAATGTTTTATATGGTAATATATGTGCAAGTTTTATCATAATAACTGCCTTCTTAGGGAAGGGAGGAAGCGCAAGAGAGAACAAATATTACAAAAAATCAGAAAATGAATATTAAGAAATTGTGTTGACATGTAATCTGGAAAAAAAATTAAATTTATTAAAAAAAACAGAAGACATAAAATGGATTGTTAGCACCTGTACTTTACTTATATGCTACTAAAACTGAAAATATAAAATTGAGGAATACCTTCAAAAATAAAAAATACCTAAACTAATAGAAGACCAAAGAGAAATCTTAATAATCCAATCTCAGTAATATAACTAACCATAATTGAACTACCAAAGGGGCATGGAGGCAAAACCCTTAAAGTCACAAATTCTCTCTTTTTTACAATTAATACTCAAATTATACAAATTATTCTCAAAAACTGAGAATGAATGACATTTTATACGACTCCTCTTTTAAGGCAAAAATATTTTAATACCTAAACTGAGTAATGCTAAAGCACAAGAGAACTATAGATCACTATAATTACTGAATATCATTATAAAAATTTTAGACAATCTTGTCAAATGGACTACAGCAATTCATCCAAGCAAACATTCATCATGACAAAATTGGATTTGTTTACAAGGATAGTTAAACATTAGAAAACTACTCAGCATAAGAATAACAAAAACAAAAACATTACTGTCTCAAAAGGTACATTAAAAAAAAACACACTACAGAAATGAATGAAAGCTGACATGGGCACTGTACCCCAGAAACCCAGGCGAACTATTGTCAGGGGAACTCCCTTGTTGTTTTTCCTGACTCTGAGACTAAAAACATCCAATGACCCCTCTAGGGTCCTGAGATGACTATCTTCCTTTGATCATCCTCTAGATGGACAGAAAGATGCACCTTCAAGCCACATCTCGATCCTATCAGACATCTGTTTGTTCCCTTAAACTAAGGAATCTTTATGTTCCCAGGCAGACCCCAGTATGATCACCTGATCAACCCACCTCATGCCTGAAGGACTAATTCTGTTTTAAAGAGTATATAATCCCCAGAACTGATGTGGTCTGGGGGACAGCCTCTCCATCCATGCTGTCCCCATGGGGGAATAGCCTTTCCTTTCATGCTATCCTCCCAGGGAACTGCTCCTCACCTTGCTGTTCCACCTTGCTATCCTCCTGGCCACTCTCAACATTACTTTCTAAATTAATAAATCTCTTTTTGTTTTTCAGCTAAGTTTTGGAGTCATTGCATGCATGCAAAAGGCATCCTTCCCAAACCCCAAAAAGGCTATCCTTCCATGCCAATAACAAAAGCCATAAAAATATATAAAGAAAAGTTAAAACTGTCCCTATTTGCTAAAAACATGATATTTTAATTAGAAAATCCTAGGGATTGAGCAAAGATTCTGTTTGAAACAATATTAGCATATTTGCAAGCTACAAAAATAAACTACCTCATTTTCAATATAATAATAATTAAATGAGACAATAATAGGAAAGGGAATCCATTATGAAAAACTACAAAATGCATAAAATATTTGTGGATCTATCTACCAAAACACAGAAAATATGTGTATGGATTTAATGACAAAATAACTCTTAAAGAAATATTGTCTTAACTTAAATAACTGAAGGAATATTTAGAACCCATGGCTAAAAAAGGACAATAAGATAAAAATGACAATTCTGTTCATCTTAAATTCACCATTTGAAAGCTATATCTATCTATCAAAATATCAAAGGGATACCTTTTAGAACTCAAGATAATGAAATTTATTTGGGGGGGAAAGTACTATAATATCAAGGGAAATCAGAAGAAAGAGGAAATAGCATTTCCAAATCTCAAAATATATTATGAGCAGAAATCATCTACTCCATTTGTTATCTTTTCTAAAAAACAAAGAGTAGAACAGTAGAATTGACTAGAATAAGGTGAATTGGAAACTAAATAATTTAGGAAAGGCTTTTTTTAATCAAAAATTTTGAGCAAACAAAAGCAATCTGACAGAAATGAGGATTAGTTCTATACTTTATGTACACCATAGTAAATTCTAAATATATAACATCATCTTACTACTAAAGAACATACCAGAAGCAGATCACATACTTTTCAAAACTATGGGGTCAAGAATATGAGAGATGATAAGAAAGGATAAAAGAGGGAACACTTCTATTACATGAAATTGGAGTTTCTGCAAAAGCAATATTAATGCATCTAGGTTAAGAAGGGAAAAAGGAAAAAAAATTATGTCAAATTTCTCTGGGTTTGATATCTAACATATATAAACAAGTAATTGATATAGAGCTCTAAGACCAAAAATATTCCCCAATAGATAAGGGGCCAAAGAATATAAACCAACAATGCTCAAAAGAACAATTAAAAACAACCATATGAAAGAATGTTCAAAACATTAGTAATGAAAGAAATGCAAATCAAAGCAACCTTTGCACCTGAAGTGAAAGTTTCACCTAAAGTCTACAAATTGGCAAAGAAGTCAAAAGATAGGAGTAGACAATTATGGAATTAGTAGTGGGAACATAGCTAGTGTATTGTTGGTAAAGCTATTAATTAGCACAACTATTTTGGAAAACAATTTGGGATTATGCAAATTAAATTCCTAAAAATGTCCACATTCTTTGACTCAAAGATTTCACTATTAGCTTTATCTTCAAAGAGGCCATCAAGAAGTTCCTACTAAAATGTTTATAAGAGCAGTCTATTTTTAGAGCAAAAATTGGGGGCAAGTAGATTTGCTTTAATTGAGGAATGACTAAACAAATTATGGTACATGAATGTAACAATTAATATTCTGTGCTATAACAAATGATGCCTATGATGAATAGAGAGAAGCATGTAAAACTTAAGATGAAATGATGCAGAATGAACTAAGACCCCCACCAAAAAAAGCATGGACAATGAAGAGGGAAGAGAATAAACATTTATAAACACCTACCTAAGTGCTAAGCACTTTACAAATACCTCATTATCCTAATTCTACAACAGTGTAGCTATGCCATCATTACTCAACTACCTTCTCACTCTGGAAATTCCATTAGCACCCAAAGCTTTCTCACCCTCTACTCTGACCTTGTTGCCACCATCCCTTTCCAGGATATCCTACCCCCTCTTAGTCAACTCCCTTTTTTTAATATTATCTTCCCTCTCATTAGAATGTTATCTCCAATTTTAGGAGTTAAAATGGCTAAACAAATTGTAATATATGATGGACTATTGTGTGGACCCATAGTATTGTGCCTATAAGAAATGATGAGTAGGTTACATTTATTTATTATTATTAAAACCCTTGCCTTCTGTCTTAGAATCAATACTATCTGGGGATTCTAGGGATAAGGGGTAGTTAATGTGGGGCAGGGTTGATTTGCCCAGAGTCACAAAAGCTAAGAAGTATCTGAGGCCAAATTTGAACCAAGGACTTCCTGTCTTCAGGCCTGTTTCTCTTTACTACACTTTACTACACCCATGCAGGTTAATTTTAAAAAAGCATGGAAAGACCTACATAAAACTATGAAGAGTAAAATAAACACCACCAATAGAACATTATATACAGCAATAGAAATATTATTTGAAGAATGACTTGAATATTTCTACCCCCAAAGAAAGAATAAAAAGAAACAAGATAGTTTTATATCTACATATATCTTTTTATCAAATAATACTTTCTCGAGTGTAGGGTGGGGATAGAAAGGAGATATCTGGGAATTTTAATGTAACATTTTTTTTTTTTACTGTATTTTTTTAACATTATTTTATTTGGTCATTTTTATACATTATTCATTGGAAAAAAAGATCATTTTCTTTTCCTACCCCCTTCTCCCGCCACTCCTCCCCTAGCCAACAAGCGATTACACTGGATATCACATTTGTCCTTGTTCTGAACGCATTTCCTTGTTGTTGGTCTTTGCATTAGGGTGCTCAAGACTTCCGGTCAAGATGGCGGCTTAGAGAAAGCATTAGGGTACTCATTTAGCGTCTCTCCTCAATTATATCCCCTCTACCCCTGTAGTCAAACAGTTGCTTTTCCTCGGTGTTTTTACTACTACAGTTTGTCCTATGTTTGAGGATAGTGTTTTTTCTCATAGATCCCTGCAGATTGTTCAGGGACATTGCCTTGACACTAATGGAGAAGTCCATTACGTTCGATTGAAGCACAATGTATCAGTCTCTGTGTACAATATTCTGGTTCATCTCCCTTCACTCTGCATCACTTCCTGGAGGTTGTTCCAATCTCCATGGAATTCCTCTACTTTATTATTCCTTTGAGAACAATAGTATTCCATCACCAACATATACCACAATTTGTTCAGCCATTCCCCAATTGAAGGGCATCCCCTCATTATCCAATTTTTGGCCACCATAATAAAGAGCGCAGCTATGAATATTCTTGTACAAGTCTTTTTCCATATTATCACTTTGGGGGTACAAACCCAGCAATGCTATGCCTGGATCAAAGGGCAGACAGTCTTTCATCGCCCTTTGGGCATAGCTCCAAATTGCCCTCCAGAATGGTTGGATTAATTAGCACCACCACCAGCAATGAATTAGTGTTCCCACTTTGCCACATCCCCTCCAGCATTCATTACTCTCCTTTACAGTCATGTTGGCCATCTGCTAGGTGTGAGGTGATACCTCAGAGTTGTATTGATTTACATCTCTTAGATTATAAGAGATTTAGAACAATTTTTCATGTGCTTATTAATACTTTTGATTTCTTTAACTGAAAGCTGCCTATTCATGTCCCTTGCCCGTTTTTCAATTGGAGAATGACTTGATTTTTTGAACAACTGGTTTAACTATTTATAAATTTGAGTAATTAGACCTTTATCAGAGGTTTTTGTTATGAAGATTCTTTCCCAATTTGTTGCCTCCCTTCTAATTTTAGTTACATTGGGTTTTTTTGTACAGAAAATTTTTAATTTGATGTAGTCAAAATTATTTATTTTACATTTTGTGACTCTAAGCCTTGCTTGATATTAAAATCTTTCGCTTCACAAAGGTGTGACATGTATACTATTCGGTGTTCACCTAATTTATTTATAGTTTCCTTCTTTATGTTCAGGTCATTCACCCATTCTGGGTTTATCTTGGTGTAAGAGGTGAGGTGTTGATCCAAACCTAATCTCTCCCACATTCTCTTCCAATTTTCCCAGCAGTTTTTATCAAATACTGGATTTTTGACCAAAAAGATGGGGTCTTTGAGTTAGTTATAGACTGTCTTGCTGAGGGCATTTACCCCAAGTCTATTCCACTGATCATCCTTTCTGTCTCTTAGCCAGTACCAAATTGTTTTGATGACCACTGCATTGTAATATAGTTTGAGATCTGGAACTGCAAGGCCACCTTCCTTTGTATTTTTTTTCATTATTTCCCTGGATATCCTTGATCCTTTGTTCTTCCAAATGATCTTTGTTATGGTTTTTTTTTAATTCAGTAAAAAAGTTTTTTGGAAGTTCAATGGGTATGGCACTAAATATATAGATAAGTTTGGGTGAGATAGTCATTTTTATTATGATAGCTCATCCCACCCATGAGCAATCAATGTTTTTCCAATTCTTTAGATCTAGTTTTAATTGTGTGGAGAGTGTTTTGTAGTTGTTTTCATATAGTTCCTGTGTCTGTCTCAGCAGATAGATTCCGAAGTAATTTATTTATATCGGCTGGGGAGACTTTAAATGGAATTTCTCTAATTCTTGCTATTGAACTGGGTTGGAGATATATAAAAATGCTGATGACTTATGCGGGTTTATTTTGTATCGTGCTACATTGTTAAAGTTGTTGATTATTTCTACTAGCTTTTCAGTTGATTCTCTAGGATTCTTTAAGTAAATCATCATATCATCCACAAAGAGTGACAGCTTGGTCACCTGATTGCCAATTTTAATATCTTCAATTTCTTTTTCTTCTCTAATTGCTACCGCTAGTGTTTCTACTACAATATTAAATAGTAAAGGTGATAATGGGCATCCTTCTTTCACTCCTGATCTTATTAGGAAGACTTCTAGTTTATCCCCATTGCAGATGATGTTTGCTAATGGTTTTAGATATATACTGTTTATTATTTTTAGGAAAGGCCCTTCTACTCCTATACTTTCTAGTATTTTCAATAGGAATTGGTGTTGTATTTAATAAAAGGCTTTTTTTGCCTATTGAGATAATCGTGTGATTTTTTTCAGTTTGCCTATTAATATGGTCAATTACTTGGATGGTTTTCCTAATATTGAACCATCCTTGCATTCCTGGTATGAATCCTACTTAATCATAGAGGATAACGCTTGTGATGACTTGCTGGAGTCTTTTTGCTAGTATCCTACTTAAGATTTTTGCATCTATATTCATTAGGGAGTTTGGCCTATAGTTTTCCTTCTGTTTTTAATCTTCCTGGCTTTGGGATCAGTACCATGTTTGTGTTGTAAAAAGAATTTGGTAGAACCCCTTCTTGGCTTAGTATGTCAAATAGTTTGTTTAATATTGGGATTAGTTGTTCTTTGAATATTGGATAGAATTCATTTCTGAATCCATCTGGACCAGGAAATTTTTTCTTAGGAAGTTCTTTGATGGCTTGTTCAATTTCTTTTTGTGATATGGGGTTGTTTAGGTAATTTATTTCTTCCTCTTTTAGTCTAGACAATTTATATTTTTGCAAATATTCATCCATATCACCTAGATTGCCATATTTGTTGCCATATAATTGGGCATAGTAGTTTTTAATGATTACCTTAATTTCCTCTTCATTAGAGGTGGGGTCTTCCTTTTCATCTTGGATACTGTCAATTTGGTTTTTTTCTTTCCTTTTTTTAATTAGACTGACTAGTACTTTGTCTATTTTATTTGTTTTTTCAAAGTACCAGCTTCTGGTCTTACTTATTAAATCAATAGTTTTTTATTTTCAATTTTATTGATTTCTCCTTTGATTTTTAGGATCTCTAACTTAGTCTTCATCTGAGGATTTTTAATTTGTTCACTTTCTAGTTTTTTAATTTCCATGCCCAATTCATTGACATCTGCCCTTCTTAATTTTTTTATATATGAACTAAAGGATATAAATTTCCACCTGAGTACTGCATTGGCTGCATCCCATAGGTTTTGAAAGGATGTCTCACCATTGTCATTTTCTTCAATGAAGTAATTGATTGTTTCTACAATTTGTTCTTTAACTAGCCGGTTCTGGAGAATCATATTGTTTAATTTCCAAATAATTTTTTATTTATCTCTCCATGTACCCATACTAATTATTATTTTAATTGAACTGTGGTCTGAGAAGGTTGCATTTATTATTTCTGCTATTTTGCACTTGTTTGCAATGTTTTTGTGCCCTAATACATGGTCAATTTTTGTAAATGTACCATGTGCTGCAGAAAAGAAAATATATTCCTTTTTGTCCCTATTTACTTATCTCCACATGTCTACTAACTCTAATTTTTCTAAGATTTCATTTGCTTCTCTCACCTCTTTCTTATTTATTTTTTGGTTTGCTTTATCTGGTTCAGATAGAGGAAGGTTCTGATCTCCCACTAGTATAGTTTTTCTGTCTATTTCATCCATGAGTTCCTCTAGTTTCTCCTTTAGAAGTTTGGATGATATGCCATTTAGTGCATACATGTTCAGTACAGATATTATCTCATTGTCTATACTGCCTTTTATCAGGATGTAATTAGCTTCCCTAACTCTTTTAACTAGATGTATTTTTACTTTAGCTTTGTCAGAGAGCATGATTGCAACTCCTGCCTTCTTTTTATCAGTTGATGCCCAATAGATTTGGCTCCATCCTCTTACTTTCACCCTTACTTTCACCTTCCTCATGTGGGTTTCCTGCAGACAGCATATGGTAGGGTTTTGGATTCTAATCCACTCTGCTATTTGCTTGCGTCTTATGGGTGAGTTCATTCCATTCACATTCAAAGTTATGATTACTAGCTGTGTATTTCCCAGCATTTTGATTTCTACTCCTGGTCCTGCCTTTTCTTCTTTCACTATTTCCTTCTACACCAGTGTTTGTTTATAATCAGTCCCCCTAGTTCCAACCCTTATTTTGCTTCCCTTTCTACCCCCTCCCCTCTTATTCCCCCCTTATTTTCCCCTGTAATCTTTTTTAAAATTCCCCCCCTCACCCTCTCCCTCCCTTGTACTGCTTCCCTCCCCACCAGTCCGTTTTTTTATCCTTCTGCTCCCCTATAGGGGGCAAATCTATTCTTTGCCCCAATGGATTGGATTGTTCTTCCCTCTTTGGGTTAGTTTCAAAGCACATAAGATTTGAGTATTACCTATCTCCAACCTCTTTACCCTTCCAGTGTATCGATGTTCTCCCCCCTCCCACCATGAGCTAATCGGTGATATATCAATTTACCCCCATTTGTTTCTTTTCCCATTTCTTTTAGTATTAGCCTCTTCTTTTTTTTAGTTCTGGTTGTGTGTGTGTGTGTGTGTATATATATCATACACATATGATATATATACACACACATGTATATGTATCTATGCATGCATATATCTGTATACCTATTTATGTCTTGTCCTTTCATCCTATATAGTTTGTCACTCTTCCCTCTAAGTGAACTTCTTCTAGCGGCCCAGGTGATAGCAACAGTTTTTAAAAGTTACCAATGACCTATTTTCTTATAGGGATACATATTTTAACCTTTTGAGTCTCTTAAAAATTTTTTTTGTTGTTGTTTTGTTTTGTTTTTCTTTTTCCCCTCTTTGTTAATTACCTTTTGATGATTCTCTTGAGTTCTATGCTTGGACATCAAATTTTCTGTTCAGGTCTGGTCTTTTCTTTACGAATGCTTGGAATTCTTCTGTTGTATTAAATAACCATACTTTCCCCTGTAAGAATATAGTCAGTTTTCATGGGTATTTGATTCTTGATTGTAGACCTAGTTCCCTTGCTTTCTGGAATATCATATTCCATGCCTTTCGGTCCTTCAGTGCAGATGCAGCCAAATCCTGAGTTATCCTCACGGTGTTTCCATGGTATCTGAATGGCTTCTTCTTGGCAGCTTGTAATATCTTTTCTTTGGTCTGATAGTTTTTAAGTTTGGCTATAACATTCCTGGGTGTTGTCAGTTGGGGATTAAATACAGGAGGTGATCTGTGGATTCTTTCAATCTCCACTTTCCCCTCTTATTCTAGGATATCGGGACAATTTTCCTGGATAATTTCCTGTAGTATTATGTCCAGGCTTTTTCTTTTGTCGTGGTCTTCTGGTAGACCTATGATTATTAAATTGTCTCTTCTCGAACGATTTTCTAAATCGTCTGTTTTGTAAATGAGATGCTTCATATTTTCCTCAATTTTTTTCATTCTTTTCATTTTGTTTTATAGTGTCCTGTTGCCTTGTGAGGTCACTTAATTCCAGTTGTTCTATTCAGGTTCTTAAAGACTGGATTTCATCCCTGGCTTTTTGGTCATCCTTTTCCTTCTGGTCTGATTTTGGAGGTCATCTTTCATCTTCTTTACCTCATCTTTCAGATCTCCTTTTTCTCATCTTTCATCTTATTCACCTCATCTTTCATCTCCTTTGCCTCATTTTCCAGCTGGTTGATTTTGGCTTTCAAGAAACTATTTTCTTGTTTTAGTTCAAGTACCTCTGTTTCCAGATGACTTATCTTAATTTTTAAATTCTTTTCCCAATTATCTTCAGCCTCTCTTAACTGTGTTTTGAGTTCTTACACAGCCTGTATCCAATTCGCTGGCATTTCTGATTTATCGTTTGCTGATCTCTCCCCCTCTGTTCCATTTGCTGAGTAGAAGCTGTCTATTGTAGTTTCTTTCTTCTTTTTCTGTTGTTTGCTCAAATTCAGCCCCTTCTTTACTCCCCGTATTTGTCTGTGTTCTTGCTCCTCTCATTTTTTTTTTTGTTTGGGGGCTTTTGTCAGTCTCCCCTCTTAGAGCTTTAACAGGAGATCTCTCAGTGTAGTCTCTGGTGGAGGTTTGTTGGGGTTTGAGCTTCCCTGTCCTCTGGAGGCTTTTGATTAGATTAAAGTCCAGTCAATGAGGATGGGTGTGGAGCCTGGGCTTCCCTGAGTTCTGGAGACTTTTGATGGGATTAAGTTCAGCTTAGTTGGGCTGGGTGTGCTCTGAGTCCAAAACTTCCTGGAAGGCTGGTGCAAATATAGAGGATCTCCACAGCTTTGGCCAGGCTGCCAGGTCGATGCTCTCTAGCTCCTTCCTTGTAGTCTGTGTTGGATGCTCTGAGCTTATCACAGAACTGGTTACAATGTACACCCTCCAGACCAATACCTTTGCCCACCCAGAAGTTCCTGCTGCAGATGAAGTCTGGGAGTCTCAGCACTCTGGGTGGGAGGGGGAATGGGTTCTGGGACCTTCCTTCTGTCTTCCCCTTTAACCTGAGTGTTCTCGGATTCCAGCTTTTGGGGCACATACACATTTTGAATTAAGTCTAGCAGGAGGGTTCCTTGGCTCAGTCTTGTTGAGTTTGTTTTTCAGTCCCCTGGGAGCATTCAGTTTGTTATTGGTTAGGAAGGGTATTCAGAGATCTGAACTTCTGCTTCTTCTAGGCCACCATCTTGACTCCTCCTCCACAAATTTTTTAAAAGAATATAAGCTCCTAGATGATAGGAACTCTCTTTTTCCATGTGTTTTTGAAGTCACTGAATAGATAAGTGTTCATTAAATGTTAGATAATTAATAACAATACTATTTGAAGACAAACACAGCAGTTGGAAGCAAGGAAAAGATCATTGAGAAATAATTTAAAACCGTGGTCCAGTCCTATAAGAACAGTGTCCAAAGTGGAGAGGCTATTAAGGTAATTTATGAAGAAAAATAAGAGGCACTGACTAGTTGTATTAGGTGAAGGAATAGAGAGAAGGAGATGCTGCTAAATTTCATTTTTCTTCTGTTTTTTTTTTCTGCTAAGTGGAAAGACAGATTCTAAAGGATAAAAAGAAATGTTCATTAAGCAGCTTATAATGGAGTTAAGCATAAGGGAGAAATTAATCCAAAGCATGGGGGAGGTGCAAAGAAGAAAAAACCCCTCAAGAATTCTAGTCAGAGAACAGAAGGGGGATGGGAGAGCTCCAAGGTCACTCAGGCACTACTTCTTCAGCTGAGAACCAGAGGAAGGAGGCAAACCTCTCAAGCAGGGAAGAAGCTGGATCTCTCTGGAGTTCAACAACTTTCCCTGTGAACTCCTAGACACCTCATCATCATTTTCAACAACAGCACAGAGTAATCTGTGAATACTATAGACAGGGACTTTAAAAGGAAGCCATCTACATAGAAATCTGCTGTAAAAGATCTCTTTCTATTTTTCTCCCTGACCTGTTCCTGGACTCCTGAATTAAAAGCTAGTTAGCTGAGGAATAGGGATCCACCAGGAGCTGGCAGGAAGAGAGTTCAAGACATTCAGCCTTGAACCCTGAGAACTTCGGGGGTCCATCGACCAGCAGGGACAAGTGTTAGGGTGTCCTACTCCCCACTTTACCTTGCCAAACACACTTCTCCTTCCCTGTGTGAACCCAAATAGTTTACTATTTTAGAATTATGTCTGGCTGGTTTCTGACACTAGGAAAGGGGACAGAAGATTGGGGCAGAATCACGTCTCTCCCCAAAAGGGGGAGGTTAGCTCAGAATCCCAGTGATCCAAACTGCCTAACCCAAGGCATAACATCTCTCCTTGATAATGGGGTGACCCCAGGTTTCTAAAGGGAAGTCCCTGAGGAGACCAGAGGCAGAAGAATTCATCCTGCCTCTCAACAATAGCTGGGACAAAAGGGGAGGTAGTGGGTCATCTTGCCAAAGTTAATCTCTCCAGTTCTTTTCCTCCATCTCCCAAAACTATTCTCTGGGGAGACACATTCCCTCTGACAGGGGTACAGAACTTGGCTACCTCTCTCCCAGAAAAGGGAGGGAAAGAAGAATCTCTTCACCTTTTCTCCCCACTTCCCTCTCTCTCCTTCCATTCCCCCTGTTGCCTTCTCAATCCTTCTATTACAAAAGTACAGAGAGTGTAAGAGCTACTGACTAGTCAGATTTGATAGTTCAAGTCACTGCTTAAAGGATGTATAATGTAGAATTATAAAAATGATGATAACAAAAAAAAGATAATTGACATATATAGGGATTTGCAATCCTCATACAAATCTTGACAACTATTACTACAAGAGGAAGAAACAGGGTTAAGAAAGTTTAAGCAATCTGATAATAGCCATAGAGGTAATAAGTGTCATTCTGGACCAGTGTCCATTCCTAGCCACCAACTCCACAAGAGTACTATCTATCTCTCTGTTTTAGAATGTGAATGTTTTCAACTAAGAATATGGATTTGTTTTACTTGTCTATAATTCTTTATTATAAGGGCTGTGTGTTTCTTTTTTATTTGGGGAAAGTGTATATTTTAGAGGGAGAGAAAAGATAACAAATGGGTTCTCTTAAAAAGAAAAGAATCATTGAAGCATTTTTAAATAAAATAAAAAGGAAGAGTAAGACATAAGAGAAAGCAACTTTTAACATAATATGTTGAATTTATTATATAATTTTATAAAAAGTAAATTGTACGTAATATGGAAAGTTGCATTTTCATATAAAGTCTTATTCTGTGCATATGGGAATGTTTTATCTTATTTAGATGTTCATTAAATCTAGGTGAAAAAAATAAATATCTTTTGAAAAATTTAAAATCTTTGAGATCAAAGTCATTTAATGCATTTATTCTGCTGTTTAACATAATACTAGGTGATAGTAAACTCTTAGCATATGCTTTCTAATTCTATTGCCTCCCTTCCCCATTCCCTGAATTTCAACTCTTTTTTCTGGGCTCATTAATCAAAGCAATATTATTTTTGCTTCTGAAAAGGTTGTGTCAATTGACTCCCCAATAGCTCTATTCAGAATCCCAGAAATACCCTTCAAGGCCATTACACCCTAGTAGTGCTTCTTCCTACTACAATCTTAGATCCTTGAGGGTGAGGATTTTTGTCTCCAAGTATACACAAGCACTTTAGGGCTGAGAACAAAATAAGCATTTAATTTACACATTTTTTTCACTAATGCATTCATTAGAAAGTTATTAGAAAGCTTAACTTATTGGAAAAAATTAATTGTAGCTGTCTTTAAACTTTCTTTCAGAGACCTTTCTTTTCTTTTATTGCTTAATAGAATTTTTTTCAAGTTGAAGTATCCTCTGTTCACATATTGGGCCAAATCTTACAAAATTGTTGACATCATGTCAGAAAGACACAAGAGTTGATGTCATTCAACAGGGAAATTCTAATTTATAAGACTTAATTCTCTCAACTATGATGTTTCAATTTAATCTACTTATATATGCAGTACATTTCAAGGAAATATCATTAGTCCTATCTCCTTTTTAGGGCTGAATAACATGAAGTTTCTGAATCTTTTTAATGCTCACCTAGACAATTTTGATATCTTCTTAACTGCCTCTATACTTTCTCACACATACTTTATTCCATTTTTGGAATGGACTCCCCTCTATATCTCCATCTGTTGGAATTTTTCTTTTCTTTTAAGACCCAAATCAGCATCTATCTTGTTCAGAAAATCTTTCAGGTAGAAAAAACTCCACTTTCCACCTACTGATTCCTCAAATCGCTTGTGACATTCTATAAGACTTCTCTCTTCCTCTTTAGTTATATTCTGACATATTTTGCATTTATTTCTAGATTTTAAGCTCTTTGAGGACAGCACTGTGCTATCTTATCTTTTTCTATCTAGCACCTAGATCAATAATAGGTTGTAATGTTCATTGAATGAAACATAATCTTCTATTGAATACCAGTCCCACTAAAGCTTATAAAGTTCTAGCTCTTGTGCTGTCTGCTGGATCCATATTTCCTCTCTGCTGACCTCTCCATCTTTTTGGTTGAAATGAGACACGGCCTTGTGTTTCAAATCTGTTCATTGGACTGGTATTGTAGTAGTTTAGCATCAAGTTACAGATCTTAGTTTATTCCTCTCATAGTTCTCATTTTCTTTTTTTAAATCAAGGTAGAAAATATGTATGGTTTGAGGTGTGATTGTTTTCCCTTCACCAAGAGACCATTAGACTCTTGTAGAGAAATGAAATAATTTATTTTCTTTTATTTTAATTCTCTAAATGCATTTATGTTTTGGGGGAAGTTTGATTATATTGTCTTAGAATAATTAGATACCAGACTAATGTAAGGGTTAAATTTAATGGTTGGACAATAATTTTATGAAATGATGTGGTCACCAGTATTTATCATATCTCGACTCAGAAATTTATTTACAAATATATACAAATAGAGAAGAAACAATAAAGAAGAGAAATGTAAAGGATTTATAGCAGTTATTTATCCTATCTTAATCCAGCCAGAGATTAATTAGCTCCCAATCAGGAAAGCTGGTAGTGAGTAATGTAGAAAGGGGATTTAGTAAGGCAGGCTAACAGCATGGGATGCTGCAGGCCAGGATTCTGCAGAAGAAGGACTGGGTCAACATTCCAAGGGACTAGGGAGAAGAGAGGCAATTGGGGATTGAAGTGAACTCTCTCTGGGAAGAAGACAGAGAGGGTTTGGAGATGTCTCTTGGAAAGGAAAAGGCATTGGAGCTAACAGGAAATTGGACCATCTTGAAGGAGTGGTTGAGTAGTTAATGACCCCTCACTGGTAGACGGTGTGAGGGTGTTAATCCTCATTTCCCCTTGAGTACTGAAAGAACCCTTCATGCTGAGACTGCTGGTTGACCCAAAGGAAGACTGGTGTCATGAGAAGCCGGGGCACTGTTGACTTTACAAGTCCCTCTTTAATTTAATTACTTCTATAATTAGTTAGGTTACGATAATTTAGAAACTGTAAGATTTTAATATCTGGGTGGGTTTAAAAGTAAGTTACTCCCTGATTCTCTTGCCTTCCTTTTTCTCTTTAGTTAAATAAACTTTTATTTTATATTTAGATATAGTTTGAACCCTTCCTTTAACCCTCCCCATAACAGTAACCACAGGTCCTCCTCCAAGATGGAAGCTAGTCTCTCCAGAAACTAGTTAAAGAGTCAGCCTTTCACTCACCCCAGGAAGAAGTCCAGGAGTCAGAGTCTGAATTGAATCTGAGCTCCAAGTCCACATTCTAAGCTGAAGTCTTGAGCACAACTCCCTCAAAGACTCTTTGCAGTTGGGGGATTATCTCCACAAGACTGACTCAAGCGGAAGAATTTATGACTTTTATGGTGTTAGCACTGCCCAAGGGCAGTGTTTGAGGGAACCAGTTCTCACCTTCTGTAGTAGTGAGTTCTTATCAAAGGCCTCTGTTTGTATCAACTCTGATCATAGGATTCACATGTTTCTGGAGTTGTCACCCACTGTACTAAGTGACTTGTGAACTCCACTATCTAGTTCCAAGCTTTTATTATTTCAATCCAAAAGTGGACAAAGGAGAGCTAATCCTGTCTTCACAATCTAGGGATATACTAAGAAGGGGTATTTAGGTTATTGTTTATCCAAGTGTTAACTCAAAATACACAAAGGGAATAAAGAATTCCCATTTACAAGTATAAACTCAGAAAAGAGATGAATTCCCTTTCATACTAACTATTCTTCCATAATTTGGTAGTCTTGTCCCTTTTAACATTATCATTTGAGATTACAATCAAACAAAATATAATTTTACTGATTGATTCACTCTTTTGGGTATTTTATTTACAAGTCACTTGTTTCCCGAAGTTGTTCAGTTGGTCAAGTCAAATTTGAGTTAAGTATCTATCTTGTTTATTTAATTTAATTACAACTTCCCACATCTATCACTCATCTTTTGCTCTCTAATAGCATCATTGCACAACTGTATAGATTCAATAAAATTAGCAAGTCAGTTAATATGGTCTGCACAAATAAATACTTAGGCAGAGATTTCAAATCTGAGCAATAGGTTTCGAGCAGTAATTACAGAACATGTTAACTACACAGTGTAATCTACCATTTGTTTCATAAAGCCTCTGGCCCAGAAGGTCATAGATTTCTAGTTTTCTCCTCTTCCTCATAGTCCATTTTTCAATAAAAATCCAACATTTCGTTTAATGTTTTCAGTATTTAATTTCCCCCTCTAATTCCAGAGGTAAAAAAAGCATTCTGGCCAAACAATATGTAACATTATCAGAATGCATAGGAAGAGAGTCAAGATGACATCTTAGAGACAGCAGCAGTTGTCTCTCCATAAACCTCCATAAATCTCCATAAACCATTCCTCACCGATCAAAAACACAATGCTTCCAGGGGACTGAAAACCAAATCTTAACAACAGGACAGAACTAGGGAACCCTCCTTCTGGACCCAACTTAAAAGGTACACCACCAAAACTCTGAATTATAGAGCACACACATTTAAGGGAAATGAAGAAGAAAGGTCCCAGGACCCCTCCCTCACCTACAACACTAAGCCTCCAGAAGTGTCTGGAATCTCTGGGCAGGCAAGGGCACTAGTTCGGAGGGAGTACCTTTTGGGCAAAGCTCTAGGAGTAGAACACAAGTGGCATACAGGAGGCTGGAGGAGAAGCACAGAGAAGGCATCCTGGTCACAGCAAAGCTACTCTATCTTGAACCCCCACTTTCTGGAGGTTTTGGCATCAGGTAACAGCCAGCTTTACAGATCAACTCCTCTGCCCTGGCTCAATTTCATCAATACGGCAGATAAGAAGCCTTCAGAGGACAGGGAAGCTCAAGATCCAACACCTCTCCTCTACAGACTGATCTCAGATCCTTGCTGACTAAGCTCTAAGGGCAAAAGCTACAACAAATTACAGGCAAAAACCTTGACAACAGGGCAGGAATCTCAGCTCCTTTTCAGCTTCTTCTGTCAGCTGGGGAAGATTTTACTAGCCTGATCAATCATCAGAACAGAGAAGAAGTCCCTTCAGGACAGAACAGCCCAAACCTACAGATCCAGTATATAATGAGAGGAGCAAGACTACAGGTATCAACAGGGGTGAAAAAAAAGGGAGAAACATAAGTAAACAACAGAAAAAGAAAAAAGAAATTACAATTGACAGCTTCTATCCAGGCGATGAACAATGTGCAAATGGAACAGAGGAGGATCAAGGAACACCAAGGAAAAACATAGAAACACCAGTGAACTAGACACAGGCTTTGGAAGAATTCAAAATAAAATTCAAAAAACAATTAAGAAAGGTTGAAGACCACTGGGAAAAGAACTTAAAAAGAAGAACAAACCATCTGGAAACAGAAAATAGTCTCTTAAAAGCCAAAATTTATCAGCATGAAAATGGGGCAAAGGAGACGAAAGATCAGAAAGAACAGGATAACCAAAAAGCCAGGGATAAAATTCAGTCTTTAAAAACTAGAATCCAATGACTAGAAGGGAATGACATCCCAAGACAGCAGGAAACTATAAAACAAAAATCAAAAGAATGAAAAAAATTGAGAAAAATATGAAACACCTCATCCACAAAATGTAAGATCTAGAAAACAAGTCCAGGAGAGACAACTTAAGAATCATTGGACTGAAGGAAGATCGTGACAAAAGAAAAAGCCTGGACATCATTGTGCAGGAAATTATCCAAGAAAACTGCCCTGACATTCGAGAGTAAGAGGGAAAAGTGGAGATTGAAAGAATTCACAGATTACCTCCTGTACTTAATCCCCAAATGACAACACCCAGGATTGTGATAGCCAAATTCAATAACTACCAGAAAGAGGAAAAAAAAGTTGCTAAGAAGAAGTCATTCAGATATCATGGAACCACAGTAAGAATAACACAAGACCTAGCTGCAACTACACCGAGAGACCGAAAGGCATGGAATATGATATTCCGGAAAGCAAGGGAAATAGATCTACAACCGAGAATCAACTACCCAAAAAAACTGACTATATTCCTGCAGAGGAAAGTATGGTCATTTAATAAAATAGAAGATTTTCAAGCATTCATAAAGAAAAGATCAGACTTGAAAAGAAAATTTGATGCCCAAACACAGAACTCAAGAAAGGGGGGAATAAAAAACTTTTTTAAAGGGACCCAATAAGTTAAAATGATTTGTATTCCTACAAGAAAAGAAGATATTGGTAACTCCTAAAAATTATTATTATCACCTGGGGAGCTAAAGAATTATACTTAGAGAGAACAGCAGTGACAAACTGCATAGGATGAAATGCCAAGCGAGACATATATATGTATATATACATATACATGTCTGCATAAATACATACATATGTTAATTACTAGAGGTAAATAATAAAAGATTAATACTAAGAGAAATTGGAAGAGAAAAAAGTGGGATAAATTCATATATCATAAAGAAACTCATGGCAAGATGTGGGAGAACATCAATACACTGGAAGGGTAAAGAGGTTGATACAGGAAATACTCAATTCTTAAGTGCATTGAAATTGAATCAAAGAAGGAAGAAAAATCCAATCCATTGGGGCAGAGAACAGATTTGCGCCCTATAGGGGAGTAGAAGGGTAGCAAACAGACTGATAGAGAGGGAAGCAATACAAGGAAGGAAGTGGAAGGGGGTAGTTTAAAAAAACCATAAAGAAAATACGACGGGAATAATAAGGAAAGGGGAGTACAAAGGTAAGTAAAATAAGGGTGGGAATTAGGGGGACTGATTAAAAACAAAATACTGGTATAGAAGGAAATAGTGAAAGGAGAAAGGGCAGAACTACAAGTGGAAATCAAAATGTTGAGAAATACGCAACAGGCAAACATAACTTTGAATGTGAATGGAATGAACTCATCCATAAAATGCAAGCAAATAGCAGAGTAGATTAGAAACCAAAATCCTACCATATGTTATCTACAAGAAACACACATGAGGAAGGTAGACACACATAGAGTAAAAGTAAGGGGATTGAGCAAAATCTACTGGGCATCAAGTTAGAAAAAGGAGGCAGGAGTCACAATCATGATATCTGACAAAGGCGAAGTAAAAATATATCTAATCCAAACAGATAGGGGAGGTAATTACATCCTGATAAAAAGTAGTATAGACAATGAGGAAATATCAGTACTCAACATGTATGCAACAAATGACATAGCATCCAAATTTCTAAAGAGAAACTTTGAGAGCTTAAGGATCAAATAGATAGAAATTCCATACTAGTGGGAAACCTGAACCTTCCTCTATCAGAACTAGATAAATAAAACCAAAAAATAAATAAGAAAGAGATGAGAGAAGTGAATGAAATCTTAGAAAAATTAGACTTAGTAGATATGTGGAGAAAAATAAATAGGGACAAAAAAGGAATACACATTTTTTTCAGTAGCATATGGTACATTCCCAAAGATTGACCACGTACCAGGGCATAAAGACATTGCAAACAAGCAGAAAAGAGCAGAAATAATAAATGCAATCTTTAGATATCATAATGCAATAAAAATAATAATTAGTAAGGGTACATGGAGAGGCAAATAAAAAATTATTTGGAAATTATTACAATTCTCCCAAAATAGTTGAAAAACAAATCATAGAAATCATTAAAAATTCATTGAAGAAAAAGATAATGATGAGATATCCTTTCAAAATCTATGGGATATAGTCAAAGCAGTACTCAGGGGAAACTATTAATAATCATATGAAAAAGTGTTCTAAATCTCTTATAATCAGAGAAATGCAAATCAAAACAACTCTGAGATATCACCCCAAACCTAGAAGATTGGCTAAAATGACAGCAAAGGAAAGTAATAAATGTTGGAGGGGATGTGGCAAAGTTGGGACATTAATGCACTGCTTGTGGAGCTGTGAATTGATCCAGCCATTTTGGAGGGCAATATGGAACTATGACCAAAGGATGCTAAAAGGCTGTCTGCCCTTTGATACAGACCGTCAAGATAATTTTAGGGTTGTGACTTAAAATCTAGATTTAATTGGTCACCAGGGAAAATCCTAAATAAAATACTCAAGTCAGTCTGGAAATTTATGGTAATTTAATTAATATAGAGGGAAGGAATTTAAGGAAAAGGAGGGAAGAGGACATAGGATTCCTCCTACCTGCCCTGTGCCAGGGGGAGTTTAAAATTCCTGCCTCTAGGTCTCTGAAGATTAGAGGCTTCTAAGGGAATAAAATTGGAAAGGTAAAGGAGGAAACTCAGCCAGAAACTCACCACTGAACTGGACAAATAGCTTGTAGCCACACTAAGATGCCAGAAGGCTCAGCATGCTGCTCTCAGCTAACTCTCCACCTCCAATAAGGTGCTGGAGAGAGCAAAAATCCCAAATATTTAGACCTTTTACCCTTGTGTCTCCTCCTCTAAATGTTCACGTTTACCAATCATCTCGAAGGCTTTTCTCCAGGATTACCCATACTTTTAGTTCTCATCTTCTTTGATTTCATTATATCTTTAGTTGCTTAACACTTCTTTGTTAAGTTCGCCTTTTGCGAGTTATTTGACCTTTTTGTGATTATTTTAACCTTTATAATTAATTAACATCTTTTTCTATTAAGATCTAAAAATAGACTTAGCTTAAATTCTAGCTTCACTATAAGGTGAGAACTAAGTACCTTCATTGTTCAATCAGGAAATTACAATTTTATCTTCCCCTAAAGTACAGTCTAAGTAGGGTGGAGTAATTTAGAGTTCCCAAGACATTCTTGATTTTGTTAAACTAAGTATCTTCATTGTTACAAACAGGAAATAGCTAAATTCAAGCTTCACAATCCCCCCTGATGATCATTGGGAGAATAGTCTCCCCACTGATCATTTAACATAATCAATCTTGTAGTCCTAAAGCACTTCTAACTACAGATGTATACAATATTCAATTTCTAAGAAGAAATTATGATAGTTAGATAAAAGAGGGAAATAGAAGACAGACAGACAGCAAAACCAATGTTTGCTGAGCTCATTGACAAAGGCCAATTAGAGGGGAGTCTCCTTTTGGCTGATGAAGGTATGATTGAGGTTGTAGATTCTAAATGATCATCCTAGTGCAAACATCAACAACATGTAAAACCCAGTGGAATTGCATGTCAGCTACAGGAAGGGGTCGGGAGAGGAGAAGGAAAGAATATGATTCTTGTAATCAAGGGAAAATGTTCTAAATTGATTAATTAAATAAAATGTTCAAAAAACAATCCATGGTCTAATAAACATAAATCAGTATAGTAGAAGAGGGAATGGTGAAAACCATTCATGACCACAGAACCATATAACAGGGATGGGAAGGTATCAGAAACTGCCATTAAAAAATAAATTCAAAGCTTTAGGAGAGGAAGGTAGAGAGTTTAACAGGCAAATCCTTAGCATTCCCTAAACAACTATTGAGCTGCTTATCTAATCTTGGCTTGAATATCTGCACCAATATCTAATTCAACTCCATGGAATTTGGAGCTCCAGTGACAATTCTGTTACCTCTGTAGTCTGATGTTTTAATTAATAATCCTCCTCCTCCTCCTCCTCCTCCCTCACTCCCCTCCTTTCCCTCTTTTACTTAAGGGTTGCCTAATTGTTTGAAGTTTGTATTCCTGCCTAATTTGGGTTCCTGAGGCCAGATTGGAAATTGTGATTGCCACAATCACAACTGTGATAATTTTGTGTAGCTTTTCATTTAATTTGGATATGATACCCTTACTTCTAACCAACTAGAGATAACAGTTCCTTTTTTTTGTCTTTTATCTGCTTCTTGAATAGCTTTGTCTTCCTTCCCCAAAATCATCCCTAGTGGCCAATATTGTGGTGACAGAACTCTCTAAACTTAGCTGGCCTGGCCTTCTTATTACTGGCAAGCAGACTATCATTGAACACAGAATCTAAAGCTTGCCATTTTGGTATGACCTGACAAATCTTAATCTGTTGAGATAGCCTTTGGAAAGATATAGTCAGCTTCATACCATGATAAAACACAAGAGTAGTTGCAGAAGACTTTTCTGATTACTTTTACCCATACTAGTCTGGGCCAGATCAGTTACTTTCTGAGAAACAGAGAGAGTACATTTAGTACAAAACCACAGACATTTCAGAGTTAATAAATTTTCACAGAGATGTATTTATTAATGCTATAAGAATTTCTTTTACTTTCTTTACACAGAGGCTTCAACTCTATTTCAAGGCAGTTTTCTAAAATGGTTAAGGTGCCTGAATAGAAATCTCATTAACATTCCATAGGAATGTAAGGAATTGCAATTTTCTCCTAATTGGTCTCCCTGTATCCTGTCTCTCTTCTCTCCCAAGTACACATAACACAGCTGCCAATGTTATCTTTCTAAGGCATGGATCTAACTATGCCAGTCAGTGCTATCCTATTATCTCAAGGATAAAATACAAACTCCTCATTCTGACCTGAGAAGTTTGAAGTTTTCAATAATCCAACTCCAAATACCTCTCCATATTTTTTCCTATACTTACCTTCATGAACTTTTAATTCCCATCAAACTAGATTAGTAAAATCATAGACTTGGAAATGAAAGGGACCTCAGATCATCTAGTCCAGCTCCCTCACTTTATAGATTAGGAAACAGATCCCAAAACGCACAGGTTTTAAGAAATGGAAATTTGAACCCAGGTTCTCTCACTCCAAATCTGTTTTCCACTGTATACTACTGCTTCTCTCTTTTATAGAAACTATTCTACACATCTTAAATACTCCATCCCCCTCATCTTCACCACTTCCTACCTCATCTTGTCCCTATTCACTTCAGAGAACCTCCTACATAGGAAGCCTTAGTTATATGAACTCTCCTTCCTCCAGTTATCTTCTATTTCCTTATCCATGTATAGTTAGTTTCCATACTTAAGGGCAAGCTTTTGCCTTTATGCCCCTAGCACCTAGAACAGTGCCTTGAACTTAATGCTTGTTGAAGTTAAATAAATTGGTAGAAACTGAAGCCCTATTTAATACATGTCAGCTAGCAGGATTACTAGATAGAAAGAACCCTGGACATGAAATCAAGAAGACTTGAGTTCCAAATTTGCCCCAGACACTTAAACACTCTGTGATGCTGAGCCTCTCAGCCTGTTTCCTCATTTATAAAATATGGCTGGTAGTATCAATTGCCTCTAAAATACCTTTCACCTCTAAATATGACTTTAAATTTCCAGAGAATCTGGTCCTTCCCAGAACTGACCCAGAGAAATTCTTCCCTGGCTTTAGCAATTCCTTCCTGTTTTCAAAACCTTTCTAACTCCTAACCATTGGCATGAGGTACAAAGTTGTTAACAACTTTTCACTGATCATGTTTAGCTCTTAGATTCAGAGGTCTAACTCATCTAATCTTTGGTTACTTTTATCTCTTCTCTACCACTGTCACTACTGCTACATACTCTTGTGCTAGTATCTATACTCTTATTTCCTTCTTCACCCTAGCCATTGAATACTGCAGGTCATAAATGTGAATTTTCTAAAGTTTATTCACAAATAAGGGAGCAAAGTACAGTAAACAGCTGATCTTGGACTGTGAAAGGCCTAGGTTTAGTTCCCAACCTTTAAAATTACTAGCTGTGTAACTCTGGAAAAAATTATTTAACTTATTTTACCTCTCAGTTGTAAACCTTAAAATTCCTTAGACTTATAAATGTTGGAAATTTCAGGAAATCAATTTAAAAGACTGATATATATTAATTTAAGGTCGCCAAGGAATTCAGCTATGTAATTCCTAAATGAAAACTCAAGTCAGCAGTCAACCTTTTATGGAGTTTAATTACAAACAGGAGGAAGAAAGGTATTAGAGATAGAGAGAGGGAGAGAGAGAGAGAGAGAGAGAAAGAAAGGGGAGAGAAGGGAATAGGGCTTAAATACCCCTTCTGTTTAGGCTGGGCCAAAAGGCCCAAGCCCTTAGATAGCTGAGGCAAAGAAAAGAGATCAGTCCCTATCACTCACGTGACCAAAATAGAGAAAACAGTCTCAGGGGCCTCCACCTCCAGCTTCCTTCAGAGCAAACTTCTCAAAGCACCACCTCTCAGAGCAAAAACCTCTCCAACCAACCACCTCTAGTCCTCAGACCCTGCTATCTTTAAGGAAACCATCCAAGTTCCCTCCCCTCAGTTCCCACATCTACCAATCACTGTCCATGTCTTCCCTGTGCCAATGGTGGCTCTACCTTAACCCAGGACCGCCCAGAGGTCTGTGGCTTTGCATGTCTGTTGAAGGTCATATTCTCAAATAATTAAATCTTGATTCTTTGCTGCATCCCTTCCTAAATCCTGTTAGGACTGAGTGGGGTGGAAATTGTATTTTCCCAGACCTGGTTCTGTCATTCCAAGTATCTCTATTGTATCAATTCTAAAATCAATCATGACTCAAAGAACTTCCTGTTCTATGCTGAAGCATAGGTCAAAGCCCTTTCCATTGTTCAGCAAAAGGTTTCTGTCCTAAAGTAATCTTAAGAAGGGAGGAGGAGGAACCTCCCATGCCAATGGGGTTCACATTCCAATAGAGTTCCCACTATCAATAGGAAATTTTTCAAGTATGAAATTTCCCAATGGTGAAATTTCCAACATTTATAAGTCTAAGGAATTTTAAGGTTTACACAGTGCCTCATGCATCCCTCAAAATTGGTAAAGGGAGTTTCTTATCAAGATATCTTTATACCAGAAAAAGCAAAAGTTTTGTCTTTTTTTTTTAAGTTCCTATAGGAAATTACATGAACCTGCAAAGAATTTAAAAGAATAAGAAAGAATTTGCCCAATGCATACTCAATAGCACTTGTATTTATTAAGGTGTCCTCATCTATTTAAAATTCTTAGACAATCTTATTTTCTTTCTCTTCTACCCTTTTCTCTCCCCACCCTTCTGAAGGTTTATGGAAAATGCTGGGAGGACTAGACTAGCATCTCTGGTGTGAGGGCTTGCCAAATTCTTTTAAGGGCTGCTTTTCCACCTATCATGCAGCTCTCACCTATAGTTCAAAGAAACTGTATCATGCAAAGCAGGTACCCCCAGCTAAAACTTCCTGGGCAGGCAGGCTAAATGAGGTTGGGGGTAAAAGACAGGCCTCATACTTGTTGGTGAGTTAGGGAGGATTCCTACCCCAAGCATGCCTGATAGAATGATCAGAGTAATAACAGTTTATTCCAACAGCTATAAACAGAGCTAAAACAGATGCTATGAAGAACTTGGTCAGGCATTAAAGAGGGCAAGGTCATCCACTGCATCCTGAGCCATTGCCAGTTTTGACTTTTGTCTTGCCACTGGGCTTCAGATGAGTCTGCAAGAGAAGAGTGAGATTGAGGACTCTGATCAGCTTTGCCTCACTTAAATCCAATTAATGCACAAGTCAAGACCTCATCCCACAATGTCATTGGTCCTCTTAAAAAATGGAGGAATAACAGTAAGAACTTCTTCCCAAGAAGATGTCAGGACTGAGCAACTCTACCTCAGTTAAATTAAATTCACTTGCAAGTCAAGGCATCACCTACATAATGTCACTGGTCTTCTTCAAAAAGTAAAGATCAACAAGAACTAAAACATTTCCCCTGATTCTGTTCTTCAGTATTGTCTTCCTGTTCCTTTTGGAGCCAAGATTAGCATCTTTTTTTCCTCTAAGAACCTCTGCCAATCCAAAACCACACACTCCAGCACCATGGACAGAATCTGTACTCTATAATCTTAGGTTCTCTCTCAGCTAATCAGGAAATGTCTTGACAGATGGTAAATTTCTAAAACTCCAATGCTACCTTATCCTTAATTACCTTAAATAATTGCTCCAATTGACCAGAAGAAAAAGGGGGAGGCAGAAGGAGCCTTAAAAAAAAGGTACAACTTTTTTTTCCCTCATCATTCAGCAATTAATAAATTCAACCTAATATTCAGTTTGTAAGAAAAAAGAACACAATTCTTCCACAAAGGTTTAAGAAGAGTGTTCTAGGACAAGGGTACTCTCCAACATATTATAAAGTGTCAGAACAAATAGGTCCATATACTCAGTTTTCTCCATCCTGTTACATGATCTGAAAAAAAGAAAAAGCTTATTAAGGAAATTGAACCCAAGTTTTTAGAGCATCCCTTATTTCAAGTCATTCCCAATCTGAGAGATATGTGCATAAAACTAGTTTAGAGTTGAGTAGACCTAGAGATTAAGTAAGCACAAAGCCACTCTGTGTGAACCTGAGGTCAATTCTCTTACCATCTCCCTACCATCCTGTGGTGACTCCCCAAAAGAGATTAGTTCTACTAATCTAAACTAAAAGCTAGTTCAATCTAGCTTTAGACCTCTGGGTCAGAGCCAGTTACAAAGATTAAAGGAAGATGGAAGAATTCACTTATTACCAGGCTTTAGGGTATTATTTTAATATTATTCTTCAGAATTTAGATACTCCAAATGAAAGGTCTTGATGTTTTAAATCTTATACCCCTCACAATAGAATCTTGGTATTAGAGTGACTTGTTCCATTAGGTTTTCATTTTATTATGACTGAAAGAATAATTGGTTAAGAACGACCCTTACCTTACTGGTTATGAATTATGTTATGATTTCTCTTTATGTGAATCTTAAGTATATCCTCTAATTTCTTTAAAATAATTTCCTGGGGACAGCTGGATGGCTCAGTGGATTGAGAGTCAGGCCTAGAGACGAGAGGTCCTAGGTTCAAATCTGACCTCAGACACTTCTTAGCTGTGTGACCCTGGGCAAGTCACTTAACCCCCATTGCCTAGCCCTTACCATTCTTCTGCCTTGGAGCCAATACAAAGTATTGACTCCAAGACGGAAGGTAAGGGTTTAAAAAATAGTTTCCTTCTCCAAATAAAGACTGCAATAAATTATGCTGCCTAGGAAAGCCACTATTTCATAATTTGTTTTATAATCATAACTCTTAACTAAGTTATATCTGGTTGTAAAATCCACTTTTAAGTGAACAAGTTAGCATTTAACCATTGCTTTTGAGTCTGAATCACAATGGATGTTGCTAAAAGTTTCTTCAGACTATATAGTCCAACTACCATTGCCTGCTATTATATTATTAACAAACACAATACCAGGAGGGAAACATTGACAATGCTTAAATCCATTGCCCAGAACACTTTCTGTGTAAATGGAGAGCATACAGGAATCACTGTATGAGAAAAGATTGCACTGGGAATAACAACTTGTTATTACAAATGCTGTTTAATTAAAAGAAATTTATAGCAGATTAGCTTTGCCATTACTTTCAGTAATTTTCAAAAAAACAACAAAAACTATATTATTGCCTGGTGCTGTCTGTTATCTTATCTTCATATGTAGTAATTTGTTAAATGGTACTTTACATAAATTAATGAAAAAGACTTGAATTTGTCTAAACATGGGGGAATTTCCAAACCAACTAAAATGGAATCTCTATAATTCTGTTATTTCTATATTTCCCAAGAAGTGAAGATGCAGCATAGAATAAGGAAAGAATAATAAATTTAGAATTGAAAGACCTTGGTTCAGGCTCTGGATTTCATCATTGTCCAACTTAATTCCCCCACTAGTAAAATAGAATTAATGTAACCTGTGGCCCAAACCCCCCTCCATACCCTACTCCCCCAAGACAGTTATGGATTTACAAAGAAGGTTCAATGCTAAGAGCAGGTCAAAAACTACATCTTTGGTTTAATTTTGCCCCCACTTAGAGTTCTGTCTGGGAAACACAGACACATAACTCAAATGAAGATTTTTGCCTTGGTTACTACAGACATGGGTAAGAGTTCCTGTACAAGCATTCAAAAGTCTCAATGCATATTGCATATAGGATATTCTATTTCACGGCATAGAAAATAATTTTTTAAAAGAACATAAAGGGCATAGTCACCCATAAATATTTCATACAATTCTTTCCCCCTCCCCAAGTGATTCTTACCCCTCCTTATATGATCCTAAATAGCCCCCTATATTCAAAGTGACACTTTATGGCTTGGAATAGATCTTCTCAAAGAAATTGTGGACTTGCATTTTTAGAATAACTGATGGTAATGGTGAAGGGTAAAGTTTCAAGGCTTTTGGTCACTTTATTTTGTGGTTTTAGTCTTCTGCTTTTTTTTTTCAGCCCCAGAGGCCACTTACTAGAACATAAACTCTTTGATAGCAGGAATTATTTAACTTTTGACTTTATATTTCTAGTGTATAACAGGGTACCAAACAGATATTGAACAACAAATGTTCATTAATTGATCAATAGCTTATATTCCCTTTCTCAACTGTTAATCTCTTCTCTCTCATAAAAGATATTTCAGAATTCTTTAATTTGGAGTGGCAAGAGAGAAAACGGCAAGGTTATGCAATTTAGGAACTCCCCTTCTCTTGCAGATTGGCTCAGAGGACACAAGATTATCAAAGAAATTCACTCCTCTCTTCTATTCAGGTAGCTGGAGCTTAGGAACTCCTGTATCTAACCACAAAAATTCTCCTTTCCATAGGTACCATCTCTCAGGTAAAGATCTATTTCTATAGAGAAGGTTCCATTTCACTGGTCTAACCAAAAGTGGATTGGTTCAACCCTGTCTCAGCCAACTAAATTTATCCAATTGACCCATAACAGCCCAAGTCAATCAAAGGATCCCCAACCATAGAACCAAAGCCCCAAACCAAATCTCACCATCTCATAAATGCATCAAGCGGATCAGGAAAGTCCCCAGATCACCCTCTAACTTAACAATACTGGCACTATCTACTTAACAGGTTTGATTTTAAGACTCAAATGAGATAATATATGTAAAATTACTTTGTAACTGTAATGTACTACATATATGACTTTATTATTAATGCATACCAAAAAATTAGTATATGATTTAAGTCAAAATTCATTCATAAAAAATAAGGTTCCAAATACATGAGCTCAGAAAGAGTATAATGGGGCAAAGGAAGTTACAGGAGAAGTAATGCTAATGGTTTTTAAAATTATATTTATGCAGCACTTTCAAACATATGTGTCTCATGCACTGGGGAAACTCAAACAACTTCTGCTCATACCTAAGCCTGGGGAGTAAGGGGTGAGGAATGTTGGATTTCTAATGCTACATATAGTGCATGAGCCTGCTGATGGCACATATCCTCCATTGATTATTAGTTGATATCAATTAGTTAGCTTTTACAAAAAGCACTATAATAAGAGTTGGTACAAACATCATCTAGAAATATCTGGTTAATAAGTCATCATGACAGAGTGACTTACATGGTCTTAGAATTCCAACAAGTCCAAAAGACAGTGAATGAATACTTGGACAAGAGATCCTAAAGAGCTCCTGTACTAGCTCTGGGAGTAGGAATGGGTGCCATCTAGTTACCAACTTCTGGGTTACAATTTGAGGGCAGAGAGGAGCAGTTACCATCATAAGGGATCAGTGGCCCTATCTGTAAGGGGGAAGCTTCAAAAAATTTAATTATGTGGCTCTAAGCCCAAGAACATAGTTGGGCTTCTGATCTCTTCAGGCACCACACATATTCTAACTTAAAGTGAAATAAATCAAGACAGAAGAACAAAACCAAGGGAAGAACAATAATCCCATTGCTCTAAACCTGTGAAAGTCCTCAAAGGCTATCAGTGACTTGGTCCAGCAGAAATCTGTGGAAACTCAATCATACACAACCCAACAGACCCAAAATGGGTAAGGAATTTTCAGAAGGCAGACCAAGAAGACAGTGAACAGACCTCTTCTCAAATCATATCACTTTGGAAGTTCTGATGACTTATAATCCGCCAGAATGAGTTATAAAACAACAGACGGACAAAGAAAAAAGCTCACACCAGATATCTCTCCAATCCCCAGAGAAGAGGAGAACCCAACACTAACATTAAGACCAAAATCAAGAAGTAGGCTTGGAGAGAGGGTAGAGAAAAGCACTCAGCTGAGCTCTCCAAACAACCTTAAAATAATGCTTTAAATTGAATTATTGAGTGGAAGAGCCAACAAAAGGTCAGAGTAAAACAACTTAGAAGGTAAAGAAAAAAATATGTGACATGAAGCAGAGATTTGCCTGAAGCCCAAATGGAAGAAATATCAGTGGTGGGACTAGGTGGTGGTGACAGTAAGTGACCTGAAACTGGTGAGAAAGAGATTATAGGGGATCACTGTGCTAAAACTGTACATAGAATTTTTGACCAAATACTTATTGCCTCCTTCTCCACTGCCTACAAATAGTCTTGTATCACCTCTATCCTTTAAAAAAAAAAGGGGGGGGGGGGGGGAATTCACTGGACCAAGTTATCCCTCATTGTCCTTTGTCTCCAGTTCTTCACTGTCAAACTCCTTAGAAAACACTGCCTACTGTGAATCTTAAAACTGCTCAGACTCTACTTCAGAAGATTTGATTAAGCTATTCCCCATTTTTAACAATGGAGGTACTTGGTCAGGAATGTATTGAGAACTTAAAATTACTCCACCCTGCTCAGACAGTGCCTTAGGGGAAGATAAAGTTGTAAACTCCTGATTGAACAATAAAAAGTCCCCAACTTATACTTATAGTGAAGCAAAAACCTTAAGCTAGGTGGTCCATTTTTAGATCTAATAAAAAGGGTACTAAGTACCTATAAATTAGTCACTAAAAGGTCAAACAACTTACAAAAGGCAAGCTTTACAAAAAAAGGTGTGAAGTTTAAGTCTAACCAGAGAAGGTGAGAACTAAAGAGTGGTAAGAACTAAGAATGGGCAGTCCTGGGAAAAAGTGTCTACTATGATTGGTAGATGTGAAAATTTAGGGGATGTGACATAAGAGAAAATTTCTTTAAAAGGAGAATTCAGTTCAGTTTGGAGGTAGTTCAGTTTGCAGGCTGAATTGGAGTTCTGAACTCAGTTCAGGAGTTGAGGATTTCAGTGAAGGAGTGGAGCTTGCTTGGAACGATTTTGTGGTGAATGATGAAGACTGACTCTCTCTTCCTTAAGGCCAAGGCCCTTTCTACTATTCTCTCTCTCTCTGTGTCTCTCTCTGTCTCTCTCTCTCTCTCCCTCTCCCCTTAATTCCTTCATTTGTATGAATGAAAATCTCCATAAAACCCAGCTGACTTGGGTATTGTCATATTTGGAAATTTTCCCATGGCGACCACTTATTCTTGATTTAAATCAAGACACTAAAAATTATCTTTACAGTTTGGCCAAAACCTTTACAGTTTTGGCAATTCACAGTCTTGGCAAACCAAATTTTTCGCAGTTGCACTACGTTCTTCTTTATCAACTCCTTTCAATCTGGCTTAATCTGAAATTATTTTCTTCAACTTTACTAGTGTTTCATAAATAAATAAATATAATTCTTCGGCCTATTTTCAGCTTCTTTGACCTGTCTGTAAATTTTCACCCTGTCAAATGCCCCTCCTCCTGGATCCTTTCTTCCTTGGATTCTATAAGACTGCTCTTAGCTCTGTCTCCTACCTCTCAGACTATTTCTTCTTTGTCTCCTTTGCTGAGTCATTATCATTCTCTCCCTTAAATGAGCTGTCCCTTAAGACTCTTGTCTTGGGCTATCTTTTCTTCTCTCTAGAATCTCTCCCTTGGTTAGCCAGTCAGATCCCAAGGGTTCAATTATTATTTCTTCAAGTATTCATAGGTGTAAACCTTGAAATTTCTTAGACTTGTGAATGTTGGAAATTTCACCATTGAAAAGTTTCATACTTGGAAAAAATTTCCTACTGATAGTAAGAACTCTATTGGAATGTGAACCCCCTTGGCAGGGGAGGATCCTTCTCCTCCCTACTTGGGATTACTTTAGGACAGAAACCTTTTGCTAAACAATGGAAAGGGCTTTGACCTATGCTTCAGCATAGAACAGGAAGTTCTTTGAGTCATGATTGATTTTAGAATTGATACAATAGAGATACTTGGAATGACAGAACCAGGTCTGGGAAAATACAATTTCCACCCCACTCAGTCCTAACAGGATTTAGGAAGGGCTGCAGCAAAGGATCAAGATTTAATTATTTGAGAATATGACCTTCAACAGACATGTGCAAAGCCACAGACCTCTGGGCGGTCCTGGGTTAAACTAGAACCACCACTGGCACAGGGGAGACATCGACAGTGATTGGTAGATGTGAGAACTGAGGGGAGGGAACTTAGATGGTTTCTTTAAAGATAGCAGGGTCTGAGGAGAGAGGAGGAGTTTTTGCTCTGAGTGAGGTGGCCCTCCTCAGTCCTCCTTCCTTTTTTTTTTCCAGGTATTTCCATCCATTTATTTCTCCGTGAAAAGAAAAAAGGAACAAAATTAAAACCACACAGTTGACACAATAAATCACCCAATTCAGGGCTAATGGGGGAGCAGGAAGAGGAAAGGGTATGGGGAAGGGAGTCCCCATTGCAGGATCAGGGACCAGGGACCTGGGTGACTCACATCCTGCCCTGTTGCTCCTGCCCAGTGGGCAGGCAGGCAGGCTGGCCACTTCTATAGGCCACTCTGTCCATCCCCCCAGGGCCCCTAGCCTGGTGCAGCCCTCCATCCCTGGGAGAGCAGGGAGGAAGGATGGGAGCCGTGCTGGAGAGAGGGAGGGAGCCAGGGGATCAGACCATGCACTGGGAGTCAGAGCCAACGATGCCCCACCCCACCCAGGGAGGGGGGCAAAAACACCAGCTCTCTCCTCTTCCATTATCAGGCCAGACACAAAACACTGAGTGCCTCCTGAGCAAAGTACTTGACATCAACATCTTGGTCCTGGGTCAGCTTCTCCAAGATGGGCTTCACCTCACTCTGGAGTGTGCTGTTGTCCAGGATAGGCCCAATCTTCTGCAGGGACTTGGCCACATTAAAGCGGACATTAGCCACAGGGTCGCCCGCCATGCGCAAGACTGTGGGTAGCATGTGTTTGGTGGTGATGTCTTGCCCACAGACTTCAGATAACACATTGATACAGAAGAGCGTGGTCATCTGATGTAGATAGTTGGGGTCTCCAGACATGGCCAGGACCTTGGGGATGATAGTGACATGGGCCCAGTCCTTCCCAAACTTCTCCACCAGCTTCTTGAGGTTCTAGTTTAACCCAGGACCGCCCAGAGGTCTGTGGCTTTGCACATGTCTGTTGAAGATCATATTCTCAAATAATTAAATCTTGATCCTTTGCTGCAGCCCTTCCTAAATCCTGTTACTCTAAATAGGGTGGAAATCGTATTTTCCAAGACCTGGTTCTGTCATTCCAAGTATCTCTATTGTATCAATTCTAAAATCAATCATGACTCAAAGAACTTCCTGTTCTATGCTGAAGCATAGGTCAAAGCCCTTTCCATTGTTTAGCAAAAGGTTTCTGTCCTAAAGTAATCCCAAGTAGGGAGGAGAAGGATCCTCCCCTGCCAAGGGGGTTCACATTCCAATAGAGTTCTTACTATCAGTAGGAAATTTTTTCCAAGTATGAAACTTTTCAATGGTGAAATTTCCAATATTCACAAGTCTAAGAAATTTCAAGGTTTACATAGATCCATGTAAAATTTCCTTCCAAACTTCCATATTTCTGTTGAGTGTACCACAGTGTTCCCAAAAATCCATAATCATTACCTGAGATATTACTGACTTTTCCTACCTCTATCAGCTCCTGTATTTAACCAGTTGCCAGCTCTACTCAGTTATCCTCTACCAATACCTCTCCCTCCTCTCTACTCATACTACTCCCTACTTAAGATTCATATCATCTCTTCTCTAAACTATTCTAATACACTGTAAACTGGTCTCCCTGCTCCCAATTTCTTCTGTTTCTACTTTATTATTTACATATCTGTCAAATTAATATACCTTAAACACAGGTCTATGTCACTCCCCTTATCAAAAATGTTTGATGGCTTGTCTCTTTGCCAAATAAAATATTCTTCAACCTAATATTCAAAGTCTTCCATTTCCCAAATGAATAAATGGTAAAAGGGCATGAATAGGCATTTCAAGGGAAGAAATGCAAGCAAATCAATAGTCACATGAAAACTACTTCAAAGCCCTAATAATTAGAAAAATACAAATTAAGGCAATTCTAAGATTCTACCTCATACTCATCAGTTGACCAAAAAAAAGGGAGAAAAACTCCCTGAACTGATATTATATAGAAAAACATGAACATTAATGGTGGATTTGTGAATTGGTATAGCAATTCTGGACACTAATTTAAAGTTATTACCAAAAAGTTACTAAGCTGTGCATTTTCGACAGAATGATACCACTACTATTTACTAGGTAAAAATCCAAAAGAAATTTTAAAAAAGTAAAGAAAAGGGCTCAAGTGTACAAAAATTCTCTTCCTTTCCTACCCATTGCAAAAGCTTTTCTTTATATCCTACACACTTAGTACAATGATTTGAATATTGTTGGAAGTTATTAAATGCTCATTGGCTTTCTGACTTGTTAACATGGGTTGTTATATGCCTTGAAAGATCTCTTTAGAAACTTGTTCCTATAATCATTCTTCCCTATTTGATCTCTGGGAATGTCAAATATTCCATTCAGGTTGGTCACATAGCTCCACACTACAAATTTCAAGGAATATTTAACACTTTTTTTCTTGGAAAAACACTACTACCTCATCCTCTCAGTTCAATATAAATACATTACCTTTACCCCTACTTCTCTGAATGAACTTCATTCCTTTCAAGTCTCACCTAATAATGATTTATACCTTAAAAATTACAATAGTACAATTACTTTTTGTCTCAGATTTATAGAGCTAAAATACAGTATCTATAGATCAAACTCTCTGCAAAGGTCTCTTAATAGTCTCAATCTCTTCTTTCAGATTTTTAATTTTTCCTCTAACTCAATATCCTCATCTGTTATACTTTGAGTACTGGTTATCATTTGCCCTCTGGTAATAAGACCCTAGACACCTTCTTCATTAGTGCCTTATTATTTTTTCTTCATTGTTCTGCATTCATAGCTTCTTCTTTCCAATATAATTCAATCATCCATCCTGACATAGCAGATTTGACAACTAATGACAGAAAGACTTCACTTCAATACCTTAAAGGACAAAGAAATCTATCCCCAATGAGTCACGTTCTTTGTATAATAATTACTTGCGATTTTCTACCACCTGTTTCAGTTTGATTACAATGCAAACTTTAGAAGATAGAAGCTAGTGGAAAAGGGGGTTATTTATAAAAGGGTTGGATTTGATTTTTTAATAAGAGTGTGGCCATCAGGAATTTAATTAATTCCAAAGAGATTTTATTTACAAGTTATTTACAAAATGTAGAAAGAGTGAAATAAGAAATCAGAGAGAGGTTAAGGTATGATATCTATCCTAAACACTAAGTAATTTACTCCTGGTCCTTGGCCAGAGAGAGAGTTAGTTCTTAACCAGAGGGGCCTTGGCCCTGGTAGCCGAGGCCCTGGGGATGCAGGGAATCTCTCCCAAGAGGATAGGTCTCTCCTGAGGTTAGTCTCTTCTGAATATCCATCAGTTAAGAGTCAGCTTTTCACTCACTACGTGTCAGTCTAAAGGAATAGGGTCTCAGGTCCAGTCAACAGATCCTTCTTCCCCTCTTCACCAGCCTTAACTGAAAAACATGAAGAATTGAATTGAATTCCTTTCAGGAAGTTGTCACTCCCTTTTAAAGACATTTTCTCTTGCATCACTTCCTGTGCCTTCCCCTAATTCTACATCGACCTACTACACATTGATACTACACAGTTGACATTCTGCTCTAGGGCTGCCCAGAAGGCAGTGAGTCAATTCTGATTCATCACCCACTATTGCACACATGGGAGACAGACCTCCCCCACTCAAATGTGAATGGGGTGTTTGCACCTTTGGTGATTAAATCTAAAATGGGAAGATCTTCATACTCAACTTTTAAATAGGGTGTTTACACTTTTGGGGATTAAAATCTAAAAATAGGCCTGGGTTACAATTTAAATTTTCACAATCAGGGGAGTGTTAGTTAATTTTATTTTCACAATCAGGGAGGAGTTAAATTTAATCTTCACAATGTATTTGTTACAGTTGTCGTTTAGTTGTTTCAGTCATGTTCCACTCTTCATGACCCCATTTGGGGTTTTCTTGGCAAAGATACTGGAGTGGTTTGCTGTTTTCTTCTCAAGCTCATTTTACAAATGACAAAACTAAGACAAACAGGATTGAGTGGCTTGTCCAGGATCACACAGTTAAATAAGTGTCTGAGGCCAGATTTGAACTCAGGAAGACAAGACTTTGTGACCCCAAGCCCAGTACTCTATCCACTGTGCAACCTGGCTTCTCATATTTATTATTAGTACACTGAATAGATAATGATTTTCTTTTTCTTTTTTTCTGGAGTTGTGAATTGGTACAGACACAATATGAACATATTTGTTTCTCTGAAAAGCTGTGGATCTTCCACTGTTCCATTCTCTCTCACACACTGATCTTTTCTGTGTGTCTTCTCTATTGAGCTGCTCTCAGCTGGCCTTAATTCCATTTAACAATAGCAGTTAAATATATATTTAGTATCGACATAGAGATGAAAAGGTTGGTCAGTCACGTCAAGGGATGGACATTCTATGTGCTTCAATACCATCATATAATGTCCAAAAAATCCCCAAAACATCAAAAAGTTCACTCCTGGGACAACCTGAAGCAAAAATACATACAAGAATTAAAGAGTGTACGAAGATGAACGGATTGCAATCTGCATCATTGGAGAAAGTACCCTCTTTGAGAAAATCAAAGACAAATTGAAGTTTAGAAAGTATGCAGAGAACACTGTCATATTGTGGGTACAAAAACTAATGAAAATTGTTATCTTCAAGTTCTTACAGCTTCTCAAGATGCTGGTATTTAGAGACCTCAACTGACCCATATCTTGATAAGCATTTTTGGCATCTCAGTTATTGAATCCTATTTGGATTTAAAATTAAGAGGCTTTAGAGTTCATCCTAACCATACTCATTTTAGATGTCACCATTCTGCTAAGACTTTTCCTATAGTTTCAAAAGTTAAAGTAAAATATTTAACTGGTCTGTTTTAAAAAAATGATGTATTTTGCCTAATTTTTGTTAACATTATTAACCAATAACATAGCAGAAATCCTTTTCAATAAGCTTGTTAAATCTTTTTAGTTGTAAGACCACATTTTCCTGCTCTCATATCTCCATTGCTTTGATGACACAGAAACTTAGAGCCTGAGAAGCATTACTTTAAAGAGAGATTCTCACAATATAGGAGTCAGATAATTAGCAAACATTTATTAAGAGCTACTGGGCTATGCATTAGAGATTCAAGAACAAAAATGGAATAGTCCCTGCTCTCAAGGAATTTATATGTGTTCAGAAGGGATAATACTTACAGAATTATATACAAGGTAATTAGAAGAGAAGGAAGTTTCTTACAAATACAAAGAACAGGAAATATTTCATACTAAAATTGCTTCTTGAGATGACATTTGGAGACAGCATGTAGGATACTGAAATAAAGCTATAAGGATTTGAGAATCTGCTATTTTTAACAAATCACTAGTAGTATTTTGTAGCTATTATTCACTGAAATATCTCCTAAAAGTTTGTGTAAAAAGTATTTTTTTTTAATTATGTGACAATTCTACATCAGTAAAATCATGGATAGGCTGAATTATTGTTGGGATGGGAGGTTTTAGTTTCATATAGTTTCTCTCCAATGTGACTTCTCTTCCAATTGAGCATATGGGAGGACTAGATGAGTTTGCAGGAAGCAAGGAAAGATAGGCTCAGTAGATTCAAAATTATATAGAGAGGGTGATGATTATGGGGAGCATGGGATCAAGGAAACAGTTGACCTTACCAGAAGACATTTCTTCAACAAGGATTCCAATGAAAAGAAGAAGAATAGTGGGATGGAATCATGAGGTGCTGAGCTATAATAAAAGAAAAGATGCAACTCATTGGGAATAGTCTCTGTTTTCTCAGTCAAATATGAGGAGAGGTCCTCTGATAGAGGGAAGGGAGAGTATATTGCATAGAATGCCTATGGGGGGAGGGGGGAACAACAACAAAAAACCAGTTTGGAACAACCTCTGCAATATCAGTTTGGAAAGAGAAAAAGAAGTATCTTTCATACCTGAAGGTACACAAGATTATATGACAAAAATTTTAGAGAACCCAGTCAGTATAGAAGTATGACTTCCCCCAGGCACTGTTTCAGCAACTCTCAAATGGAAGATGTAGATACTAGGGTTTATGAGTAAAGATAGGACAAGTGGTCCAAAAAAAAGGGGGGGGGGGTAGAGAACTAACTAAGGGAACTAGGCAAGGTTTCTCAAAGAAGTTAGCACATGAGAAGTCAGGAATTCTAAACAGAGAACGAAACACTCCAGGTATGGAATAATGCCTACTTCTAGCACACCAGCAAGAAATAGATATCTGAGTCTAAGAAACAGGTCTCTTGGTCAGATTCCATCTCAGAGTTCAATGTCAAGAAAACTCAAAATGAAATAAGGTTCATGTTCCAAACTCAGATTTGGGTTTGGAGGTAGAGAGAACTCTACCATGTTTCTTCTTGTCCCCTTTACCTATGCAAAATCCTATGTTGAATCTCAATGGATCATATCTCCTTTACTTTTTAACTAATATTATTAGTTCAGTGTGAAATGTTAATTGTTCTCATTACTGACAAAATGATTATTGCAGAAATTATAAATTAATATTTTATACTTTGTAAATGAGTAGGAAATGGAATTTTATCCTGAAATAAAAAAGCAAAGCCTAGTCTGGGGAATACATATGTCTTTTCTTATAAACCTTTCTGTATCCAATTTGATTTTTTTTCCCCCCTCAGAAATGGAAACTTCAGTCTTTCTAATGATCAAATAGAGCCTGACCTTAGATTCTTCTTTTAAGTAAATCATCTTCTTTTTCAGAACTCTGGAACCTCCTCTTATTGTTAGCCACAAGCTGACCCCAACCAGCCTTTATAACCTATTCCACATTACTCCCCTCTTCAAGAAAGAGTTCCGTCAAAGTGGCTTTCTTACTTTTTCCTAAACATGACACTCTCCCTCTTGTAAGTTGCCTTTACTTGGTCTATCTCCTCATACTTGGAATATACCTCTTACCCTCCTTTCCACCTCTCAGAATCCCTTGTTTCCTTCCAAATTCAGCTGAAGGGTCACTTTCTTCATGAAGCATTTCCTAATCCTCCCAGCTACTAGTCCCTTCCTTACCTGACAAATTATCTTTGATATATAGCCTGTACATTTTACAAATAAAGGTAAAGCCTCTCCCCAACTAGACCTTTAGGTTCCTCAAAGGCAAAGACAAGTTTCACTTGTCTTTTTAAATCCAGTGCCTAAAACAGTGCTGGGCAATTGTTAAGCACTTAAGGAATGCATGTTGATTAATTGAATTAGATTAAACTCCAGTGTAAAGGTCTTGAATTTTAAATAAAAGTGGAAAGAAATAGAGCAAGTTCTTTTTTAATCAATCTCCACATAAGAAGATACTCCTAGTTCAACTTTCTAATTTTATAGCTTTATTTTTACAAAATTTAAATTAGTACTAACTGAATGTAAGAAATTAATTAGGAGTAGAATACAAAGGCTGTTAAGACACATAAACTTATCAGTTTTAATTGACCTGACCAGTAAAAAAAATTAATAAACAAGTTGTTTAAATACTGGACTTAAAAAAAAATATGTACTAGCTGGTCAAGCCAATGAAAACAGAGGTGTAAATATGGAGTTTACAATACTCCTAAAAAGTACAGTCAAACCAAATAACCAGGAAACATTTTTAACAAAATAAAAACATTAAAAAAGATGAAATTAATAGATAGTTTTCTAAATCAGTATTAGGCACACTGAGATCCTTAGGTGCAGTTTAGTGGACCCTATTTCTATTTGAGTTTGACACCACTAGTTGAGTCTACATGTAAATGCCTGAAAATATTTATTATAATAATTATTATTTTCAACCCATCTCAGTCAAGAAAACTAAGTTAATAATACAGATGGTGAAATTTAAGAAAAAATTATTTTAACTCCTAACCAGGAACATCCCCCAAAAACAATTGAAGTCATCCTCAAGTTTCTTATTACTTATCAACATGGCCCATACTAGGCCATATTCTTTGCATAACTAGAATTAAGTAGTATAAATTTTGTTAACTCATAAATTTAGTGCTACAAAATTATCTAAGTCAGAAGTGTAAAGCATACAGCCTGAAACACTCCTGAGTGCAGTCTGAGCCAGATTAAACCATAACTTGGAAATAATGAAATAAATAAAAATAAAATAAAACATAAGATAACATTAATTTAGTGTCCTCCATTTCTCTTTGAGTTTGACATCAATGATCAAGGCTGACACCCTCAAGATCTTGAGATCCACGAGGTGATCAGACTTGTCTACAGCCATTTATGTAGTAAGCAGAAAAGCCCAGATTTGAACCCAAGTGATTTGACACCAAATTCAGTAGTTTCCTCTACACCTATGGAATCATTCAATGACAGTGCCATTTTAAAAACCATTAATGGTTAAAAAAAAATGGAGATTCTTCTTAAAGCTGTGTTGGTAGTTGATCCAATTTCATCTTCACTTAACTCACCTATTCAGTGACTCTCAGTACAAAAAAATCCACAGAAAATCATACTTGTCAAATTTCAGAATCTCTCCAGCTGAAATCAGAATATTTGAAAAGGTTTTAGCCATTTCAGCTCTGTGGTTTTGTAAGCATTCCCTTCCTGGAATAGCAGGTTCTTTCCTCCAGAGGTGGTTTTCAGGCAAACAGACTTGCATTCTACACTCAAAGGATCCACTTGGGGACAAGCCTTTCTTTATACCTTAGCTTCATTACCTTGGGCATTTAGCCTGACCAGTATTTGTTTTGCTTGGTTTTAAATATTTTTAAAACAGAAGTGGATTGAAAATATATGAAGAGTAGCTAGTAAGTGGTGCCACTATTTTTATTTTTTTTTTATTTTTTGCAAAATGAGCTATTTGTCAGGGAAAGACATCCCAAGTACCAAGGGTATTTCATCAAAAAAGTATGATTTTGATGTGATTATTAAGGTGAATTTCTAATTAAAGACATCATACTACCCTGTTCGGGGTTTGGACTTAAGTTGGGATAGTCCTTAAGGCTCAATATTAGAACAAAATAAGACACTTTTAGGTCATTCAACAAATAACAAATAATTACTTGGCCATGTTGTTGTTCAGTTGTTTTCTGTCCCACCCTATATGACTCTATTTGGGGTTTTCTTGGAAGAAATACAGGGGAGAGTGCTATTTCCCCCTCAAACTCATTTTATAGATGAGAAAACTGAGGCAAACTAGGTTCAGTGATTTGCCCAGAGTCACCCAGCTAGTAAATGTCAGGGGCCAGATTTGAACTCCCATCTTCCTTTCTCCAAGCCCAATATTCCATCCACTGTACCACCTAGCTGCCTGTTATGGCCACAGCAGGAGAATTATTCAGCAAAAATATACAATGAGGACACCAAGTTGATTCAGTTGAATGAAGCTTTCTTTCCTGAGTTGTCTATCATGGTCCTCCTCACACAGGTTATCTGGAACAATTCTTAGCTGCTTTGCCTCCAGGCAATAAAAAAATGATGTAGGAAATAGATGATGGGCCTCTGTTGGTCTCAATACCTTTTAAGGAGAAATTAGCTTAACTTGCATGAAAGCAGGAGTTAGGTATTGCTCCTCCCATTCTATACATCCAAGAAGCCTGATACAGGTAGCACTACAGGAAAAAAAAACGTCAAACTTTCCAGGGAACTAAGACAGAAAGAGCAAAGTTGCCTATTTGCACCTTCTTGCCAGAAATCAAGATACCTCCCAAGAACATGGCATTCCAAGCCCTCTACATTGTACAATAACTCCTAGGTGTTGTACTCAGCTATGTGGAGGAGCTCATGCGTTCTACATTAGAGCAAACAATGGCAACCATACGCTGGCCTTTTGTCATTGCCATTGGGAACCAATCCACTGTCCACTGCCATCTCTACAGAGGCCTGCATCTCCCCACCCACTACTTCTTGGTCAGAAACTCTGGGGACTACATCTGCACTCACTGTCCTCCAAGCATCACCACTAGAACTTGTGTCTGCTGCACCCTGGCCAACATCACTGCTGGACCCTCTTATGCTACCCATTCTCCCTTTGGGGCAGGGCACTATGAAGCTATCGTGCCCCATACTGGGCATCAGACTACTGTGAAAGGCTTGAACACTTGCACTTTCCAGTGATGAAGCTTAATGTCAGCTCCCTATGACAGGCTTGAATCTGCACCATTGTGTAGAATACTGGTGTGGGTATTTATTGCTGCTAATGTTGGGGCCCAATTCTACCCTCCTGTCATCATGAACTAACTGGTTTCAGGAAATGTCACAGATGGCCCAGGCAGCTCCATAAAATTCTAGACCATTATGCCTGGACATAGGTACTCCTTCCTATCAGTAGTCATCCCCTTCGATGCAGGAAATTCCTTCTGCTACCAGTTAGTCCCCAAAGAAGACTCCAGGAGCTCCTAACATCTCTAGCTCTCACAACTACCACCTAGACTAGGGATGTCTAGCTCAGGATCAGCTACCTGTGCTCCGGCAAAGATACAAAGCAAAACAAAAAGCAAAAAAGCCAGAGATTCCTCTAGGCAAGAGCATGTGCTTCATTAGTCAGGTGCAAGCAATAACCACTTATTTTGAGTGGTGGGAGTATAACTGGGGCCTGAGCATCCTCAGAGACTCCTCCCAACAAATTCTAAAGCGCTAGTTCTCTTAAGTGTGGTCTAAGGACCCCTGGGAGTCTCCAAGACTCTTTCAGAGTTAGATCAGTTCAAAATCATTTTCAGAAATGCTAAGACATTTTAATTATTAATATGGCAAATATTGATATAATCCACATAAACAAAAAGCTCTTTAGGTGGTCCACACTCATTTTTTAGTGTATAAAGGGCACTTGAGACCAAAAACTTTTGAAAATTAGTAGTCTGAAGGGAGTTTCAGTTCATAATTTAGAGTACTTAAATGATGTTCCACCCCTGTCTGTCCTCATCAAATTAACTGGGTAACAACTAGCAGATTTCTCTAAACTTCCAATTCCAGAAATGCCTTTGAGCACCCAGAGAAAATTAAGCATTGTCTTTCCAATTCCCTCCCACAATTGCTTCCACCAAAGACTCATAATAAAGTCTATGTGGCAAAATTCTGGTTGACTTCTCAAATGCCAAATTTAAAGAAAAAATACACTAAAACAGTTCTTTAGCTCAGTTGTTAAATAGTCCTAAAATTCTAAGGATCTGCCTTTGTTTGCATTCTCTTACTCTTGGGATTCCTCATGCCACCTCTTAACCATATGGTTATATCCCTATACAATTATAGGCCTGAAGACTGCTCGTTCAGCTGTATGATCCTTTCCCAAATAAAGTGATTGAAACCCAACTAGTTCTTTCCTCATTCATATAAATATGGCTCCTTTTCTTAGAAGGACCATTCTTTCAGTGAATCTACATCAAGGCAATTTGATAGTGATGACCATTAAAATAAAAAGTTTCTAGAACCAGCAAGGACAAAGCACAAAACATTATTCTGAGTTTTTCCTTTTCTCATGACAGGAAAATCTCTTTCTATGCCTGAAAATTCAGTCTTTCCAAGGCTGTTTTAAAGGTAAACTATATACAAGGGAAATTCCCAAATAGAAGTCAGAGGCAGCTTAAATAACCAGGCTGGTCGGTCCAAGGACAGCACGGCTGATAAACCTGATAGTTTGCTGCCATTATGTTTAAGATATAATTCTTAAGTACATAGAGTACATTCACATAGGTTTCTGTTTGCTAAATGGCCACATGCAGTTGGCTCTCTAATCTCTCAGACTTGGAAGATATCTCAAGAGTAAAAAAAAAAATCACCAATTCTAGAAGGATCACCCAAAACACTAGCAGAAACACAAGGACCAACACATGGCCCTTCCTCTAGGTCCATCTTCCACTTCTGTGACATCATTCTGTTCCATACTAAGTGGCTGACTATTATTGTGGACTGGGCCTAACTCAAGAAATCCAATGGTAGTCTAGATTTGATACTGGGACAAAATGCAACTCTGATAGGTCATTGAACAGTTTTTAATTTACTTAGCCCTAGAGAGGCTATTCAGTAAGATATACCTTAAGGACAACGAGAGATGATTCAAATGAGCAAAAGTTGCCTTAGTTGTCCATCATGGCCCACCAAATATCAAAGAACTCCTTGAGATCCTCTTAACTGCTTTTACTCAGACAACTAGGAGGTCATGCCAAGAGCTCACATCTTTAGTCCCCTGAGGCAACCAAGCCTCAAAGATGAACCTTTTAAGGAAAAATTGGACTAACTTGCATGGGGCCAAGAGTTAGGCTACTTACTGTTCCTACCTTAACGGGATATGAAGCTAAACAAAGATAATTCCTATGGACTATCATTTAGGAGAACAAAAAAATAATCCATCCTCAAACCATACTGGTCTGCTTTATAGAGTTGTGGAAGAGTTATTATCATTGAAATAGCATGGGATAAAGGAAATACTAGTGAATTTGGAGTTATAAGAAAAGCTTTGTCATTTTTTCTGAATGGCCATGGGCAAGTCACCTAACTTCTTAGACACCAGTTTCCTCATCTAAAATTAGGAGATTGTACTGTATAACTACTAAGGTTCCTTCCAATTCTCAAACGATGAACCTATAATTTAGCCTTGTAGATATCCTGCAAATAGCAGCACTTTGCTCTCATTCTCAATGCACTAGGAAACCTTCCCCTTCCCATGTAGTTTGTTTCACGGGACCCATTACATTAAATAATGAAGCAATCTCATTTGTAAAAAGCAAATTTGAGGAAGGGAAATAAGCAAAGCATTCGTTGGCAATACTTTGTCAGAAAGGTAAATAATAAGAGCTTCCTGCCGCAACTTTAGAAATGGTAGCTCACAGTCAGAAAATACTGTTTACCTTTCTCATAATTACCCAGCGAGGACCTGGTTTTCCCAGAATGATACACTGAACAAATTGCCCATAATACATACAAACATTCTGAAAATGCTACAGATTTGGAACAGAAACACATTTGTGTCTCAGAGTGATGCCAACCAGTTCTATGCTGTTTTTGTTAAGCATAATTGCAGGTCCTCACAAAGAGCTTCCAGAATGGGGAAAAAATCGCTTGGCATATTTCTTTGGGTCTTACAGCAGGTGCGTAATTTATTTGTTTGCCACTGAGAAACACTGTGTTTTGTTCCTGCTGGGTGTGAAGCTATATGACCAGGCTTTTGGTTTCATTTTCTTAGATTTTTGAAGCTCCTGCATGGTATTGGATTTAAGAAGGCCAAGTTGTTGGAAACTGGTGCTACGTTTGATCTTTTCCCGTGTCATTGTCAAACGATGCCCATGGTGTCTCTTCACAGTGAAGTCATCCTTACCACAGAGGTCAGTGTTATGGCCAACTCTCAAACAGGCAGAAAGGCAAGGGTAAGCGTTGGGAAGGAAAAAAATGGTTTTCAAATGGGGCACGTTCATAAACTTCTTCCAATATGGGAGGGAATTCAAGCTTTCTGAGCATGTCTTGATTCATGTATTATGAGCATTTCCACTATGAATATGCATTAGGTTACCTCTTTTGAACTTCCTTGAAACAAATTCTCATAAATAAACAAGGAATGCACCACACGAACTGACAGAGTCACTTACACTAGATATATTGTGCTAATGGAGTGAAAAGAATAAAAATTTTCAAGGGCTTCAACCCTCAATTTTAATAAATTTCATGGAAATCGGATCAAGCCCTAATTGCTAATTCATCTGAAATTATTAAAAAGAGATTTCAATTACATACTACCATTGAATTTTGATGTACCAAATTAAATTAGGACACTAGATTGTATCTTTTTCTTAAATCCAGACTTATTTAAAAACCTTTTTCTGTACATTCTAAAAAGGAACTTTGTGTTGGGTTATATTGTAGGGAAAAAAAAAATCCAGCATGAGTATGAAATAGTAGGTTAAATCTCTTACTGAAGATTTTTAATGACATTTCAGTGTTCCTCTTATAATTACTCTTCATCTAAGATATCCCATAATGATGTTGGACATTCTTGGTTCAGGCTCACTGGCTTGCTTCATTAGCATGTCATTCCCATTCCACATCATAAGATTTAATTGTAATGCCGGATATGCACAGCTCTCCACAGAAGTCTAATCAAAGTGGATTCACTTGTATTATTAATATCAAAAATCAGTCCACTTGCTATTTTTATAAATAAAAGAATCCAGATACATAAATCAGCTGTCATTTATTAGCATGTTACTGGCATATCTGCCAGACATATGAGCAGCCCTATCACAGTTCCTTAGGATTATTTTCATCAAGATTAAAACCCTTCTACATTAAATATACATACTAATTCCTCCATAAAGTAATCAGATTACAGAGCAGGTGACATTGTGTGCTGGAATTCAAATGATTTGCAGTAATGAGCTGGAAAGGTGTACTTGGAGTCAGACATAGAAAAAGGAAGAGGAGAGACAAGGAAAGGAGGAAGGCTTTGGTTTTAAATTCGGGTGTGTGCCACTCTTTTTTTATTGTTTTTGTTAACTTCTGCTTATTTTTTGATAAGTAAAAGGACTCAGACAAGCATCCGTGATACTTAGCAGCCAATGATGTCAATCTTCAGTCCATTTGAAGGCTACTTGCTGCCAGATGATTATGAGCTGATCTTTGACTGCTCTGTCCCCACACTATCCAAAATGTTGGCAGGAAATAACTCGCTTTAGCCTTGTAGGCTTCATATAAATCTATATGGACATTGGTGCTGTGGTGTTTGAATATTTTTCTATTCTCAAGTTATCTGCCTTTTCTTTTTTCCCCCCTCTTTTTTGCTTTTTTACATTTTAGTCCTTATGGAAACTCAGTAGAGCACGGATAATACACCACTCCATAGCAATGCTGCTGTCATATTTTTGACAATTACTCCAGAATAATACTTTGGAACTAAAGGAGAACAGTTTCTGAGTCGCTACCAATTTTTTATTTTTTTATTTTACTGGTCTTCAGGAGTCTACAGAGACAGATTTGATGGTCAGCGAAGGGCGGCTTCCTTTCCCCTTAGCCCAGGAAAGGGAGCAAGGTAGAGAAAGAAATGCATCATTACCTCCTTCTTCCAAGAGCCTTTTTTTTAGGTAAGATCTGTTTTTTCAAACAAGAATGTCCAAGTCAACATAAGAGAATTAAATCCCCACCCTGCATTATCTTTTTAATTCCATCTCTAACTCTGGGAAGATCAGAATTGTAGAAGGAAGGGATAAAAACACCAGGTAGTATATAGTTTTTCCAAGGTCATTTTCCAGCATTTGGTAAGAGACACCCCACATACACACAAAGCCTACAATTGGGGGGGGGGGAACGGTGAATTATGTCCCTAATATTGAATTTATATATACATGAAGATACCAAAAAACTGATTTTCTCAATGGAGGACTCTATGTTTCTAAATGAAGCCTATTGCAACTTGTTTATAACTTCAATCATGGTGAAATGGAAAGAGTTCTGGATTGGAATTAGAAGACCTGCTTACCTGCATGACATTGGGTCAATCATTTGACTACTGTGGGCCTTAGTTTCCTCATCTGCAAAATGAGCAGGCTGAACCAGATGAATTCTTCTCTCTTGCAGCTCTGTGATCTCTGCGGTCGCTTTAAACATACTAATGTTGGGCCAATGGCCATAGTCACAATGTTAATAAATGTCAGAGGCAGGATTTGAAGTCAGGGTTTTCTGATTCCAAGCCCAGGATTAGATCTATGATACTATGATATATAGTATTCATAAAATGAAGGAGGAAAAAAGCTTTTATGTGCTGAAATAAAATGTTTTCATTATATTAGTCACCTGAATCTAGTAGATAAATTGGTAACTATGCCTCAATAGATGTTGCTGAAAGGCCTCTTTTAATATGCATTATACATTGGGATCCATTTGAAATGGGACTGTTTTAGGATGCTGTGGATTTACATAGTACTACTATAAATGACTGGCCCTAAATATTTATCCAATTAAAATACTTAATGCATTGCTAATAAGAGTCAAATCTACTAGTACTTTGCTGCAGACTGCACTTTAGGCTTCAATTTATTATTCAATAAGAATGCATTTGACCTCAGTGGGATGATGACTCTTATTTCAGAAACTATACTCTGCAGATGGGCTGATCAAACTGGGTACGGATCACTTGAAATCATTTCCCATCTAACTGCTTTAACTATTTGGAGGCAGTAAATAGACCAAGTCTTTAGGTAGCAAAAGGGAAACACCAGCTCCAACAAAAAAAGCAAATAATCAGGCTGACAACCAATATACTGATTTAATAATATTTAAAAATATGTGTGTGTATATAGATAGATAGATAAATAGATAGAGATAGATAGATAGAGATAGAGACAGAGATAGAGATAGAGTTTACATTTAACTGCAGGTATGTTGAGTTTAACTTTAATTTTTCTTATTTCCAGAGGATTCAAGGATGACCCTGAGAAAGCAAAGGTTAGAAGTTGAGAGTACAGATAAGAAATGAGGCATGTGCTGTTGGCTATGGCCAACGTCTTAGCTTTTTTTGCTTTAGTTGTATACACACAATGGGAAGCCCATTCTGGGAAGCATTCATGATGTTATAAAGAAAAAAGGACTAATGAAACATTTGTTTAAAAAAACAAAGGCAAAAAGAATGTCCAAACAGCATTTATTCAAGTACCTAAAATAACCTTTGGTCATAGTAAAGTCTAAAAGGACATGCTTTGATACTTAATACTTAATAAATATTTCACTTAATAAACACTTCAAAGATAGATGATTTAATCGGGGTGGGTGTTCCCTTTACCTAAGGGGATCCCAGTCATCTCTTAATTAGTAGATGACTTTCCAGAGTCACCATGAATGAAAAATCCATTATCCTGCAACTGGCCTGGTGGTGGGCAGATCTCTTCAAGACAGGTGATGTAGAGTCTGGAATTCAGTCTCCTTAGAAACTTATCAGATCTTATGCTTTGCTGGCAAAATAAACAGACCTACACTGCATCTAAAGTAGCCTGAAAGAGAGGACTATAAGCTTATCTAGATTCCACTGGCAAGAACACAGAATCAGCAAAAACAGACCTCTTTATCTTATTTGCAAAGGAATATAAAAACTTAATGGGCAGCTAGTTGGCTCAGTGAATAGGGAGCCAGGTGGAGACATAGGAGGCATTGGATTCAAATTTTATCTCAGGCACTTCATAGCTGTGTAACTCTGGGCAAGTCACTTAACCCTAATTGCCCAGCTCTCACTCCCTGGGAACCAGGGTTTTAAAAAAAAAAGGAAGAAAAGAAATATAAAAATTTGAATAACTTATTCTACCAGTAGCTAGTAAAAATCATTCTGTTTCACTACTACCTTGTAAAGAAGAATGAAAATCCACACATCATTAGAAGCATCATGGAACAGAGACAAAACAGAGAACCAGAGAGCCTCTTATCATTTATTACCTGCATGGCTCTAGGCAAGTAATGACTTCTCTGGGTCTCAATTTTATCTATAAAGTGAGAGGATAAGACTAGATGACATCAAAGGTCTCTTCTAATTCTAAAACTAAAATTCTACAGTGATGGAAAAGAGAGATAGAACTCTTTTTAAAATTTTATAGGTATTCATGCCAAAGACTAGATGAGGTACTAGATGTACCTAACTAAAGACCTGAAAATCATATTCTCTGGAAAATGTTAAAAATAATATTAACTGGAGGCAGCTGGATAGTTCAGTAAATTGAGAGCCAGACCTAGAGACCAGAGGTCCTAGGTTCAAATCTGACTTTAGACACATCCTAGTTCCGTGACCCTGGGCAAGTTATTTAGTGGCCCCCTTGCCTAGCCCTTACCACTCTTCTGCCTTGTAACCAACATACAATATTGATTCTAACATGGAAGGTAAGGGTTTTTTTTTTTTTTAATAATAATATTAACACTGGTTAAAATATAACTGAAAACAATACTAAGAGGCAATCAATGCAATAACCAATCTAAATCCTAGAACTTAAAGAAACACACATTTCTCTTCTTTTGTTAAAGAGGTGAAAAGCAAAGATAAAAAGGAAAGAGCTGACGTCAAAGGGAATGCTCTCATTGTCAACAATACAGGCAACTTGGTTTACCACAAAATCAATCCATACATACCATGAGGAAAAATATTTTTCTGACAGCATAAACACATCATTTTAAAAATTCAAACTGAAAGCATCCTTTATTAAAGTGTCCCATTTTGGTTGTTGTATGCAAGGCAGCTAGGTGTATTACCTACCCCTGGACCTAATTCTGATACATTTAACTTTGAGGTAAAATTTCTTATTTGTGTTCTTTCCTTATAAGAATGGGAGCTCCTGAGAGTAAGCTCTATTTTACTTTTTCTATATGCATCTCCAGTGGGCAGCTAGGTGGTAAAATGGACAGTGCCAGGCCTGCAATCAGAAAAACTCATCTTCCTATACTTACTAGATGTATGACCCTGGGCAAGTCACTTAACTCCATTTGCCTCTGTTTCCTCATCTGTAAAATAAGCTAGAAAAGAAATGACAAAGCACTCCAGTATCTGCCAAGAAAACACCAAATGGAGATGTGAAAAGTTGAAAAATAGTTGAACAACAACCACTCAAGGGCTCTGTACATGACAAGTGCTTAATAAATGCTTTTTCTTTCATTAATGCTCACTTCCACCATGATTACATTCAACCTTCACATAATTTAAACAGTATATATGAAACAACAAGCTTCTTTCTAATAAGCATTGGAAAGATATTGGATGGTACTCTCAAGTGTCATTCAATTGACTAAGAAAATGGGATTTTTGCCAAAACAAGCTAAATATCATTGGATCAGCTCACACTTTCATAACGCATTTATTTATTTAGGTAATAACCTGCCCCTTCCCCAATAGGTAAGATGAATAAAAAGGCAACCCCATTCTACAAATCTGAAAAATGGCCATTATGCAAAATGCTGATAAATGATTTGGTATGTCCAGTACCAATAAATCACTTGCTGATGGAAAGCATGTAAATAACTTGACATGTGAATATACTAGCAATATATTTTTAATGTTCCCTACCCCCTATTTTTCTTAAAAGCTCAGGCAACTATTCTCTCTAATAATCTGAGCACATAGTCTGCTTACTTGGAAAGTTCCATATTAATTTTTCAGGGTTTCTGATGATATTTTGCTCTTGTAGAAACAGCTGCTGTTATCAGTCTCATCCATAGAACAAAAACAAGGAATGGAGGTGGCGAGTGGAGGATAATAATGAAATGCAGAAATCCAGCATCTTATGAGGCTCTTCAATGATTATGTGCCATGGAGTAGCAGTAGAGCATTCTGCTCCAGATGAAACAAAACATTTTTCTTTCTTTCAAAGATTTAATTGATTCTAAGATTCAGAGTTTGAATGATTAACCCCCAGCACTGCAGCAGAACCTTCTGGGTATACTAATTCATTTCCTTCCCCCCCACCAGCCCCCCAACAATTGAAAAATATCAGACAATTTCTGGTATGTCTATAACAGATAAGGACTGATGAGCAGAATTAACTCAATTTGGGAGATGGGGCACAGAGGTGTTTGTTTGGGTGAGATGAATTACACCTCACAGACCCAGTAGAATACTTATCCGGTGTAAGCAACTACTCACCTGCTTCATGATTTGGAATTAGAAATCAGAAGCCTTAATAAGAATTGACATTTACATAGTGATTTAAGTTTTATAATGCATTTTATTGGCATCATTTCTTTTGATTGCACTGACAAGTAGATGCTTACTATTATGACCATTTTATAGATGAAGAAACTGAGACTCCAATAGCATAAGTGATTTTCTATAGTCAAAAAGCTGATAAGTATGAGACGGAATTCAAACCCAAGTTTCTCTCCTACATCCAAGTCTAGCTCTCTTTCCAATATATCACACTACATTCCAATAAAATTCCTCCTTTACAATGATTTGACTATTTTATCCTTTAACCAAATTAGATTCTTTAGATAAATATGAGTTAGATTCTAGAATCTTACAGTAGATAATTAATTTCAAGAAAGGTAATAATAATTAGCACTTAAATAGCACTTTAAGCTTTGGACAACACTACATACGTCAACTGATTTAATCCTCACAATAATCCTAGGTAGTTGGTGCTCTTATTACCATTATTTTGCAAATAAGGAAAGTGAGGCAAAAAGAGATTTCTCCAGTCTAGGAATGAGGCAGAATTCAAAAAGAAGTCCTTTGCTTTTTCTTCCTAGTGGCCTAGGTCACAGCAGAGATTTGATATATCTAACACTATTCAGATTAAATTTCTAACTCTCATTTCCAAGATCATAGATCCTTAGTAAGCCTTTTCATGACATCAACCATTCTAGCTACTGTACACCAAATCTACATACTACAGAATCAACTGAAGCTTATGGAACATTCTGAATTCTATCCTAAAAAATTTGAAAGATAAAAAATTACTTGCAACATACAAACCTCACAATGCAGCCATATGTTGATTGACACAGCCATCATAGTCAATTAACCCTTAATGGGTCCTCAATGAATCTACACCACCCCATTTGGAAGACTGCTATTTTCATGTATTTGAGGGCTGCCAAGTAAAAGAAGGAATAGACTTGCTCTCCTTGATCCTAGAGGTCTGAGCAAAAAGCAACAAATGACAAAAGTTGCAGTAAGGCAGATTGTGGTTTGATATAAGGAAAAGCTTTGTAAAGATTTGAAGAATCCAAATATAGTCTATGCTGTCTCAGGACAGAGTGAGTTTCCAATTAATGAAGTTCTCAATCAAAACCTTGATAACTCTTCAGTAGGTATGTGGTAGAAGGGATTCTTGTTGGACTTGATGGTCTCTGGGGGCTCTTCCAACTCATATTTGGTTATCTGGTAAGTACATTTATTTCTCAATAAACGAGTAAATTTATTATTCCTGATCTGTCAAAGATTGATGTTGAATTTGAACTTCTCTAATATTCAACTTAATTTTAGTACCATTCATTATGTAATTCACCTACGGCTTCTGACCTTGAAAGTTTTCTATCACTGCAAGCATCTTGCTAGTGTTAATTACTAGAAAACCAAGATTTAGGAATGATGATGGTCTGAAATGATGTATTCATTATACCAATATGCATAAGACTACCTGATTATGTTGGTATTACTCTGGAAATATTAAAAATAATATTCACCACTGGTTACAATATACCTGAAAACAACACTAAAAGATAGTCGACATCAGATTAAATGCAATAACCAATCTAAGTTCTAAAGTTCAGACAAAGAAACATATTTCTCCTCTTTTGGTAAAGAAGCAAAAAGTTAAAAAGAAAAGTAAAAAAAGAATGAACTGGCATCAAAGGGAGTGTCCACCAACTGGGGAATGGCTGAACAAATTATGTTATATAAATGACATAAATTTGTGTTATATAAATAAGGAATTATGTTAAATTATAAGAATATATTCTATTACAAAAATGATGAAAAAGAATTCAAAGAATCCTGGGAAGTATGAATTCATACAGATTGAAATGAGCAGAACCAGCAAAACTATTTAATCAATGACAACAACAGAGTAAGGGAAAAAATGGAAAGATTTAAGAACTCCATCCAAAACAATGGTCAACCTTATTTAAAGAAGATCTATAATGAAGCATGTTACTCCCTTCCTGACAGAGAGGCGATAGACTAAAGGTAAAGGAAAAAAAAACATACATTTTTGGTGGTGGCCACTGTGTAGATTTGTTTTGCTTACTATGATTATTTGTAACAAGATTGTGGGAGTTTTTTTTCTGTTTTTAATTGGAGGGAAGAGAACTTTAGGAATGGGAGTAGAGACTACCAAAAAAAGTCACTGAAATACTTTTTAAATACACAGAAGAGAACAGAAGTTCAAAAGGAAGCACAAACAAGGCAATTTTTAAATTAACATGGAGGATTCATTATATACTTGTTTAATGGGCAAGTGATATATGAAAATGGAGACTTCTGGTTTCATACACTTTTGAGGTTCTACTGTTTATAGAAATGCTCTTATTTTGGCATTTTTAAGCTTAAAATCAAAATTTTTAGAAGACTGCAAATTTTTAGATTTCAAACATGAATTAGTTATTTATTCAAGAAGCAACGAGGAGCCACAGTGGCTTAAGCAGGGGAGTGACAGTTAGATCCGCACTTTGGGATTATCAATTACTTTTCAGCAGTATAAAGGATGGATTGGATAGGGGAGAAACTAAAAGCATGGAAAAGATATTGTAATAATCCAGGAGAGGTTATGCAGGCAAAAAATGAGTGGTTGCTGTGTTAATAGAAAAAAAAAAGAGGATGGATATGAGAGACATAGAGGAAGAATTGACAGATCTTGGAAACTAATTGGATATGGGAGATGAAGGACAGAACAGAGGATGTTTCCAGAGTTGGGAATCTTAGTAAATGGGAGGACAATAATGATCATAACATAAATAAGGAAATTAGAAAGATGAGTAGACAGGGAGAAGGGGAAGAGGACACTATATAGAATTCTTTTTTGAGTTTAAGGTGCCTATGGGACATCTGAGTGAAGTCATCTAACAGGAGATTGGTGATGTGGGATACCAGCTCAGGAGAGAGATGAATGCTGAAAAAGTAAGCTGGCTTAATTCCCTGATAGAACTGATCATTGAGTCCAAGGTGATTGATGAGATTAACATGAAATAAAACATCATTTGCAAAATAATAAAATTAAAGAAGAGAGGCAAAATCACTACTCCAAAATATTTGTGTGCTCCTTGAAGTTACAAACTGCCCATCTACCCTTTACAATCTTATGCTACCTACCTTTCCATTCTCTCACTGGTTCAACCAAAATACTCACAGATGAGTATCCCCAAAACCTTGGCTCATATAATCTGGTCCCCTTTTCTGCCTTTCATAGTGTGGTACCTTTCTGTAGTCCTGGCTACTGACTGGGTAAATGCATCATTGCTTAGATCATTTAATTGGGCCCTGATTCAAGGACCTGTTATAGATTTATTTTTCCTTTACTTAAGAATTTTTACACACATAAGACTTTGATAGTCTATATTTTCATCCAGAAATTTTTCTTTTTTATTTGGATTTTTCTGAAGTCTTTTTAATTTCTCTTACCAATTGATTCATTTACCTCATACCTCTGCCATGCATCCCTAAGTGATCCTGTATTTTTCAATCACCCTCTTAACGGGGGAATGTAAAAAATATCATTATTTAAATTGCAAAGTTTAAATTCCTTTTGAGAATAATTTTAGGTAAAGAAAGATCCTACCTCTCTGAATCCAGAAACTGAACTGTTGGAGAAGACACCATGAAGAAACCTCCAGACTACAAGCTGCACAAGAATGAACTTTGGGAGTAGTTGAACTGAACATTTATTTGTATGTATACTTTCATGCCAAAGGGGACTGCCCCCTAACTGGCTTTTTGTCAATGTGTCCAACAATTATTGGGTTTTTTTTTTCTCCTATCCTCAAATTATTGTAATCTTTAAATTGATTATGTTTTTATAATCCTTTGGGGAAGTCCTTCCCAGAGGATCAAACGGGGGCTGTAAAAATAGACTCAAATCCAGGACTTCAATCCCCAGAAATCCTTGCTTCACTTCCCCAGAATGCCCTCTAATCTCACTGAATTCTCACCTGGGCTGAGAGCGAGATGGGTTGTGAATAGGCTTTTTTTTTTTTTGGACTTCCATTTTGGAGCAGACGCTTTCATGATGTGAGGTTATCTTGTCTAGGCCTCTCTGGCCTAGGCATGTACTTTCTTATTCTGTATTTTCTTTAATCCTTAACCTTTAATAAACCTCATAAAAATATAATACTCCTTGCAGAGAGAAACTAATTTCTACATGCCTCAGTCTCTCCTAATTTTTAACTGTTACAGCTGGCATAACTTTAAGATCCAAGAGCCACTTCAGAGTAGGATATTCTTCAAAATAATAAGTCATTCCATCATTTACGTTCTACTAAAATATTTTAGCTCATAACATGCCTTTAAAACAAGAGGTTGAAGTTTCAATTAAGCCTAAAATGAAACTTTCCACAGGAATCACCTTTTACTCTTTGCTCCCAATTGCCAAGATAAAACTAGAAACATATACATGTACATATGTATCTGCGTTTGTTCAAAGCACACTACATAAAATGTTTTACATAATTATTTTTTAAAAAATCATTTGAGATTGAAAGAGAACTAAGATAGAAATTACCAAGTTCCAAGGCAGAAGAGCAGTAAGGAGTTAGTAAGTAAGAAGAGCAATGGGGGTTAAGTGACTTCCCTAGGGTCACACAGCTAGAAGTGTCTGAGACCAGATTTGAACCCAGGACCTCCCATCTCTAAGCTCAATTTTCAATCCACTGCGCAATCTAGTGGCCCAGGGAGTTTTTAACTTCCATGGGCAGTTTGGATGATAATTAAATGTGTAAATATTAGTCAAACAGGGTTGATGAGATATAGAGGTAAGCAATGTTCAAAATGGAGTTTTATGGAAACATGAAAACATATAAAGTGACATTTCATTTTGTGAATAATTCCTATCTGCCCTGTTAGAGTAATATCATACGTGGTCTTTTCTGAGCCCCTGGCTTAACAGTCTCATAGACTAACCCAACAACCTTCATAATAAATTGCTTCATTCTCTATTAAGCATAGTGAAAACCCTTCATGTAATCTTCTAGAACTAATGAATGGCATCATTTGTGCCTCTCCTTTCTCCCTAGCACAGCACTCCTTTTAGTCTTTAAAAAACTGACATGCTATCCTTTTCGCAATATCCACTGTTTCCCCTCAAAAGTTTTGTTCCAACATTGATATTCCCACAAAGTCCCACATTTTTTCTTTAAGACACAAAGGGTGCAGCTGGTATAAATAACCTCACATAGATTTTTCTGGATCAATCTAAAAGAACTCTTCCAAACTGTTAAAGTGCTGACTTCTTTTATTTGTTCTTCAGGCACCAATGGATGCATGATAAGATTACCTAAAAATAATTTTGCCTTTCTTGTGCTCCCATTGACATCAGTGGAAGTTAATGTACATGCCCAGTGAGCACATAAAGCAAGGGGAGGCCAAATGAATATTGACATTATCTGTATTTCTCAGGGTACTGGGCATTTGTGGAGCAGTCATACTCGGCTAATTATTTCTTTCTTCTCACAAGTCTTTTACTCTCTCACTCTGAACTGCTTGTTCAGCCCTTCATTACACAACCTGGGAGACTTTTATTATTCTAGCTTTGGAAGAACAAACATTTAAAGTATTGGTGGGGTTGAGGAAACACCAACAAGGTTTTTGTTGTGTTTTTTTACCTCCCATAGAGGCTGATCTCTCTCTCTCTCCTTTGGTATTTTTATCCAACCATTATTGCTCAGAGCAGAAAGATGTCAGAAATGTTCTTTTGGGATTGTTTGACAAAAGAAGGACTTTTTAAAGATGAGTATTAAGATAGTATTCTATTGATTTTTTAAAAATAAACTGTTTAGAACTGTTACCCTAAACATACTGGATTCCTACAGCATAGGGGAAGTTATCATGATTCCAAGTTGTTATGGAATGGTTTAGATTTGTCTTGCTCAGGGTCAATCTTCAACTAGTCCCTTAAAGAAAATTGGTCATTTTCATGGCTCTAATGTTTCTCACGGCAACATGGTAAAGGAAGTGAAGGTCCTGGGTCCTGATCACACCTTTCCTGCTCACTTCGTGACCTGAAAGCCGCTTCAAACCCCGTGTCTTCATCTGTAAAATGAGGGAGTCAGGCTAAATTGTCTCTAAAGTCCCTTCTAGTTCTAGAATTATGGTTCCCCTAACAAATGGCAACAAAAAAAGAGAAGAATTATAAAGGATGGCATCAAGGAGGTTGATAATTAGAAAAGGTGGCTCAGTCATGTGGTAAGAGCACAAGATAATCATTTGACTGCTTTTAATTGTCAGGGGCCAAATATGAACTCACAAAGAGGAGTCTTCCTGACTTTAAGTCCAGCACTGCACCACCTGGCTGCCAATGTAATAGGAAGAAGCCATACCTTAAAGATCATATGCAAAATTATATTTGTAGAATCTAGTTTCCAGTCTAGGAAAATTAGAAGTTAGTCAGTTCTGAACTTCCTTGTTTGTTTTGATTAGCATTTGTGCTGTCAAAGTGGTCACTGTAAGATACTGCTTTAAAAATTCTAACATCCTCAGATGCCAAAGAAATAGAAATGAACAATTTTTTAAACACAGTTTTCATTTATATGAATTTTGTTATACATTTAAATAAGTTGTGAGCATCTGGACATTGAATCATACATCATGTTTACTAAATCACCTTTTTGCCAAGTCTAAACTGAAGCTTGCTGTCAAAAAGCCCCTGAGCTTAAATTGCTGGCTAAGGAGCCAGGATACTTGTGAAAGAATTGGTAGGTAAAATGATCAATAACCCCCTTTAAGAATTGCAGGGCATAGTCAGTGAAACTCACCAATATGTCCAAATTCCATGCTGAAGTTTTCAGGGGCTTTTTTTAAAAAATGAGATATCTTTAATTTATTTTGAATTATGGAGATCTATAACTTCCATTCAAGGGAAACTCATGATGGAGTAATGAAATGACACCAGTGCTCAGCATGCCCAACATGCCCAGATAAAAAACCCTCCAAAAGCAATAAAAAAAAAAATTTCCCCCTTGGTTCTTTTTATCTTTTCTTTGTGTTAAGTCTATTTGATTTTGCTATCAGTGCAGCTTATGATGCTCTGAGTGCAGTGACAAATAATTCTGTGCATCTGTGCTCAATATCTAAAGGAGCTTTCAGAGGAACAGTAAAATATATTTTCCTTCTTCCTCTTTTTTTAATTGTATAAAAAGATATGCACTGGCTGTTCAGAATAACTAAAACTCATGTGTGCAATGAAAAACCTCTATCAAGTGCTCAGTAGTTTGCTATTTGCCTTAAGCAATGGACAGTACATAAAAAGGAGGAGGGAAAAAGATACCTTAAGCCCACCAAACCTAGAAATCTCTGAGTGTTATCTCTGAGCAAAAATAACATAGCTAACTTACATCAACTGGGGCTACTCTTAAGAATCTGGGGCTTCCATTTTCTCAACCAGATTGACCCACCACTAGTTAAAACCAAACAATTTTAATGTCAATGTCATTTCAAACAGGAAACCCTACTGAAAACTCATTATCTTCAAATAGGATTACATTCCGTTAATATGAGAACATGCATATTACAATATCTCATAAAAATCAAAAGTTCCAATTTGCTCACTACATGTAAATCCAATTCAAAACATTTCCATAACATATATCTGCTGGATGTTACACTATTTGTGTGTCACTCCAGAATGGATTAACTCCATGACAGGATAGTCTCAGTTTTTCTGCATTTGGTGTTTTTAAACAGTTTATATTTGTTATCATATCAAAGACAGGCTTGCAGTTTTCAAAAGGAAGAAGAGAACACAGCGCCCAAGGCTCTTCCAGCATTACATTTCTTATTCCATTTTATCTTTCTTGGTTTTGACTAATGTCAGTAACAGCTACTGGTAATAAACTGCTTGTTACAGCTTGCTGTTGCCTTGAAGCACTGGCTTTGATACATTGTCAGCCAATTGGAAGCATTTCCTGATTACATTTCCAAATTGCTTGTTTATTGATCGAAAGTTAATAAAGCAAAAGACAACTTTACAGCTTAAATTAAATGAAAGGTTCCTTTGATGTTCAAATTATCCAATCAACCAACGTGCAGCAAAATGTAAGCAATTGAAAGTTTTATCTGAAAAGAAAAATGTTTGAGATAAATGGATCCCTGTATAGACACTGAAGCTAAGTGCTAATGAAAAATATGTGCAACTTAGCATACAGAGATCTCATTTATTTTTTAGTCAAAAAGAAAATGGTGTTATCTGACACACACAACTTCCTAAGTCTGAAAACATAAGAGCTCAGACAGGATAAGCCTGTCATTTGACCAACAAAACAGACATACTTTGCAATAAACAAAATTCTACAACTTTATGCATTCATCAAATGACTAACATTATTCAGACTCAGAAACTGATCTGTCCTATCTTAATGATGTCCATCTTAATCCTGACAATGAGGATATAATGCTGGTCAATCAGCTCAATGATCTACCTGAAATTCAACATTGGTCAAAATTTACCCATCAAAAGTGATAGGGCAATAGCAGATAAAAATGTGTAGAAATAGAAAGAAATAGAAAGATTAGAAAGTTTTTGAAAAATTTGCTAAAAATGATAGCAACAACTCACCTTTATGAGTTGATTCTTATTTTTCTTTCAATAGAGTTCTAATCTAATAACTCATTGTGCAAGAGCTTCCTGGGTCTTCAAATAGTATAACAGCAGAAAATAAGCTCTAAAATATTAAAATATTTGTACTTTAGTTGCTTTTAAAGTTTACAAAGTACTCTCCTAGAAACAACCCTGAATCTGTATAGCAAAGTTTTTCTGATAAAGTTCTCATTTCCAAAATATGTTTATGTAAGGTACTGATGCAAATCCATAAGAATAAGAATCATTCTGGGGGCAGTTAAGTGGCTGGGAGGATTGAGATGAAAGGTAAGCCAAAAGATGGGAGGTCCTAGATTCAAATCTAGTCTCAGACACTTTCCGGCTTTGTGATCCTGGACAAGTCAGGTAAAACCTTTACCACTCCTCTGCCTGGAACCAATACACAGAATTGACTCTATAATGGAAGGAAGGATTTCTTAAAAAGAAGAGTCATTCTGCATATGATGAATTAACAAAGTCTATGAACCAGGCATTTTTGAAGGAAGGAATTCAACCCATCAATGGCCATAGGGGAAAAAATGTTCCAAATCACTCATAATTAGAGAAATACCAATTAAAGTATTCTGAGGTTCCATCTCATACCTGTCTGATTAGCAAAGGTGACAAAAATAGAAAATGACAAATATTGAAAGGACTGTAGGAAAATAGGCACATTAATTTAATATACTGTTGTAAAACTGTGACTTTATCCATGTGACCTAGAAAGCAATTTGAAACTATGTCCCCAAAGTTACTAATCTGTGCATACCCTTTGACTTAACAGTACTACTACTACTACTACTACTACACCTTCTATAACTCAAAAGAAATAAAATAATGACGTTCGATGAAGAGGAAAGGGGAAGGAATAAAAATGCTTTTAATTTTTAAAAAGAATTAGAAAAAATCCTACAAGGTACATAGTATAAAAATTATTATCTCCATTTAATAATGAAGAAACTGAGGATTTAGGTTTTAAAGACAGAGACCTATTTTGTTTTTCTCATTGTATATCCAACATTAGGACAGTGTCTGGCATATAGTAAACATTTAATGTGTGTTCTTTAATCTCAAGAGAATGTTGGAGTCGCCATAAGATATTAAAATGACAGGCTTTTTGTAATCTTGGAAATCAATCTAATATAGAAAACTGTTTGAGGATACATACTTATGTACAGACCTACACATACAGATGCAATTATAATGTAAAAAGTAAGAGGAAAAGGTTGTAAGATGAATGGCAAAGTCAATCAAAAATGTGATTTTCTCAAAACATTGTTTTATGGTGAAATGATAGCAGACCACAATGATAGTAAGAAATACCTTTCTTAGGAAGTCTTAGAATATGTAAAGCTAAAGATACATGCCAAATTCCTCAAGGTCTCATTTATTTTTCTTCACTTTTTTCCTCACCATGACATTGCAAACAGAAGTAAGGATACAGTTTGTTCCTTAAGTAACCAGGTTAACTTTGGGAATCACCATTTCCTTCTGCCACCATCTCCAAACCAGGGATTTAATGGTAATTCATGATGGGTTCATGAAGCAAATGTGTTCAAAATACCATTTACTTTACCCCGTAGGAAGAGTAATAATACATTTTTTTACAAAAGCAGAAGTTACAAATCTTTTACCCAAAAGTTTGTTTTCATTCACAAAGGGACAAAATGAGATTAACATTCTATTTAAACTAATTTAGCATCACCAGTTATTAATGAACAAGTACTTTAAACAAGTATTAACAATAAGTTGATGTGGTTTAACAACCTGCACTCAATACTGATATAGTTTTAGTCTTTTCAAGGGAAAAAAGCAAAGCCAAAAATCCAAAAAAGGGGGATGGGGGGAAGCACCACAAACCTCAGAAAATCAGAATAGAAAATACCACTCAAATTAGATATATAATCAATGTCATCATCAACTCCAGTATCACCAGGACAGGTGCTATCATCATTTGTAAGTCCAGATGTGGGAGATTCCTTGATTTTGGTATGTTTTGGCAGTCCCACTCTGAGCCTCAAAGTGATATGGGTATTGTATCCCCAGAAGCTCAGGCAAACTCTTATCAGGGAAATTCCTTTGCTCCCTTATATCCTTGTGATTCCTAACCTAAACACATCCAATAACCCCTATAGAACACTGAGATGATTGTCCTCCTTTAGATTTAAGATGGACAAAGAGATGCACCACCAGGCTACATCTCAGACATCTGCTGGTCCCCTAAAACTAAGGAATCTTTCATGAGGGTCACTCCCTATGTCTCCAGGCAGACCCCAGTCAAATGATCAACTCCCACTACAGAATGCCTGAGTGGCTACCACAGTAGAGTCACGTCCACACTATGACACAGCATTTATTGTAAGAGTATAAAATCCCCAGAATTGGTGGGCTCTGGGAGCAGCTTTCCATCGTGCTGTTCCACTGTACTATCCTCCTGGCCATTCTCAACATTACTTTCTAAATTAACAAATTTCTCTTTTTATTTTTAAGCTAAATTTTGGAATCTTGTATTCTTGCAGAAAGGTATCCCTCCCGAACCCAAGGGGTGCACCTCTTCACCCCCACAACAGTAGCATTTATCCTTAAACACTTTTATCTGTTTGTCTGCTCCTGTCAAAAACTCACAAAAGTAAAGTATTATTTTTCTGGTAACATCTTGAAGAGAGGAATTCATATCTCTTTTTTGTGTGTAGTGGGACCCCTTTGGAAGTCAGGTAAGCCCTATGGAGCCCTTCTAAGAATATTACCTTTTTAAATGCATAAAACAAAATAGGCTTACAAAGGAAACAAATTATATAGCAACCATTATCTCTCCCTTCCCCCCACCTCTCTCTTTCTCTGTATCTTTTAAATTCACAGACCTCGCTTTCTACTGTCACATACCATCAAAACACATCGTCTTCCTATGAACCAGGAAAGTAAGGGTTTAAAAAAAAAAAGTTCAGTCCAACGTTTTGATGACCTAAGTACACTCTCCTCCCTTATCCCTAAAACTTCAATCCTCCTGTACTTAAAAAAAAAAAGCTATTAATAGCTAATACTTTTATGACAGTAATTACGGTCTGCAAAATCCTTATATTTTGTCTTAGCCCATCTGAGCTTTGCGTCTCTTCAAGGTAGCCATCACTATTCTCCCCATTTTATAGATGAGGAAATGGACTCTTCCAAGGTCACAAGCTCCTAAGTAGCTAGGGTAGATTTAGAACTTGGATCACTTCATTCTCATCCTTACTTCTGCCAGTCAACGAAACAAATGGCATTTATTAAGCGTTCTGTGCCTACAGTTCTCTTCCTTACCTATATTTTGGGGCAGGACAGCAGGCTTTTGGGGATTCCCTTTTCCCTCAAAGGTGGAGACTCCAGAGAACCCGACAAACTCTGGTCTCCAAAGGGAGAAAAGCCAACTTCCGGCTCAGGTGCTCCTATGCACGAGGAGAGGAGGGTTGGGGAGAGTTAAAAAAAAGGAAGGGAGGATAGCAGGAAAGGGAGGGCTTCCGGGCAGGGTAGGGGAGAAAGCAGAAACAACTAGACCAGGAAAATTTCTAGTTCACCTCCGGTAATCCCATCCCCTCCCCTCCCCGTCCCTCCTCTCCCCTCCTGCCTTTTACCAGTCTTATATTTGGGCTTGGTGGTTTGTTTGTGGAGCTTGTTAAGGAGGAAACTTCGGATGTAGGGAAATCCCAACAGACAAATCTCTATTCTATTGCAGATCAGCCTCTCCTCAGCGATGTATTGTTTAGAGGGAGGGGCCCCTTTTAGGGGCCAAGCCCTAAACTTCAGTTTAGATCCACAATAGCCATTATTCAATGGGCCATACCCATTGAAGCGTGAATTGGGCCAGTAAGTACCCAAACCAACAATATATACTTCTTGCCCCATCTAGGACTAGTCATCCACCTTCCCAATTGGGTGTTAATGGGGGAATGCCTTTTTTTTTAGTTTTAGTTTTGTTTTTACTTCACAAACATTTATAGATTACTCCCACTTCATGAGAGATCTAGTGTAATAATTATAAAAATAATAGCTAACATTTATAGTGAGCTTACCAAGTGCCAGGAACCGTGCTAAGCATTTTAAAATCTTTGCTCATTGGAGCTTCTTGACAACTGGGGGAAGTATTGTGATCTCCATTGTTCAGATGGAAAAGCTAAGGCACAAAGAATCGATTTGACTTACCCAGGTTTATGCAGCTAGTAAATGTCATATACTGGATTGGAACTCAGGTTCTGACTAAATAAAATATTTAAGGGGGCAGATAGGTAACAGTATTGATATTAATATTTTTAAAGATAAAGCATATAAGTAAACTATTAATAATATTTATATTTTATATATTTATTTTTATATATTTATATTTTATATATAAATTTTATTTATCTATTATTATATATATTATATTATATTATATATATTATATTATATATAATAATATATTGTTATATACATTTATATGTATTTATATTTTATATATAAAATAATTAATAATAAAGTGATCTCAACTGAAAGTGCATGCAACATTTCATATTTGTATCACATTCCCTCTCTTTCTATGTTTTAATTAACAGAAATCTATTTTCCTTTCCTCTCAAATAACTTCAAATTATCTTGTGAAGTAATGGGTCTCTACTGATAAGAGAGACCCATGCAACTGACTCTTTGAACCAAGGATTTTATCTAGGGGAGGACTTTTACTTCACCAAAGCTTTTTGTTTTGCTTTTAAAATCTTACCTTCTGTGTTAGTATCAATTCTTCCCAGCCCCCCCCCCCCCCAAAAAAAAAACCTTAATTTCTGTCTTAGAATCAATATCTTGTATTGTTTCCAAGGGAGAAGAGCAGTAAGGGCTAGACAATGCAGTTAAGTGACTTGCCCTGGGCACACAGGAATTATATGAATTTAAATTTGAACCCAGGACCTCCCCTTCTCTAGGCTGGGCTCTCTATCCACTGAACCACCTAGCTTCCCTCGGGGATGGGTTTTTTTAATCAATGTGTTTTGTTGGTATAAAGAGATTACAGGACATTCATTGGAAAGGGGTTCTTGAGCTGGGGTCTGTGAACTTTTAAAAATACAAAGAAAGACAGACAGACAGAGTGCTGCCTAACTGCCTTTCACAAAAGTTTAATGGAGTTTTCTTAAGGGCTTCCAATTCAATTCAATTCAAACAGCATTAATTGACTACTGTGTACATGGCATTGTAGATGCTGGAAATACAAAAACAAAGGGAAAATGGTCTTTGCCCTGAAGAAACAAAAGAAATATGTCAGGTTCACCAAGGAAATACAAGATAAAAGGAGCACTTTCTCCTACAAGAAAGGCTTCCTATAGAAATGGCATATGAACAGAGGTTGAAAGAATCTAGAGATTGGTAGAAGGAAAATTGAAGAATGAAAACATCCTACCAGGGCAAAATCTGCACCAGGAATACCAACTTTGAGAAGAAAAAGAAGTAGAATGTTACTGATTAGCAAAATTGTAGGTTGCAAAATAACAATCTTTAGTAGAACACCCTATTTAAGCCTTAAATTAAAAGTCTCAATCCAGCACCTGTTTTTTATGTCAAAACCTATATTAATTGTCTTAGTGCACAAGTCATTTTTAGTTAATTGAGTGCTAAATATTAATACTTTTTTTGATAAAAAAGAAAATATCCCCTGTGGCCATTTAACTACCAAATGTTATTATTGTTAATAACTTCATGGTGGCAGGATTGCAATTAAAGTAGACATATAGGCCTTTCTTCATAAAACTATATATTTTGTCTGTTGTCAGTAGTAACTTACAATTAATCTGCTATTTGGCATTATATAGGACATGATTTTCGGGAATGCTGAAATAAAGTCCTATAATTTTCTATTTTTAATAATACATGTATCTGGCTCTAAAGGTACCCTAAAAATGCAAGTCTGCCTCAAATAAAGCTACCCCAACTTTATTTTCTAATGTCTCTAAAACATTATGACCAAACTCCACTATAACCATAATTTTTTCCAGAAGAGCTTCAATTTTAAAAAAAGATTAACAAAAAAGTTTTGTTTTTTTTTTAATTGCAAAACCCCCAAAAGACAACATATCCCCCAGCTTTCTAGCTACCTCAACGATGACTTGTATTATGGGAAAAGGGGGAAAGGGCCCAATGCCCTCCCTTTTAACTTAAGGTTCTTCTTAAATCTGTCCCTTAAGATCATGGGTTCTTAACATTTTTCTACAGTTCTTGGTCTCCTTAGACAGTCTAGTGAAACCTATGGATGTCTTCTCAGGATAATGTTTTTAAATGCATGAAATCAAATACCCAGTATCACAAAGGAAAGCTGTTAAATTGAAATAGTTATCAAAAAAAATGTAAATCGTGGAACTCAGGTTAATAATCCCTGCTTTGAACCTAATTGATCCCAATACACTTGATGTGATTTCAGGTTACCAATTAAAGACAATTACAAAGAAATGTCTGTATTTTGGGAAATGGGGGGGGGGAGGGGATTTCACCTTTCATCAAAAGACCTCAAAACACTTTTAAAATATTTGTTATTAGGAGGAGTCTCTGAGAGCCTGATAGCACATAAAAGGGAGAAATCACTTCCTTATCTTTCCACTCCCCAAAGAACTACAGGAAATCAAGCATCAGACCTAATGAAAATTAGGCAAGCAGGCCTAAAATAATTACATCTGCCTAGCCTCTCTTTACTATTCAATTTCTCCTTGTTTGGTGTGGGGATAGGAATTTGCTGCAATTCCAGTGAGATTGCTGCAAGGTAATAATTTCTGGTTAATCTAATGATGTTGTAAAGAGGAGAGGAAAGTTAGTAGAGGGACCAATGGGGACAGAAGAAATGACCAATGGATATTGTGTGAATGGGATTTTTGGTTGGCTGAATTTTGAAAACCTGAAGCTACCTTTGTAGGATAAGAGCTTTTCTGCCATAATAAATATTTTATGTGTCACAGGAATAAAGGCATTATTTGGACACTTTTGAAACTTTATTTTGTTTTGAATCAAAAATTGTTGGTGATGCATTTTATATCTTAACTGAACTGTTTTCATAGTAACAATGCCAGAAGGTCATATATCTTTCTCTGAGAATTAATCTTTTTTTATACCCTTCTGTTTATGTCATTGATTTTATTTCTAGAAGTAGGCTGTTTTAAAAGTCACCCTTCCTCCTACCCACCACTAACAAATTCCCTGATTGCCCTTACCATACTGACAGTGAAATAATTCCACATTCTGCATGAAATACAGATCCGAAGAGTTGGAAGTTGTCTCAGAGGTTATCTGATCTAACCTGTACTCAAAAAGGAACCTATCCTATTATGTGAAAGGCACTAAAGGATGCAGTATCCCTGCCCAGAAGTCATATATCCTGTATTTGAATACTCTCCGTGACTGAAAATTTACTACTTACTAAGGCAGCCTCTTCCACTTTGGGATAATTCTAATTGTAAGGAAAATTATTCCTTTTGTGCAGGTAAACCCTGTCGATGAATATTGCCTCTATATAACATCCATCCATTGTTGCTCTGAGTTCTGCCCACTGGGACCAAGCAGAGCATGTGCAAGCCCTTTGTTAGATAGCACATGCTTGAAGACAGCTCTTAAGTCCTCACTATCTTGTTTACAAATCAAATCTTAGGTTCCTGTAACATCATAATGGCATCATCATTATCATCACAATCGAGTATTTCCACAAAAACCTGAACCTGTCCTATATTCCGATCTTACTACTCCTTTTTATTGTTATTCCATGGTTTTCTAGTTGTTTCCAAACTCCTTGTAACCCCATTTGGAGTTTTCTTGTGTAAAGGTGAAAAATTAATGGTTGGACAATAATTTTATGAAGTTATATGGTTGCCATATTTATCATATCTTGAGTCAGAAATTTATTTATAAAATAGAGATGAAACAGTAGAGAAATGTGAAGGGGATAGAAAAGTTATCTATCCTATCTTAATCCAGGCAGAGATTAATTAGCTCCCAACCAGGAAGACAGGTAGTGAGTAACCACAGGGCCCCCTCCAAGATGGAAGCTAGTCTCTCCAGAAACCAGGAAAGGAGTCAGCCTTTCACTCACCCCAGGAATTAGTCCGGGAGTCAGAGTCCAAGTTGAAGCTGAGCTCTGTAACTGCGAAAATATGTTTTTCAAGACTGTGAATTGCCAAAACTGTAAAGATAATTTTAGTGTCTTGATTTTATATTAAAAATAAGTGGGGAAAATTCCCAAATATGAAAATACCCATCAGCTGGGTTTTATGGAGATTTTAATTAATATAAATGAAGGAATTAAGGGAAGGAAGAGAGAGAGAGAGAGAGAGAATAAGAGGAAATAGTCGGAAAGGAGCCTTAAGAGAGACTAGTCAGTCTTTTATCACTCACCAGATCGTCCTAAAGCAAAACTCTAGTCCTTCACTGAAATCCTCAACTCCTGAACTCAGTTCAGAGAGCCATCTCCTCCAACTAACTCCAAACTCCAACCTCCACAGCAAACTCCAACTAGTCTGAACTCCAACTCACTCTATTTCAAACTCTCCTTCCTTTTAAGGAAATTTTCTCTTGTGTCACCTCCCCTAAATTTTCACATCTACCAATCACAGTAGACGCTTTCCCTTGTACTGACCATTCTTAGTTCACATCTTCTTTTGTTATCACCTTCTCTGATTAGATTATATCTTCTGAGTATTTCACATCTTTTTGCTAAACTTGCCTTTTGTAAGTTGCTTGACCTTTTAGTGATTAATTTAACCTTTATAGGTACTTAGCACCCTTTTGTATTAGATCTAAAAATAGTCCTAGCTTAAGGTTCTAGCTTTACTATAAGGATGAGTTAAGGACTTTTCATTGTTCCATCAGGAATTTACAACTTTATCCTTCCCCTAAGGCACTGTCTGAGCAGGGTGGAGTAATTTTAAAGTTCTCAATACATTCCTGACCAAGTACCTATATTGTTACAATAGGGGAATAGCTTAACCAAATCTTCTAAGGTATAGTCTGAGCAATTTTAAGATTCACAGCTCCAAGGCCACAACCCAAGCCACAGTCTCCAGCTAAGCTCTCTCAAAGATTCTCTCCAATCAGGAGAGAATCTTATCTCCATAAGACTGACTCAAGCTCCAGGATTCATGGCTTTTTATGGAGATTTCTTGTCCCTGCCCTTCTTCACAGGGACCAATCACAGTTTCCAAATTCTCTACCACTGCCCAGGGGGAAGTGTTTGTGGGAACCAGTTCTTACCTTCTAGAAGGGTGAACACTCATCAAAAGAGTTCCCAGATTCCTGGCTGATTAAGTTTCTGAGGGTATAAACTCTGATCATAGGATTCACAATTTGGGGACTAAGTTAAAAGGGTGGAGCTCTCTAAGTATGTGACTTGTGAGTTCTCTAAATACCTTGCTAGCTTCTCACCTAATACTAAGTAGGGTGTTCATTCTTTTGTTAATTCCATTCAAAAGTAGACAAAGGAGAGTTAATCCTATCTTCACAATCTAAGTAGTGGTACTTAAGTGAATGTTAACTCAAAATAGACAAAGGGAATAAAGGATTTCCATTCACAAGTGTAAACTCAGAGAGAACAAAGAATTCCCTTTTACACTTGGCAGAGATACTGGGTTTGCTATTACAGATGAGGAAACTTAAGCTAACAGGATGAAGTGACTTGTCCAGAGTCACTCATCTAGGAAGTATCTGATGCCATATTTGAATTAAAAAAGATGTCTTCCTGACTCCATGTCCAGCACTATCTAACTACTCTTATTAATCCTTACTGTCCTTGGATCCTAACTCCCACATTCTGTGATCCAGTAACACTGGCTTCTTTATACAAGTGATTCCATTCTCATAATAGGACATGTTCTCATTTCTTGTTCCCCATACCAAGAGCTCCTCACCTCTGCCTTCTAGCTCTATTACTCTTTCAAGGCTTGGACAAAACCCTACTTTCTACAAGAAATCTTCCCCAATTCCCAATAATGCTTTCTTCTTGATTAGTTCTCATTGATCTTGTCTATATCTTGTTTGTGCAGAGTTGTTTGCACATTGGCTCCCCCATTAAGCAGAAACAATTTGTTTTTTGTCTTTCTTTGTATCTCCAACTTTTAACACAGTACCTGGCACATAATAGACACTTAATAAATACTTGATGATGACTTTCAAAACACTTTACAAATATTTGCTCATTCATTTCAATTTTCTCAGTATCACAATGACCTTGGCTTTACTGACCTCAATTTGTAAATGAGGAAATTGAGGCTGAAAGAGGTTAAATGATTTGCCTAAAATTACATAGCTAGTAATTGTCTGAGGAAGGATTTGAACTCAGGTTGTCATAACAGAAAGTTCAGCCCTATTCATTGACTCAGAATCCTACCAACTTTCCTCAATGAAATCCAAAATTGGGAAGAAAAACGCTACAACCTTCCTCAACTAGCAAAACAAAGTTGCTGAAAAACTTACACTGTTTAAATTACAATATATTGTTAGTCAATGAGCTAGTTGAGTTAGTGCTAGAAATAGGCTTTTTGCAATGTCTTTCTTAAACTATGGCTTCCAAAATGAATACAAAACTCCAAATGAACTGTGATAAAGGCAGATTATCATATCACCATTACCTCCCTATTTCTGGAAGGCAATGCAGTCATGTATCTAGAGTAAAGGATAGCAGATGAACAACCTGGGACCAACACCAGCACAAAAAAATAAATAAATAAAAAGGACCAGAATGTTCCCAGTACATTGGGTAGGTTCTCTGTGGAGGATTTATGGAAAGACACAGACAAGAATTGCTCAGGAATAGAAGATATGGAGAGGCTGAGATTGGCATCAGTGGAAGGAATAGCAAAACTAATGAGATAATGGACCCATCCAGCTATCAATGAAGTAGTATCATGGTGTAATGGAAATATCACTCAATGGGAAAACAGAGTACCTATATTCAAATCTTGAATTTGTTGCTTATTACTTGTGTATGACCTTCATCAAGTTATTTCATCTCTCTGCTTTCATTTACTTGTCTGCAGAATTAGTTGTTTGGATTAGATGATCTAGAAGCTTTCTTTGAAATGTAAGATTAAAAAGTAATATCCAAATTCTTCAAGTATTATATTCTTATAAGAATGTATTAATTAATAACTTGAAGAAAAAGGAAAATTAGTATTAGCAAAAAGAGAGTTGCCCAGACCACCAAAAGCAGGATGAGAGCCAGGAGGAGAGGGCAGTAAGAAGAGAGAGCAAAAGTGCAGTTACAAACCTTATCTATACACAGGTAAGGATGCAAGGTGGGGGCAAAAGAGGAAAGAGATGCTGAGTAATGTAGTTCAAAGGTACAAAATTCCAATTACACACAACTCTAAGACTTAAGATCATTTCTGATAGATGGTAGTTCCTTCCTGCAACTAGGAAGCTAAGTTGCACAATGGATAGAGTCAGGAAGAAGAGTCTTCTTGAGTTCAAATTCAGCCTCAATTGCTTATAGCTATGTGATCCCAGATGAATCATTTAACCACTGTTTGTCCCAGTTCCTCATCTGTAAAATGAACTGGAGAAAGAAATGGCAAACCACTCTAGTATTTTTGTAAGAAAACCCCAAATGGAGTCATAAAGAGTCTGGCATGACTGAAAAAAAAAAACCCAACTGAATAACAACACAACTAGTTCCTCTCTATAATACCATCCAAAGAAATGTAGTTGCTAAAAAGGCCTCATTTTTAGTCATCTTTAAGATAACTTCCTGGCATTGACACTAAAGACAAGACTATGGCATTACAATACATTTCCCTGAGAGAATAATCACTGGTCTACCAGTGATTAGCAAAGTATCTGGCAAACAGTAAGCATCTAATAAATGCTTATTACCTAGTAAATAACTAGCATTTTCTAGATCAAAAAGATTACCAGTTATGGAAATTGAGTCTCCAGTTCAGTTTTCATTCTAACACCACTGTGTTGTTCTTCTCAGATTTCCTTTGTTAATGTTGTCTTTAAGCAACACAACGCAAAAGGTTCTCTTAGAGCCCATTGCCTTTCTTGGATATGAGGCAAACAATTTTGATTACATACATAGACCACCCAGTTATGGTGAGATTTTTAAGACTTTGGAGACAGCAGTTACATTCTTTTAAATATCCACCAAAGGGATGTTTTTAACTAAAATTTACTGCATCTTTTCTGGGTGGAGAAGTAACAACAGATCTTTACATGAACGGAGAATATGGTAACCAGAGGAATTGGCTTATCTTTCTCTTAGCACTTATTTCCAAACTGTCAACAGAATATCTTTACTCAAAGAGGTTTAGCATCACATATTAGCTCACTGCCAACTGTCAGCATCAATAGTGACTTGGGTTGGAGTAAAAATTCAGGCAAAGGTACAGATTTTTCATAAAAGAAGGACGTCAAATCTCAGCATTTTTTCTCTGGACTTCTGCTATTCTGACAGTTTGTTGATGCTGGCAGAACAAAAGTCAAATCAGGCTTATTGAACAAGAAGTCCTTCATCTTTAATCAAATGAATGATAGCCTTGCTAACAAATGTGCTTTTGAATATCCCACTATTCCCTCCTTCATAAATGACAAACAAGTGGGTGGTAATAAGCTGGAGCATTCCTGCTAGATGTATCAATGACTTCCCTACTTAATTAGAATTTTTCCATTTCATCAAGATGTTCAACTCTCTCTCCCTCTTATAGGGTACTGGCTGCTGGCCAGCATTCTAAGACCAAATTAGGATTCCCCTCTAATGATTTCTTCTATAATATCTAATTCTATTCTTATCTTTTATTTTTGAAAGAAAAAAATGGGGGGGGGGTAAGCATTCCTGAACATCATAATATTATCCATTGCTTTTCAAAAAAGAAAGGAAAAGAAAAGAATGCATATTAGCTTTCTGTTACATGTTGTTGTGCAGCCCTTTCATTTAGTGATCTCCTTAAAATACCGCCTCCACTCCCTCCCCCCAACGCTCCCCAAAGTACCTTAGCCTTAAAGGACTATGGACAATCAAGGTACTTTATTTGTCAGTCCAGGGTGATTAACTTCCAATTACATAATAAGCTTCTCAAAGTGCATTTCCTGTACTTTGGAGACTTGGTCTAATTAAAAATAATTAGTTACGTGGCCATTTTAGTTTCCCTTAATGATATTTGGGAGGTGAAAATGCTTTTACTGTCTTTTTAGAAAACATCTAAAGTGTGACATATACTTCAATACTGTAAAGGATTCAGATCTTTAATGGCATAGGCAGTGTTTGAACTGATATAAGATCACAACTTTCCTCAATCCCGACATATAGACACATACACACAGTGCCAAAGGCACTGGACCTGGAGCATAAAAAATCTACATTCAAATCTTGCTTCAGACACTTAGAAGTGGTGCAACCTGGGCAGACCACTTACACACCATCTACCTCAGTTTCCTTAACTGTAAAATAATAGCAGTTATTGAGAGGATTAGATGATTTGTAAAGATTAGACATTTGTAAAGCACTTAGCACAGGCTCTGGCATTCATCAAAAATGTAATTAACATTCATTCCCATCCCTCCTTCATGAGCCACTGCAATACAAACCAACAAGGCAGCCCCTGGTGGCTAGTTTTCTGCTGATAAGCCCTGTGCTTACCTTGGCAGTTCTCTGAGGACTCATCCATAGCCCAGTCCTCGGCTCAAAGCTTTTGTAGCTTAGTAGAAATGATGGGATCTCAAATTCTGTTTGCATGTCTTCTGAGAAACCGTGGTGAGCTATCAGTGGGAACTTAGTAAGATTTTGCTGTGGTTCAACAGGAAACAATCACTGGGTTGAGTCAAAAGAGTTGGATTTGAATTGTCACTCTGACATTTTTTTTAGAGTATTATATATCAACACATTTTTATCTTCCTCCTCCCCCACACACACTTTCAAGTTGTCTAACTGTGAAAAAGTCTTTTCACTCTTTACCCCTCAGTTTTGTCATCTCTAAAATGGGGAAGACTACTGATACATTTTTCCACACTGGATTCAATAGTCAATCTTCTCAGAAGTTTCTAGGTCCTGTGCTTTTAAAACTGCATTCCAGTTAGTGAAGCTCTTAATTATTGTTTTGGGTTTTTCTTTTTATTTGTTTTTTATTTTTTTAAGTTAAAACCCTTACCTTCCGTTTTGGAGTCAATACTGTGTATTGGCTCCAAGGCAGAAGAGTTGTAAAGGCTAGGCAATGGGGGTTAAGTGACTTGCCCAGGGTCACACAGCTGGGAAGTGTCTGGAACCTAGTTTTATGGGATTCAGATGTGTACCCCTGGGGTTTGGGAAGGATACCTTTTGCAAGAATGCAAGACTCCAAAACTTAGCTTAAAAACAAAAAGAGAAATTTATTCATTTAGAAAGTACTGTTGAAAATGGCCAGGAGGATAACAAGATGGGACAGCAAGATGGGGAGCAGTTCCTGGGAGCACAGCATGAATGGAAAAGCTGTCCCCCAGATGACATCAGTTCTGGGGATTTTATACTCTTTACAACAGATGTTATGTCATGATGTGGACCTAACCAATAGAGTGTTAGTCCTTCAGGCATTTGGTGGGGTGGGGTGGTCATCTGACTGGGGTCTTGCCTGGAGGCATAAAGATTCATCTCCTTGTCCTTCTTAAATCTAGAGGACCATCAAAGAGGATAAACATCTCAGGACCCTAGGGGTGTCATTGGACATTTCTAGGATTCAAGGGAGCTAGGGAGTTTCCCTGATAATAGTTCCCCTGGGTTTCTGGAGGTACAGTGCCCATGTCACTAGGATCTCCAGTCTCTAGGCTTGGCTCTCAATCTGTCAAGGGCATTGTACCCCCAGAAACTCAGACAAACTATTATCCTTTGCTTCCTTACACTCTCTGACTCCCAACCCAAAACATCTGACCCTGAGAGGATTATCATGAGAACCACCCCTATGCCTTCAGGGAAAACTCCTCCCCAACCCTTTGCCCCAGAGGCAAGTCTTCATTGAATATAAAAACCTCAGAACTGAGGCATTGGGGAGCAACTTTCTAGGTTGCTCCACTCTGCTGTCTTGCTGGCTGATAATTCAACATTCCTAATAACTCTTTACTCAGAGTCTGGCACCACAACTTTTTCAGGGTGTAAACCCTGGATGGTATCCCTGGGACTGCCACCAGGCTAGATGATGACTCCAAGGAACAAAAGAATTTGGGGAACCTATATTTGGGGAATTCAGGGGCAGAAAAAGATGACTGTTATTACCATAGGTACAAGGAGAGTGTTCAAACTGCACTGACAGGATACAATCAAGCTTGGGAAAGGAAGGCTAGGTGTAAGGGAAGGGGCTACTTACAATGGATACTAAAGGATGGTTCCAGCCCAGGTGTGGATCTTCTTGGGAAAGAGTCTCAGATACAAGAGGGGAGACTACCTAAAACAAAGAGGTTCCTTAGTATATGCTTAATCCCACCTAACTAGGATTGTCATTCACCAGTGGGTCCCCCACTCAGTCTGAAACTGCCAGCCTGGGATTCCCTTCAGGGTAGATTCCTATGGGAACAGGGAATAAGTATAAACTTTGTGGTCTCCAACCTGCAAGCTAGTCCTGAAACCTGGGGTTCACCAGATCACACTAGGCCACAAGTTTGGGGTTCCTAGATTCTATATTGACAAGGTGAATCTCTTATTTCCTTATAACTTCCTCTTTATTTACCCAAAGTATGAATCATGAACACACACATACATATGTAGATCAGTAGATAGATGTGCAAGCATAAGGTCATCTAGCTTCTGTTAAATCCTTCCAGTAACTGGGGGCTTACCAGTTTACTTGGCAAGCATAATATTCCCTCGGGGTTTTTTTAAGTGATTAATGAGCTATTAATTAATTACAGAAGGGAGGAGAGGAAATAGTCATTTATATATAACACTTTCTCATGCCAGGTGATGTGCTAAGCACTAATTGTTTTTGTTTCTTTGTTTAAAAATAATATCCTATTTGATCTATGACAACCTGGGAAAGGGAGGGAGGTATTGTTATTTATCTCTAATTTGCAATTGAGGAAATTAAAGCCAAGGAAGAGTTAATGACTTGCTTAGGGTCACACAGCTATTAAAAGTCTGAGGCCATATTTGAACTTGGATCTTCCTCATTCCAAGCTCAGCACTTTATCCACTCTACCCTCAGCTGTTTCTCCATGTCTAACATGGCTTATAGAAGATTCCTCCATATCACCAATTAGAGGAGAAATGAATTTGAAAACAACTCAGTTAACTGGCAAAGACGACAAAAGACAGAAATGATCCACCCTGGAATGGCTCGGGGAAAACAGGTCCTCTAATAGTAGTGGAATAAATCATGAGTTGGTCAGGTGTGCAGCTCCATCAAGGATTATGCGAGAGAAGACACTAGACTACTGGGCATACAGCCCAAAGAGGTCAAATAGAGAAAGGTGAGACACAAAAGGTGGAAACAAAGTACATGCCTACTGTTATGGGCAGGAAGGATGCCCTTTTGGGGTTCGGGAAGGATACCTTTTGCAAGAATGCAAGACTCCAAAACTTAGCTTAAAAACAAAAAGAGAAATTTATTCATTTAGAAAGTAATGTTGAGAGTGGCCAGGAGGATAGCGAGGTGGAACAGCAAGATGGGGAGCAGTTCCTGGGAGGACAGCATGAATGGAAAGACTGTTCCCCCAGACGACATCAGTTCTTAGGATTTTATGCTCTTTACAACAGAGAGCATTAGTCACCCAGGCATTTGGTGAAGTGGGGTGATCATCTGCCTGGGGACATAAAGATTCCTTAGTTTTAGGGAACAAACAGATGTCTGAGATGTAGCCTGATAGGAGCAAGGTGTAGCCTGGAGGTGCATCTCTCTGTCCATCTCAAATCTAGAGGACAATCAAAGGAAGACGATAATCTCAGGACCCTACAAGGGTCATTGGATGTTTTTAGGCTCAGAGTCACAAGGCATACTGACATGGGCACTGTACCCCCAGAAACCCAGACCAACTGTTATCAGGGAAATTCCCTTGCTCCCTTACATCCTTGTGACTCTTAACCTAGAAACGCCCAATGACCCCACCTAGGTTCCTGAGATGTTTACCCTCTTTTGTCCTCTAGATTTAAGGTGGACAAAGAAATGAATCTTTATGCCTCCAGGCAGACCCCAGTCAGATGACCACCTCACCCCACCGAATGCCTGAGGGACAAACACTCTAAGTCAAGTCCCCACCAGGGCATAGTATCTAAAGAGTATATAATCCCCAGAACTGATGTCGTCTGGGGGACAGCCTCTCCATCCATGCTGTCCCCATGGAGGAATAGCCTTTCCATTCATGCTGTCCTCCCAAGGAACTGCTCCCCACCTTGCTGTTCCACCTTGCTATCCTCCTGGCCACTCTCAACATTACTTTCTAAATTAATAAATCTCTTTTTGTTTTTAAGCTAAGTTTTGGAGTCATTGCATGCATGCAAAAGGTATCCTTCCTGAACCCCAAAAGGGTATCCTTCCTGCCCATAACAATACCAACTGGGAAATGTCTATACAAATTGTCCTATAGGTATATGATACTATATTCTTGTTCTCTAAGAAACAATTTAGACAAATATGGGGGAAACAAAGGAGCTGATAATGAACTTAGCAGACCAATGGAAATAATATACACACTGGCTACATCAAAGCTAATTTAAAAAACACTAAAATTAAGGGAAACACCTCATGTAATCACAAGTGAAGGATCTAACTTCCAGAGACAAAATGAGAAAAAGTACCTCCCCTTTTTCTGGAGAGATGGAAGGTTATGGGGTTGTTTGCTGACAGATACAGTCCCTGTATGGGTGGAATTTACTTAAACTTAGTTTTACTAGGTAGTGGTGGAAGATAGGAAGAGGAGAGGTATATTCACACTATACTATAATGTAAAAACAAAATGAAAGAAAGAAAGGAAGGAAGAAAAAAAGAAAGAAAGAAGAGAGAGAGAGAAGGAAGGAAGGAAGGAAGGAAGGAAGGAAGGAAGGAAGGAAGGAAGGAAGGAAGGAAGGAAGGAAGGAAGGAAGGAAGGAAGGAAGGAAGGAAGGAAGGAAGTGTTAGGGTCCATTTAGGGGCCGAAGGAACGGAACAGACGCTGCAATCCGCACCGAGAGATAGTTTATTGTAACACACTTACACATGCGTGGGGAGGATCCCAAGACAGGTCCTCCCCGAAGCAAATTTAAGGCAGGCTTATATACCCATGGAGTTTACCAGGGGTCAATGTGGTTATCGCACAAGGTGGAGGGGTCAAGGTGGTTATCATACGGGGTGGGGAGGTCAAGGTGTCCATCACACAGGGTTTGTTGGTTTAGAGGGGGTGCTTATCTATGTTGGGTATGTTGGCCTAGGAAGGGTGCTTATCTATGTTGGGTTCGTTGGCCTAGTTGGCCCAGTTCCCTTTCATTCCACACTTTTTTTTTTTCTTCAGTGGCTTGGGGTCCCTGAGGCCCATGGTTGTTGGGTGATCACCATGGCTGGGGGTGGTTGGACCTGTGAACCTTTGGGCAATGCCTGCGTTAGGAGTAGTGGTATCTGTCTTCTAAGGAGATTGAGTATCAGGGTGACCAGAGGTGGACCCCCAATAAGGAGGATTAGGATGACGAGTAGGACGCCTCCGATCGTGACAATGAGGCTGGTTAGCCATGGGGAGAAATCGAACCATCCATGGGAAGACAGTGTAGCCCACGATTTAGATTCTCTATCTCTCTGCCTCTTTTTGAGGTTCTTTCTGATGGTGGCTAAGTTACCGCGAATCACTCCAGAGTGGTTAGCATAAAAACAGCACTCTTCCCCCAATGCGGCACAGAGGCCTCCTTCCTTAAGGAAGAGGAGGTCCAGTCCCCGTCTATTCTGCAGCACTACTTCGGCCAGGGAGCTGTGTGACTGTTCTAGAAACTTAATGGAGTCCTCAAGGCGTTTAATGTCGCTGTCTATTGAGGTCAGGACGGGTTGCAACCCAACCTCCTGGTAGACGAGGGCCCCTATTCCTGTGGCTGCTCCTGTTACCCCTAAGATAGCTGCTATAGTCAGGCCTACGACTGCTCTTTTCTGGCGGTGGGTTGCATGTTCCAGGGCCCCGGGGATCTCGTCCTCTGAGTGGTAAAGGACTCTAGGGACAATAACAGCTGCTACGCAGAACTCCTGGCCCGTGTTCAGGTATGCGACGGAGACACATCGTTGTAGTCCGGAATAATAACATACCCATCGCGTGCCAGTGGGAGGGCGGAGATATGAGTCGGCAGGTACGGGACCCAAAGCCATGTTGGTGGCGCACAGGGAGGTGTAGATCTTCTGATCGGTGGGTTTGGGTTGGCCCACACAAAGTCCTTTTCCTTCCATTTCAACAGTTACCCCGACGGTGGTGTCCATCCAATTGCAATTAGAATCTTGAGTGGAGCTTTCTGGGTTGAGTATGGTCAGATTGGAAGGGGCTAGGTTATGGCCATACCCCGAGAGGTACGAGGACGGGGTGAGGCACAGCCAGCAGGAGGAAGTGAGATTTGGCCGGGTGTTGTTCAGGGCTAGGAAGGTGCCGTCGAGTAAATCGAGGTACGGGTCCAGTCTGGGGTTCGAATTCCCAGCTGCGTGGGTGAGGGGTAGGGGGAGTATCAGGATGATCGGGAATCGGGTCTTGGTTAGGGCAAGGAAAGGGATTGCCGCGAGGAGCAAGGGGGGTAGGGAGCCAATATCCGTGGCGGTGGACCTCAGAGGGGTAAGGGTTAGTGGGGGGGTAGGGGTAGGGGTCAATATCTTGGGGAGCTTTTGGCTTGATTCCGACGGGTCTCCTGTGTAGGGCTGGATGTAATGCCCCGTAATGTTCCTGCTGACGGCCATAGCAGTCCCCGTGCATGAGGAGTTGGCGTACTGATGCCATATGACTACCCCGTGGGTCGGGGCGGGCGTGGGTGGGTCTGGGGGGCGGGTGTTGTTTTCCTAAGCCTAGTCTTGGGCTCTGGTTGCTGGGGCAGATTCTGCAGTGGTCCTACGCTGTGCGAGGCGGGGTCCGGTCTTTTCGTAATCCTGAAGGTGGTCCCAATGTTTCTTCTCCCTTTAATATATTTCCTGAGGCCCCAAGTTCGTCTGTGCAACCAGGTCCCGGACGTCGGTTGGAGGACCGTAAAGTTGAGGTGGGTGCACTGGCGGGGTGAGGGGTGACAGGCAAGTTTGATAAAGGGGTCCTGTTCTGGTGGGGCCCAGGAGGGATTGCCCGTTACTGCAGTTTCGCAGCCCCAGTGACGACAGTAAAACTGACCCGGGGAGTTGCAGTAGGACTTCTCCGGGTTGGAACTGGGGCATGCGTAATATGATCCGCCGGTGCCCCACTGGTTACACGGGGGGCCCTTGGGTCCACTGATTCCATAGGGGAATAGTCTGCACACCTCGATTGTAAGGGTCGGGGCCAGTGGTGTGGTGGTGGTGGCAAGGGTGACCCACTTGGCATGGGTGGTGGTCCACCCGGCTGGCCGGTAATAGACATATAAGCACGTTAAGGTCCAAGTGGCCATCCTGTGGGGGTTCGCGTCCCTCCGTGGTCTGAAGGTTCGGGTAGCGGTGGGTTCGGCAGGAACAGTGGTTTCGGCAGGAACAGTGGTTTCGGCAGGAACAGTGGTTTTGGCAGGAACAGTGGTCTCGACAGGAACGGTGGTTTCGGCAGGAACAGTGGTTTTGGCCATCCAGAAGACGCAATCTCCCGAGTCGCCCCAGGCCAAGCAGACTGCATTGGGGAAGGGGGTCCAGGGGATTAAGGGGGGGCATATTTCTGGGTAGCGAACAAGTTTTACAGAGTCCCGGATGCTGCACCACAATACGCAACTGGAGCCTTGGTCTCGACTGCGTATGAAAGTGTATCCCTCTGGGCACTGCGTCAGAGATGGGGAGGTGAATGCAATGTTACAGAGGAGGAGAGCTATGGTTAACGAGAGGAGGTAGGGCCTCTCAGCCATTAGGTTCGGCTAAGCGTCAGCTTCAGAGGGTTGTGAGGGTGGATCTTGGCTTGCCACTCTGGGCTTGGTGCTGCGGTGGGTCGAGCATGCGAGTGGTGGATCCAGGGGCCTATCCCGTCCACCTTGATAGCTGAGGGGGTAGTCAGCAAGATCACATACGGTCCCTTCCACCTGGGTTGGAGAGTTTCCTTCCGATGTCTCTAGACCAGCACCCAGTCGCCTGGCTGGAGGTTGTGTGGCTCAGCAGGGGGTGGCTGGAACCTGGCGCGAAGACGTGGCCACAGGTCCTGATGTATCTGAGACAGGGAGAGAATAAAATCTCGAAGGTGGGGAGGTGTCTTCTCGGGGAACGGTGTAGAGGGGAGTATCGGGGGTAGGGAGCCATAAAGGATTTCGTAAGGGGTGAGGGATAGGGGGCCTGGTGTATTACGGGTTTTAAAAAGGGCCAAGGGAAGGAGGGTCACCCAGTCCCGGCCAGTCTCCCAAGTGAATTTAGTAAGAAACTCTTTTAGGGTCCGATTCATTCTCTCCACTTGCCCTGAACTTTGGGGCCTATATTCACAATGCAATTTCCAATTTACCCCCAAGCCTTTCGCTAAAAGCTGAATGGTTCGGCTAACAAAGGCCGGACCGTTGTCCGATCCTAGGGAAGCGGGTAACCCGTACCTGGGGATGATGTCTTCTAAGAAGTGTTTGGCCACTACCTGGGCGGTTTCAGTTTTTGTAGGGAAGGCTTCTGGCCATCCTGTGAAGGTGTCGATCATGACGAGGAGGTACCGGTACCCGAATTTCCCTGATTTTACCTCTGTAAAGTCGAGCTCCCAATGCTCGCAGGGTCGCGTTCCTCGCAGGCGGGTTCCAGGGGCCGGGGTCGGTTTCCCAGGCTGTACAAGCTGGCAGGTGGTACACTTGCGGGCAAGTTCCTCGAGGAAGGAGTCCATTCCGCGGAACCTTATTCGCCCCTTGCGTAGGAGTTCCCGGAGGTTGCGGTGTCCTAAGTGGGTGAGGCAGTGGAGGTGGGTAGCCAACAGGCAGCCTGCTGAGTGGGGCAAGAGGAAGTTGCCCTCCTTGTCTCGGGAGTATGTCTCGTGGTCCCTCGGAGCTGCTCCCTCTTGTTTCCCTACCCATATCCGGTCTTCCTCTGAGTACTGGGCCGGTTCTGAGGGAGGGGTCGGGATCGGGAGGTCATCGAGGGATGAGGTAAGGGTGAGGACTGCGGGCATTGGGGCTTGGATTGCTGCCTTCCTGGCGGCTTCATCCGCCCATCTATTTCCCAGCGCCGGGTGGGAGTCTCCTTTCTGGTGGCCTGGTGTGTGTATAACGGAGACCTGGCGGGGTTCCCACACAGCCCCTAACAGTTCCTGGATGTTATGTAGGTGTGCTATCGGCTTCCCGGTGGATGTTATGTATCCTCTCTCGCGATAAATGGGGGCATGAACGTGCAAGGTGGCAAATGCATAGCGGCTGTCTGTGTAAATGTTCACACGTTTCCCTCTCCCCGCTCGTAGGGCTGCTTCTAAGGCGAGAAGTTCGGCTCGCTGAGCTGATGTCCCTTCCGGGAGCTTGGCCGCCCAAACAACGGTTCCTTCATCATTGACTACTGCTGCCCCTGCTACCCTGGCCCCGGAGGGAGTGATGAAGCTGCTCCCATCAGTAAAATAAACAAGTTCTGGGTTGGGTAGCGGTGTATCCTTGAGGTCTGGCCTGGCCGAGATTGCCTCCACCAGTATCTCCTGACAGGAGTGGAGGCTTAGTTGCTCCCCCGAGGGTAGCAGGGTGGCTGGGTTTAAGGCTGTTGTAACCTTGAAGGTGATTTGGGGTTCATTGAGAAGCAGGGACTGGTAATGGGTGAGTCTGGAATGGGAGAGCCATCTGACCAGAGGCTGTCGTAGGACCTTCTCTATGGCGTGGGTCGTGGCTACCGTCAGTGCCTGGCCGTGGGTCAGCTTGTCTGCGTCTTTGACCAGTAAGGCAACTGCCGCAATTATGCGGAGGCATGCTGGCCACCCTGACGCAACTGGGTCCATCTTTTTGGACAAGTAAGCGACCGGCCTGTCCCATGGTCCTAGCCTCTGGGTGAGGACTCCCTTGGCCACCCCTTGCCTTTCATCCACAAAGAGGAGGAAGGGCTTCTCAGGGTCGGGTAAGGCTAAGGCTGGCGCCTTCAGCATGGCCGTTCGGAGCCTCCGAAAGGCGGAGTCCATTTCTGGTGTCCAGGTCCATTCTCTGGATTCCCTAGCAGCCTGGTAGAGGAGGTTCGCTATGGTGGCAAAGTCGGGAACCCATAGGCGGCAATACCCAACCGTGCCGAGGAATTCCCGGACTTTCCTTGGAGAGGAGGGGGTGGGGATTGCCAGAATAGATTGGGTCATTGCTGGCGTGAGCCACCGGAAGCCCCCCTTGAGGCGGTACCCCAGAAACGTTACCTCAGTCCGCGCTATGTGGGCTTTCTTGGCACTGACCCGGTATCCGGCATCCTGGAGGCACTGCAAGAGCGCACGAGTGGCTTCTTTACATTGCTCTTCGGATGGCGATGCAATGAGGAGGTCATCCACGTACTGCAAGAGGGTCACGTCCGGATGGCTGGAGCGGAATTCTTCCAGATTGCGCGTTAGCGCGTCGCTGAAGAGTGTTGGGCTGAGTTTCAGTCCCTGGGGGAGCCTGGTCCAGGTCATCTGTGAGATGACCTGGGAGGTTGGCGAGTGCCACTCAAAGGCAAAAATGGGTTGGCTTACGGGGGCCAGGGGCAGTGTGAAAAAGGCATCTTTTAAGTCCAGAGTGGTATACCAGGTGAGTGAGGGGTGTAGGTTGCTGAGTAGGGTATAGGGATTGGGGACAGTGGGGTGGATGTCTTCCACTCGTTTGTTGACCTCCCGAAGGTCCTGAACTGGGCGATAGTCCCCGGATCCAGGTTTCCTGACTGGCAGGAGAGGGGTATTCCATAGGGACTTGCAGGGAATAAGTATCCCAGCTTTCATAAGCCTTTCAATATGTGGTTGGATGCCCTGTCGTGCTGCTAGCGGCATGGGATACTGCTTAACCCGCACTGGTGCAGATCCGGCCTTCAAGGGGATCACTACCGGGGCGTGGTGGATTGCTAGCCCCACACCGGAAACCTCTGCCCACACTCCTGGGTAGGCTTCTACCCAGGGTCTGATGTGTGGAGGAATGTCTTTCAAGAGGGGGCAGAGAAAAGGCGGTGCTCATCTTGGAGGGCCATTGTAAGGATGGTGAGGGGAGTCCCTTCGGCATCTGTGATTGATACTGAGTCCTGGTGGAAGTGTATACAGGCGCCGAGTTTGTGTAGGAGGTCCCGGCCCAGAAGGGGCGCGGGGCTATCAGGGACGACCAGAAAGGAATGGGAGACGGTGTGGGAACCAAGGTCCACCGTTCGTTCAGTGGTCCAGGGGTAGGGGCGGGAGCCGGCTACCCCTTGAACCACGGAGTACTTGGAGGTTACGTCCCCGAAGGCCTGTTTGAGAACTGAGTGTTCTGCCCCCGTGTCTACTAGTAGGGGGACGGCAGTCCCCTCAATACGAGCAGTTACCCAGGGCTCGGGGAGGGGGCCCGAGTCCCGTCCCCATCAGTCCCTATCGCTAAAGGACAGGGCCTGCCTACCAGATTGGTTGTTCATAGGTGGGAGCCTTCTCTGCCATCCCCTGGTGCCGGAGGCTTTCTGAGGGCACTCACGTTGCCAGTGACCTGGCCTCCCACAGAAATAGCAAGACTTCCCTGAGGTGGTGTTTGCCCGGGTTGGTGGGGCTGAAGGACTGCCGCCAATATGCGGGTGGCATCTTGTTGGGCCTTGAGCATTTGTCTATGTGCCCGGTCTTCTCTGGAGCGTTGCTCAGAGAGTTTCTGGTCTTGCCTAAGCAAATCTTCCTGCCTGAGCCGTTCTGCCCTCTCTTCGGGGGATTCCCTAGAGTTATCGACCTTTTCTGCCACCTTCAGGAGCTCCTCCAGGGATTGTGCTGTGAAGGCATCTACCCTTTGCAGCTTTTTCTGGATGTCTGGAGCAGACTGGTTAACGAAGGCTAGCAAAATGGCGGTTTGATTGCTGAGGGCGGCGGGATCCATGGGGGAATAGATCCGGAAGGCATTCTGCAATCGCTCTAGAAAGGCTGCCGGGGTCTCCTCTGGCCCTTGTCTAACTGCCCCAATTTTGGTCAGATTAGTAGGCTTTCGTGTTGCTGCACAGAGGCCCGCTAGGAGATTCTGGCGGTAGGACTGAAGACGCTCCCTACCTTGTTCCGTGGAGAAGTCCCAGTCAGGTCGGTTAGAGGGGAAGGCGGCCTCAAGCCGCGCGTTGTCAGTGGTGGGGCGGCCGTCGTCTCCCAAAATCAGCTTACGCCCCTCTACTAGGATTCTGTCGCGCTCCTCGCCGGTAAAAAGGGTGCGAAGGAGCTGCTGACAGTCATCCCAGGTGGGGCTGTGGGTTAAGAAGACGGACTCCAAGAGGTCTATAAGTTTCTGAGGGTGTTCCGAAAAAGGGGGATTCTGATGTTTCCAATTATATAAGTCAGAGGAGGTGAAGGGCCAGTATTGGTGCATTAATGGTCCTCCCGGGACCATTGGTCCTACTGCCCAGACAGGGAGGGCCACCGTGGAGGATGGTTGGGCGGCTCCCTCCTGCGGGGGGGTGCGTCCGGTGGGCTGGGGGAGGAGAGAGTGGTCTCAGGGGTAGTGCCTGGGCTTCCCCTGGGGGATGGGGTAAAAAGAGGGCTGGTGGATTGTAGGGAGGTGGCAGGGGAAGATCCAACAGAGGCTCTTCAGGGGCTGGGAGGACGGGGGGTGCCGAGGGGTCCGGCTGTTTGCCTCTAGCGGTGGCGGCGGCTTGTTGATCTAGGGTGAGTGCCAAGGCCTGAACCAGGTCCGTGTAGGGCTGGAGCCAAGGTGGGGGGTCTTGGGCTAGGGACTGCCATGTGAGGATGTACGGCATTTGGTCAGGGTGCCCCTCATTCCCGGGGAGGAGGATTCTTGCCCTCACAGCTGAGATTATGGCCTTATCCCATGTACCCCCAAAGGGCCAGCCTACTCCAAATGTGGGCCATTCCGCATTAACAAAGGTTTGGAGTTTCCCTTTCTTTACTTCTAAGCCTATGCTTGCTGCCCTATTTTTAAAATCCCCAAAATGGTGGAGGACCTGGTCGATAGGCTGGCTTTGAGAGTTTCCCATTCTTGTGTAGTGAAAGTAAGAAGAAAGATGAGAAGACAGATAAGGAGAGAAAGGAAGGTAAGAAAAATAAGGCCACGCGTGGTGAGGAAGAAATCAAGGGGACCGTCAGCCGAGTTGGTGTGCCTGCGACGGGGGGATAGCCCAAACAAATTAAGGTTAAATTTGGGCCTACCCATGTGCCGGCGCGGGACTCAAACCCACGGGTGGGACTCAAACCCACCTAACAGCAAGTGGGACCCTAGCCCACCTAACGGCAAGTGGGACTTTTAACCCACTGAAAGGCTGTGGCCTCAGGACTCGAACCTGGGGCCTGTAGCGGGACTTTAACCCACTGAAAGACTGTGGCCTCAGGACTCGAACCTGGGGCCAGTACCTGCAGGATTTTGTGGGGTATGCGTTGGGGAGGGAAGGGCGCCTCTTCCCGTGTCCAACACCCGGTTTATCGTAGTGTCGAGCTGAGACTCGAACTCAGGACACTGCGAAAGGACTCGAACCTAGATGTGGTAGAAACCGAAACTAGTGGGTAGGGTTGGGAGAGGGGTGGCGGGGAGGGGTGAATGGGATGGCATTCGCTTCCTCGGTTTCCCGGCTGGGCCCCTGCTGGGGAGACAGAACCGCGGTACCGCCAAGTCCACACTCAGAAACAGGTCTGGAGTTCAACCGAGTCGCGGGCAAGCCCTCACCCCGGGACGGGATGGACCCGTGACGCTTAGGACAGGTGTGTCGTATAAACCCCGACCTGGAGCACAATGTGCCACCCTTTGCCTGTATGCGTTTCACGGGGTTTTCCTCCAGCCTTAAAGTATGCCACGCGCTCTCATTCACTCACACACTCAACCATAACCCCGCAGTTTTGGTTTCAAAAAGCCAATAGGGGTCCCGGAGGCTTACCTGCTCGGCGTAGGTCTCCCGCTCTCCGTCTGTGGTTCCTGGACACCCTGGGGACGAGCCCCCATATGTTAGGGTCCGTTTAGGGGCCGAAGGAACGGAACAGACGCTGCAATCCGCACCGAGAGATAGTTTATTGTAACACACTTACACGTGCGTGGGGAGGATCCCAAGACAGGTCCTCCCCGAAGCAAGTTTAAGGCAGGCTTATATACCCATGGAGCTTACCAGGGGTCCATGTGGTTATCGCACAAGGTGGAGGGGTCAAGGTGGTTATCATACGGGGTGGGGAGGTCAAGGTGCTCATCACACAGGGTGTGTTGGTTTAGAGGGGGCGCTTATCTATGTTGGGTATGTTGGCCTAGGAAGGGTGCTTATCTATGTTGGGTTCGTTGGCCTAGTTGGCCCAGTTCCCTTTCAGAAGGAAGGAAGAAAATGGCTTTCAAAAGAAGGAACAGATTTTCATTTCGACAACAGTATCAGTGCCTTAGTTCTAAGTAATGGCTGAATTCTCCAGTACCGTGGCAACTGGTAGAGTTGGCTTTCAGAGTCCTTTGAAACATACATACATACATACATATATATATATATACGTGTAGCTGCCTGTTCCGTTTATGCTTAGGGATTGTGTTCTTTTCCCAAAAGCAAATATACATACTCCAGACACACAATAAACCCACACCGTTCTAACTAAAATTATCCCTCCAGTAAACCATGCTAATAAGCAGACACACATCACTTAAACTTTCAGCTCCCTGCACTCTAATAACTGACATTTTCAGGGTCTAGATCATGATGGATGTCTGCAGCAGGGATAAATTGTGTTCTCCACAGCATGACTGTGCCTAGGACTGTGAACTGCTGGGTATACTTTAATCTTTTTCCATGCTCCCTTACCCCTAGATTCAGAATTGTTTTTCTGGCAGAAATAGTTGCAAATGAATGTTTGTTTCTGCCCACCCTTGGAGATCTGTATTCATTCTGTGCTTGGAAATTTGGGAAATGTGTTTGTCGTATGTGCTTGTATGAAAGCATATTACTTATTTTGTTTGCTTTTTTCTATTATATTTTCTCCACCAGTATGCTCATGGTCTATACCGTTATTTATTATTTAAGTTACCATTATTTATCTAGTCCAGTGCAGGTGAACAATAGGCTTCTTCAAATTGTCAGTAAGTATCCACACCAAGAATGATGTATTCTTAAAAAAACAAAATAGATAACCAGCAATTCCAAAAGGATTTTATTTCTTTCCTCTCTCACAACAAAACTGGTTTTTATTTCCACACTAATTTAATTCCTCCAGTCCTAGATGAATACAAAAGAAACAGTCTAGATGAGAGTGTAGGCACACAAACTGGCTGGAAAGTTTTCAGATTTTCTTTGAGGCAGCTTATTCAAATATGAAAATGAACTGAGGTGTCCGGAGGCCCCTTCTGTTCCTAACTATTCTGAATCTATGAGATCTAGGTTCTTATATAGGCCTTGCTACTACTACATTGTTGCATGGTCACATCTTTTATTGCACCAAATTGGGCCTTGGTTTCCTCATCTCTGTAAAATGAAGGGGTTTGATTAGAGGATGTCTAAAGTCCCTTCTGATTTCAAGATGGTAGAGAAAGTAATACAAACAACTAAAAAATGCAGCAATGAGTTTTTTACCTTTTTAATAGGAATGTTGGACTACTTTAATGTGCTTATTTTCATACTTGTTCTATTTATATATGATATATAGGTCCTATTTATATCTCATAAAGCAAATAAATGCACTGGGAAGCTTACACTATAAAATATTTATTTTGTCTTATTGTTTAATGAAAATATTTGTTTCAGATCAGTCATTTTGATAGCATTAAGAAGGGAGTTACTAGGAAACCGTCAATGGACTCTCAGTGGACTATACCCAGTTATATACTAAGACTACAATACTTAACTTTCTCTTTTGTCTACATTAATAACTTGAAAAAAGGTTGGGTTGGACTGTTATACAATATGGTTAGAAAACACTTGTCTCAAGTAGACATAGATATATTCAAAGTATTTCTTGGACAAAGGCAATCATGAAGCAGTTTATTTTGAAGATTTCTGCTGTTAGTTTATGAGTCCTTTGAGGACAGGGACTACGTTATTATCATCTTTGTATCCCTAGAGCCAAGTATAATGCCTGGCACATGATGAATGTTTGTTGAATTAATTTAAAAAATCATATTGTAAGTCCAAATAATCCTGAGAGGCATAGTTGCCTAATGGATAGAGAGGCTTTGCCTTGAAGTCAGGAGGACTTAATTCTTTCCTCTGATACATGCTAGACAATGAATGGGCCAGCAATTTACAGATAAGTAGCTGATGGGAGTTCCCTTCTTTGAGGAAATTATAGATGTGAGCCAAAAGAAATAGAAGAGTAGTGAGAGAAAGAGAAGGAGGAAAGGAGGGAGGGAGGGAAGGAGGGAGGAAGGAAGGCAGGAAGGAAGGCAGGAAGGAAGGAAGGAAGGAAGGAAGGAAGGAAGGAAGGAAGGAAGGAAGGAAGGAAGGAAGGAAGGAAGGAAGGAGAAAAGCAAGGAAGGGAGAGAGGAAGGGAGGAAGGAAAAAGAAAAACAATAATAGTTAATAAACCAGTGCATAAAGAACTTTCCTTACTATAAAATAAGCCTATGAAATAAGTAGTTCAAGTACAATTTCCCCCTATACTATAGATGATGAAACTAAAGCTCAGAGTAGTTAATAGCTCAGAGTAGGATAACTCTAACTTACATAGTACTTGAAAGGCTATACTAATCTGTGAGTCTAGAGCACTTTAAATTCAAAAATCATTTAGAAATGTGTAGTCAAGTTCACACACTTAAATTCAGGTGTCCTGATCTCCTAGCTTCAAACTCTTTCCACTGAATGCATCATGATCTGATCTTATCCAGGAGAACAGACAGGGTTAAAAAAAACAGATTCAGATCTGAAGATGAGCTCTCATTTATCTTGTTTAACTTTAAAATGATAACAAAACAGAAGCAAAATGTTAGAACTCTGGGTGGTGGTACTGCAGAAATATCTCTTCCCAGATATGAAAAGTTTTGCTCTGTAATAGGCAGAAGGAAGTAGGGATTTGACAGTGGATGCTAGCATATGTATCACGGAAATATTTAAAACCTGAATGTGTGTGACACCTCTGATCTACTTTAATCTTATGGACATTTTCTCTTGATTGAATGGCACTTAGATCTATTTTCCTAAATGCCCAACATGCCCAGAATTTCACAGGAGGAGAATTTGGATTAAATGCTAAGTTGCTCTTCTATAGAGCTGTTGGATCAACCTGATCATTAATTTAGCATTGATAGTAACAGATGATGGATATCTACATAGCTCTTTTAAGCTTGGCATACAAATTCTCATTTAAGCCTTCAAACAACATTGCAAGGTAGGTAGGAAAGGCTTTGCTATCTGTCTTTTGTTCTTTTTTAAACAGATAAAGGCACTAAGACTTAGAGAGATTTAAAAGAATAGGATTACCACTTCAGATCTTGGGGCAAATTCAGGACTCTATGCCTATGCTTGCCACATACATCCTCTCTGTAATCTATAGTAACCATGAACAAGTTATAATACATTTTCAAGCAAACTAAGATCAGAAAGGCAAACTAAAATGAGAATATACACCAAAATGTTTGAAAATTGAAGAAAGACACACTTTTTTCCACTTAGTCCACCAAAACAGTTTCAAAAGTAAGAAAAAAGCAAGCTACGTGTTTCTGTCATAAACTCAAATGCCACTCTGATCTTGTTGACTAAAGAGCTGAATTCAGTGTCATTTGGGTCTCTCTTGGTCCCTAGTTTCACTAATGAAGCACCACAAAAAACTCCATTTTAAATGGGGCTAAACTAGCATAAATTGGGAGGACCAAATTAATAAAAGAAACAATAATAATAATGGCAATATAACTGTTGATAGATCACATTTATAGAGCATTTTTAGGTTTGCAAAGGACTTTATGGATATTATCTCATTTGACTCACAACAACTTTCTGAGGTAGGTACATTTCTAAATAGATGATTAATAAATAGATAATAAATGATTAATAAATTTTCATTTTATAGATGAGAACTGCAAACCTTAGAGAGTTAATATAATTTCCTGCTGAGGGGCACACACACACACAAAGTGTCTCTCTGAGGCAGAATTAGAGCCCAGACTTTCTTCCCTTCTTGAAGCCCAGCTTCACATGGACCCTCGACTCTGCTTGTGACACATTTATCATTTAATCCATTCGTTTCCATATTTCACTTAGTGGCAGCTAAGATCAAGTAATGGACAGAGTGTCGGACTTGGATTCAGGAAGAGTTTGCATCCTGCCTCAGCCATTTAGTAGTTGTATGATTCCATAAGTCATTTCCTTCAGCCTCAGATTCCTGGTCTGTAAAAGTGGGATGATAATAGCGCCTGCCTCACCAACTAGTGAGTTAACAAGATAACATGGATGTCATGTACTTTGCACACCTTAAAGCCTATATGATTTTAGTTATTGTTGTTTGCAACAAAAATTTGAGGTCAAAATGAAACTTTTAAAGGTATGCTCATATACGCATCATGTGAAAACATTAGAAATGTTCACAAACTCAGTCATCTTTCCAAATTAAACATAGGTGAATGAAAGAGAAAATGTGCATTTTTCTTTACATCTGTGAAATTGAGAGACCAATTCAGATTAGCAGGAGAAAGTCATCCCTGGACACTCTGTCTCATTTATAACACCACCTTGGAGAGTAACGTGCTGATGCATATTTCTGGGATGTTGACTGTGGTTCCACTCACCCTCCAGCGGGAGCAAGGGTTTAATTCTTTATTGGCAGTGTGTACTCTACCACCTCTGTTGTCTCTGTTTACCTGTCTGTTTGCTTTAAGTCCACTTTATTTATAGTTTGAAGCTAGATTGCCCTGCTAGAGGTTCTGAAAATTGGAGGATGAATGGCTAATAAAATGTGCAGGTCATATGCTCTACAAATAAATCTTTCTCTATTTCAGTTTTTATAGCAACCCTATTTGGAGATTAATCTCTAATCACCACCACCCCTTTATTCAACTCCCTGAACTTTCCTAGAGCTCTGTATATATTCAAACACACTAAAAAGAAAGTAAAAGGAGATTTGATTTAACTCTTTTGCTCTCAGAATTACATGGCCTTTCCAGAAGAGTTAAATTTTAAGCATTCAACTCCATTGGCTGTCTTCCATTAAAGAAAAACAAACAAACAAACAACTTTCCTCTCTCCTTAAAAGAAATAGTACATATCATTTGATCTGAGGGTTTCATATTCTATTCAGGGGTCCTCTAATTCTATCTGAAAAATGAAAACTTTGGGCTGGACATTCTAAAAGGCCCTTCCATCTTTAACATTCTGTGATTCTGTGACTTGCAGGAAGGCTCATATTCGCTTACTTTTTGAGGAACATGCCAAAGCTAGATTAAGCCCTAGGTGATGGCTCTCAGTGAATAAATACTTAGCAAACAATTGAAAAGCAGACATGTGAAACAATTATAGCCCTGGCTATTGCAATAGCCACAGAACTCCTTAATGATTTTTCTTTGGGAAGGAGACTCAGCAAAATTCTAATTTCTTTACTAAATAATTAATGGTGTATTATTTCAGTAAATAAATTAGTGTTTACATAGTAAAGAATACAAATGTTTTGTGCATACATTCCTGACTTACTTCCTTACTCTTTCTTGGCTGTTTCCCAAAGAATTATTAAAAAAAATTAATGATGAACATCAAAATATTTCTGTTTAGAACATCTTTTGAATGATGGTTAAATCTATAAAATAATTCAATCGTTTATCCTTCTTATCTTGGGAATGTTTAATCAAGCTTCATATTTGCTTTAAATTAGCACTGTCAAATGTACATTTGTATAAAATCTCCCAAATCATGAAAGATTTATCATTTGAAATGTATTTGGATTATTCTCCAGTTAATCAGCTAGATAAGAAATTAGTAGTACTAAAACTAGAACAATTAATTGGGTAGAAATTTATTTTTAAAAGATTTTCATAGTAGGTTTTGGCCATACAAGTAAATTCAAAAGCTTTGTTCTCTATTAAAGCATTGACATGGTCTTGGGTATATTCACTAGTACAATGTTGAATGGAAGTGCACATTCTTGGTCCCAAATTTATTTCTGCCATCAATTTTGTTCTATATGCCTACATGTGTAACACAGTGGTTTTTGCTGTTCTCCCCTCTCACCAGAGACAAAAAGGCTAGGAGATGAAGTTCAAGCAAAGTTTAAGTGTCTCCTGTGAGGTGGGGCTAGAATAGCTCCTCTTGGGGGCAATTTCTGATTGAAACACGGGGTGGCACTCTGATCTTGAGCTGGGCCAACTGCGTATTCTAGAGAGTACCATTATGAATGTGGGAGCTTCCCTGGTTTAGTTCATCTTCAGGAAATTCTATTTCCTCATCTGTCAAATGGAGTGATAAACAATGAATGAACTGCCTCAGATAAGCATTTAATTTAATTTGCCAGAAGGGTAGTGGTGGTAGAAAGGTGAGGTTACCAAAGAAGTAGAAAACAAAGTCATTACTTTGGGGAAACTTACAGTCTGGTTTGGGAGATGAAGTTTATGCTTGAGATATGTTGTTGCTGTTGTTCCATGGCATCATGGAACGATGTCTTCACTTGTACGTGATTTGCTTGCACACTGTCTCCCAGAATCGTCAGAAGTCTAGTGACAACAAAAGTCAGGATAATAGACAATGGCCCAAGAGGCAGGGGATGGCATTGGTTCCTTTGATGCCTGACCAGTGTCTGGCCACTTTGATGTCTCCACAGTCAGTGCCTGCTTCAGTCCTTTTCACGAACATTGGAACAAATTGTTCTCATCTGCCAGGAAAGTCTTCACATGCTTCAGATAGAACTAACTCACCAATAAGTATGAGACCTGTCTGGGTGACAAGTAGACACCACAAGTGGATAAGTAGCCTTGAAAAGCTCTCAGCAAGTCCTCACACTAGGAGTATCAGTCTGCCCTGAACACCCTGTACACCCTACATGAGATATACTTAACTATATAACACAAAATATAGTTAAATAAGGTAGTATATGGAAAATGACAATATGAGTGATATGAACAGAAAGAAGTAGAGAAATTCAAGGAGGCAAGAAACTAGTGAGCTATAGTACTTAGAAGTATATTCCTGAAAACTTGGAAAAACTTACATGAACTGATGCAAAGTGAATTGAGCAGAACCAGAGAACATTGTATGTAATAACAGTAATATTATATGATGAATAACTGTGAATGATTTAGCTATTCTTAGCAATACAATGATCCAGACAATCCCAAAGGAACCATGGTTAAAAAATGCTATCTACATGTAGGTAAAGAATTGGTAGGATATGAATGCAGACCAAAGGATACTATCTTTCACTTCCTTAATTTTTTTTTTAATTTGAGTTTTCTTATCCTTTGATTTAGTTTTGCTTTTTTATATCATTCCATCATATTTAACTTTCTCTCTGTTCTCTATCTATACATACTTCTATTCACTGCCCTAATAGTGACAAAGTTCTTAAGTATCTTCCATACCTTAACTATCCTAAGTAATTTAGGTACCTTAAGAAATTCAAATATCATAGATATCTTAAGTATCGTGGTTATCATCTTATGTTGTAATTCCATTAGTTTAATGCCATTGTTTCCCTTGATTATCTTAAGTACCTTAAGAATCTCTTATCTCATAATATTTTAATTATCCTAATATCCTAATATCTTATTTATCTACTTATTGAGTCCCTTGAGTTTTTCCTTTTCTTTTTACCTTTGTATGCCTCTCTTGGATGTCAAATTTGATCACTGAAATTTCTTTTCAACTCTGTTCCTTTGATCAGAAATGCCTGAAAGTCCTCTATTACATAAAATGTGTATTTCCTCCTGTGGGGTCTTATGCTCAGTTTGGCTGGCTTGTGATTTTTAAATTTAGTCCTAGTTTCTTTGCCTTATGGAATATCATATCCCATGCCTTTTGGTCCTTGAATGTAGAAGCTGCTAGGTCCTATTGTGAGGGAAAATTGTAGGGCTGTGACTTAATCTAAATTTAATTGGTTACCAGGGAAGGAATCCCAAATAAAATACTCGTCAGTTTGGAAATTTTATGGTGGTTTAATTAATATAGAGGGAAGAAATTAAGGAGAAGAGAGAGGGAAAGGGTATAGGATTTCTCCCGCCTGGCCTGTGCCAGGGGGAGCTCAAAGACCTCTGCTAGGAGGTCTTTTCAGAAGATTAGAGGTTTTCCTAAGAGGATAGTTTTTGGAAGGTAAAGGAGAAAAGGATCAGCCTAAACTCCAAGAGACCTCAGAGAAGACACTTCACCTGAACTAGGTTACTAAGCTTCCCCAGTAGTGTATCAAGGACTCTCATTACCAAACCTGGACAATAGCTGCCGCCATGCCAAGATGCCAAGATGCTCAGCACGCTGCCACCCGAGCCACCTCTCCGTGAAAAGAGACTGGAGAGAGGAAGTGACGCCAAATATATAGACTGTTTTTACATCACTTTCCTGAGTCTTACATGTACCAATGGTGGCTTAAGATTGACTTAGGACAGCCTAGGGGTCTGTCAGTTGTTTCTGATTTGTCACTTTGCTAGCACATGTCTGTCATAGGCCATCCTTCTCAATACTTAATCCTTAAGTAGAGGTGTAGACATTCCTTTTTTGTTAGACTAAGGAGGGTGGAGTAAATCTAAAATTCACACTATGTAATCCTGACTGTGGCTCCAAATATTTGATTTTTTTTCCTGTCTGCTTGCAATATTTTCCCTTTGGTCTGGGAGTTGGAATTTAGCTGTCATAGTTATGGGGTATTCTAATTTGGGTTATCTTTTAGCAAGTGATCACTACATCCTTTCAATTTCTATGTTCCCCTCCTACTTAAAGAACATCAGGGCAGTTCTCCCAGATAATTTCTTGAATTGGTGTCCAGGCTTTTTTTTATGATCATGGTTTTCCAGAAATTCAATTATTATTAGGTAATCTCTCTCTTGGATCTAATTTCCATGTCAGTTATTTTTCCAGTAAGATATTTCAGATTTTTCCCCTATTTTCCCATTCTTTTGAATTTGTTTGATTGTTTCCTGCTGTCTTATGAAGTTATTATCTTCCATTTGTCCAATTATGCTTTTTAGGGAGCCATTTTTTCCCTTTCAGGCTTTGTACTTCTATTTTTAGAGAGTTGTTTTCCTGTTTGAAGTTTTGTATTTACCTTTTTAGAAATCTGTTTTCTTCAGTGAGTTTTTGCTTTAAGCTATTGACTTCTATCATTTTCTTTTCTAATTTTTCTTCTAAGTCTTTTATTGTTCATTTTTTTATCCTCTTTTGGAGCTCTTCCAGGAGTTCATTTTGGGATTGACATCCTTTCTTATTTGCCTTTGAAGCTTCACACATTTTGGTTTTGGCATTACTTTCATCTGGAAGCTTGCATTTTGGTCTTCCCTTTTGCCAAAATAGATGTCCAGTGTGAGACCTTTTCTTTGTCTTTTATTCAGTGGGGGTAGGGGTGACTTTTGTGATCTTGTCTCTTTGTTGAGGCTCAGCTCCACTTCTGGGGTAGAGGGAATACTGTTCCTGGGCTCCCTCAGATGTCACATGTAATGAATTTAGTTGGATTCTACTTAGTTTCCTACTTCCCCTGGTGTTGCTGGTGTTGAGGTTGTTACTTCTGCTGAGAGTTCCCTTGGGTGTACTTTACCAGGTCACTCCTTAAGATCTTTAGTATGTGCTTTCACTGATCTGATTTTCAAATCCCTCAGCACTTGCTTGCATTGGGCTACTCCTCACATTTCTGATTCCACTGCTTTCATCTCAACTCAGCTGGAGTATCTTTCCTGCTGATTCTTTGTTTTCTTTGGCTGAAACCTAGTTCCACTCTGTCTTCTGCTCCTTCTGTCATTTCAAAATTTCTTTTGAGAAATTTTTTTCCACATGGCTTACTTTTTAATCCCTCTAACATCTTTAGGGGTTGAATCTACATATATTAAGGGCATCTTTGATAATTTGATACAAATTACACTATACAATAGGTTATATTTTAAAAGTAACAGAACTGATGCATTTAGAGAGTGTAAGATCTCATTACAACTTAAGTTTGTTGAATATGAAAAAGAATTGCTTCAAAAAGAAAATATTTCCTTAACGTCTCTTTAACAAGGCATCTAACAAGACATTTTTATGGGACACATCTAGTACAGAGTCCAAATTGAAGAGACATTTCTTATAGATGAGTATGTCCTCCACTTGTTCCTCTTTATGGATGAAAAAGTTGATGGCCCCAAATATGGCAGTTTCCAAATGAAACTTTAAAAAAGTATTCAAAATAGTTCAGCTTAACTTGAAGCAGAAAAAAACCTAAGTAGATGAGGAGAAATCTTTGTCAAGATTATGATATGATGTTAGAAAAACAACCAAGCAAGACAATCAGAATATGTGAATCGAATATGCACATATAAGACATAAAAACATATGTCCTTCTTGTACAAGCCTATGTACAGATTTAGATTGCACTTTTGATTTGTTCTTTTTGCATTTGTTCTTTGCAGATTTTAGGAGAACAAATAACTCAAAATGGACGTGTCCAGGCTTTTAAATTTAAGGTCTGATGGCCTTAGCTCTCAATGTGCTAGTCAAGGCTAAGGAGGGGGATCGATTATTACACATGTACTAGTGGTTGACAGTGTAAGTGGCAGAGTGCAAAGATTTGGGCTTAGATTGGAGTGAGAAAAAGCATAGAGACAAGGAAAATCTGAAATGCCTAATCTGACATCTAACAAATTCCTTTATGTTCTAATGATATTTAAATATCATCTTTCCATCAAATTGTACCAAGTTATAAATTAAGTTATAGAATTCTGTTTAAAGTTTATTTTGTCAAGTATGTACTTGTGAATAGCCTGTGAGAAGCATTCTTTTTATGTATAGGAATAAATTATCTCAAACCTAATTCATATTGAGTATGATTTTTTATTACCCAAATTTTTGAGGAAAACCTAACCTAGTCTTTTTTGTTTTGTTTTGTTTTTTCCATTTGAATTAGTTTATTTAGTCAATTTAGAACATTATTCCGGAGTTACAATAATCACAGTATTTCCCTCCCTCCCCTCCACCCACCCTTCCCGCAGCCAACATGCAATTTCATTGGGTATTACTTGTGTCCTTGATCAGAACCTATTTCCATGTAGTTGATGTTTAGACTACGATGCTCATTCAGAGTCTACATTCCCAATCTTATCTCCCTCGACCCATGTGATCAAGCAGTTGTTTTTCTTCAGTGTTTTTACTCCCACAGTGTTTCCTCTGAATGTGGATAGTGGTTTTTCTCTTATAATCCTCCAAGTTGTTCAGGATCACTGCATTGCCACTAATGGAGAAGTCTATTACATTCGATCATACCACAGTGTATCAGTCTCTGTGTACATTGTTCTCCTGGTTTTTCTCCTTTTGTTCTGCATCAATTACTGGATGTTATTCCAGTTCCCATGGAATTCCTCCACTTTATTATTCCTTTTAGCACAATAGTATTCCATCACCAACATATACCACAATTTGTTCAGCCATTCCCCAATTGAAGGCCATCCCCTTATTTTCCTTATCTCTTTGAAGTATGAACCCAGCAGTGCTATGGCTGGATCAAAGAGACAGTCCTTTAGTGCCCTTTGGGCATAGTTCCAAATTGCCCTCCAGAATGGTTGGATGAATTCACAACTCCACCAGCAATGCATTAATGTCCCAACTTTGCCACACCCCCTCCAGCATTCATTACTTTCCTTTGCTGCCATGTTAGCCAATCTGCTAGGTGTGAGATGATACCTCAGAATTGTTTTGATTTGCATCTCTATGATTATAAGAGATTTAGAACACCTTTTCATGTGCTTATTAACAGTTTTGATTTCTTTAACTGAAAATTGCCTATTAATGTCTCTTGCCCATTTATCAATTGGAGAGTGGTTTGATTTTTTGTACAATTGGTTTACCTCTTTATAAATTTGAGTAATTAGACCTTTGTCAGAGTTTTTTGTTATGAAGATTGTTTTCCAATTTATTACCTCCCTTTGAATTTTGGTTATATTGGTTTTGTTTGTACAAAAACTTTTTAATATGATGTAATCAAAATTATTTATTTTATATTGTGTGACTTTTTCTAAGTCTTGCTTGGTTTTAAAATCTTTCTTTTCCCAAAAGGGCATGCATACTATTCTGTGTCCACCTAATTTACTTGTAGTTTCCTTCTTTATGTTCAAGTCATTCACCCATTCTGAGTTTATCTTGGTGTAGGGTGTAAGGTGTTGATCTAAACCTAATCTCTCCCATACTGTCTTCCAGCTTTCCCAGCAGTAGTTATCGAATAGTGAATTTTTGTCCCAAAAGTTGGGATCTTTGGCCGCCTTATAGACTGTCTTGCTGAGGTCACTTAACCCAAGTCTATTCCACTGATCCTCCTTTCTGTCTCTTACCCAATATCATATTGTATTCATGACCACTGCTTTATAGTATAGTATGAGATCTGGTACTGCAAAGCCACCATCCTTTGCATTTTTTTTCATTGTTTCCCTGGATATCCCTGATCTTTTGTTCTTCCAAATGAACTTTGTTATGTTTTTTTCTAATTCAGTAAAAAGTTTTTTGGTAGTCTGATTGGTATGGCACTAAATAAGTAAATAAGTTTGGATAGGTTGGTCATTTTTATTATATTTGCTCATCCTGCCCATTAGCAGTTAATGTTTTTTCCAATTGTTTAGATATAGTTTTAATTGTGTGGAAAGTATTTTGTAGTTGTGTTTAAATAGTTCCTGTGTTGGTCTTGACAGATAGATTCCTAAGTATTTTATATTATCCAGGGTGATTTTAAATGGAATTTCTCTTTCTAATTCTTGCTGATGAGATGGTTGGAGATGTATAGAAATTCTGATGACTTATGTGGGTTTATTTTGTATCCTGCAACTTTGCTAAAGTTGTTGATTATTTCTACTAGCTTTTTAGTTGATTCTCTAGGATTCTTTAAGTAGACCATCATATCATCTGCAATGAGTCATAGCTTGGTCTCCTCATTGCCAATTTTAATATTTTCAATTTCTTTTTCTTCTCTAATTGCTCCTGCTAGCGTTTCTAGTACAATGTTAAATAATAGATGTGATAATGGGCATCCTTGTTTCACTCCTGATCTTATTGGGAAGGCTTCTAGTTTTTTAGTGTCTTGATTTATTTTTAATGTCTTGATTCAAATAAAATTTAAATAAAAAATAAGTGGTCGCCATGGAAAAAATTCCCAAATATGAAAATACCCAAGTCATCTGGGTTTTCTGGAGATTTTAATTAATACAAATGAAGGAATTAAGGAAAAGGGGAGAGAGAGAATAAGAGAAAATAATATGAAGGGCCTAGGCCAAATGGCCTAGGCCTGAACTTTAAGAGAGACTAGTCAGTCTTTAATCACTCGCCACAAGATCTTCCTAAAGCAAAACTCCAGTCCTTCACTGAAATCCTCAACTTCTGAACTGAGTTCAGAGACCCAGCTCCTCCAACTAACTCCAAACTCCAACCTCCACGGCGAACTCCCAAACTGAACTAAGAACTCCAACTAGTCTGAACTCCAACTCCCTCAATTTCTAACTCTCCTTCCTTTTAAAGAAATTTTCTCTTATGTCATCTCCCCTAAATTTTCACATCTACCAATCACAGTAGACACTTTTCTCCAGGACTGTCCATTCTTAGTTCACATCTTCTTTCGTTATCACCTTCTCTGATTAGATTATATCTTCTGAGTATTTCATATTTCTTTGCTAAGTTTGCCTTTTGTAAGTTGCTTGACCTTTTAGTGATTAATTTAATCTTTATAGGTACTTATCACCCTTTTGTATTAGATCCAAAAACAGACCACCTAGCTTAGGGTTTTTGCTTCACTATAAGTATGAGTTGGGGACTTTTCATTGTTCAGTAAGGAATTTGCAACTTTATCTTCCCCTAATGCAACTAGTCTGAGCAGGGTGGAGTAATTTTTAAGTTCTCAATACATTCCTGACCAAGTACCTGCATTGTTTAAAATGGGGAATAGCTTAACCAAATCTTCTAAGGTACAGTCTGAGCAGTTTTAAGATTCACATATGGTCAATTATGTGGATGGTTTTCCTAATACTGAACCATCCTTGAATTCCTGGTATGAATCCTACCTGGTCATAGTGAATAACCCTTGTGATGACTTGCTGGAGTCTTTTTGCTAGTATCCTATTTAAGATTTTTGCATCTATATTCATTAGGGAGATTGATCTATAGTTTTCTTTCTCTGTTTTTGACCTGCCTGGCTTTGGGATCAGTACCATATTTGTGTCGTAAAATGAATTTGATAGAACTCCTTCTTTGCTTATTCTGTCAAATAGTTTGTATAATATGGAATTAGTTGTTCTTTGAATGTTTGATAGAATTCACTTGTGAATCCATCTGGAGCTGGGGATTTTTTCTTAGGGAGTTCTTTGATGGCTTGTTCAATTTCTTTTTCTGATACGGAGTTGTTTAGGTAATCTATTTCTTCCTCTGTTAGTCTAGGCATTTATATTTTTGTAAGTATTCATCCATATCACCTAGATTTCCATATTTGTTGCCATATAATTTAGCATAATAGTTTTTACTGATTGCCTTAATTTCCTCTTCATTAGAGATGAAGTCTCCCTTTTCATCTTGGATACTGTAAATTTGGTCACCTTAATTTCCCCTTCATTAGAGGTGAGGTCTCCCTTTTCATCTTGGATACTGTCAATTTGGTTTTTTTCTTTCCTTTTTTTAATTAGACTGACCAGTACTTTGTTTATTTTATTTGTTTTTTCAAAGTACCAGCTTCTAGTCTTATTTATTAAATCAATAGTTCTTTGACTTTCAATGTTTTTAATTTCTCCTTTGATTTTTAGAATCTTTAATTTATTCTTCATCTGAGGATTTTTAATTTGTTCACTTTCTAGTTTTTTAATTTGCATGCCCAATTCATTGACCTCTGCCCTCCCTAATTTGTTAGTATATGAACTCAAGGATATAAATTTCCCCCTGAGTACTGCTTTGGCTGTATCCCATAGGTTTTGAAAGGATGCCTCACCATTGTAATTATCTTCAATGAAATTATTAATTGTTTCTATGATTTGTTCTTTGACTAACTGGTTTTGGAGAATTGCATCGTTTAATTTCTAATTAATTTTTGATTTACCTCTCCATGTACCCTTACTAATTATTATTTTCAATGCATTGTGATCTAAGAAGGTTGCATTTATTTTTTCTGCTATTTTGCACTTGTTTGCAATGTTTTTATGCCCTAATACATGGTCAATTTTTGTGAATGTACCATGTGCTGCTGAAAAGATGGTGTATTCCTTTTCATCCCTATTTGTTTTTCTCCACATATCTTATAACTCTAATTTTTCCAAGATTTCATTCACTTCTCTTACCTCTTTCTTATTTATTTTTTGGTTTTATTTATCTAGTTTGGATAGAGGAAGGTTCAAGTCTCCCACTAGTATAGTTTTTCTATCTATTTCATCCTTCAGTTCCACTAGTTTCTCTTTTAGAAATTTAGATGCTATGCTATTTGGTGCATACATGTTGAGTACTGATATTTCCTCATTGTCTATACTGCCTTTTATCAGGATGTAATTACCTTCCCTATCTCTTTTAACTAGATTTATTTTTACTTTGGCTTTGTCAGATATCATGATTGTGACTCCTGCCTTCATTTTATCAGTTGATGCCCATTAGATTTGGGCACCCTATGTGCATCTACCTTCCTCATCTGTGTTTCTTGTAGACAGCATATGAGAGGATTTTGGATTCTAATCCACTCTACTATTCACTTGTGTTTTATGGGTGAGTTCATTCCATTCACATTCAGAGTTATGATTACCAGCTGTGTATTTCCCAGCATTTTGATTTCTAGTCCTGGTCCTGTCTTTTCTTCTTTCACTATTTCCTTCTATTCCAATGTTTGTTTTTAATCAGTCCTCATAGTTCACACCCTTATTTTACTTCCCTTTCTACCCTGCTCCTTTCTTATTCCCCTCCACTTATTTCCTTTGCAGTCTTTTTAAAACTAACCCCCTCCTTTGTACTGCTTCCCTCCCCACCAGTTCATTTGTTACCCTTCTACTCTCCTAAAGGGCACGTAAGAGTTGAGTATTTCCTATCTCCAACCTCTTTACTCTTCCAGTGTATTGATGTTTTCCCCCATTCCTCCATGAGCTTCTTTGTGACATATAAATTTACCCCCTTTTTTTCTTTTCCCATTTCTTTTAGTATTAACCTCTATTTTTAGCTCTAGTTGTATATATGTATACATATGTATTTATCCATACATATGTCTATATATCTATTTATGTCTTGTCATTTCATCCTATACAGTTTGTCACTGTTCCCTCTAAATGTAATTCTTCTAGCTGCCCAGGTGATAACAGTTTTTAAGAGTTACCAATGACCTCTTTTCTTATAGGGATCAATATCATTTTAACTTATTGAGTCCCTTAAAAAAAGTGTTTTTTTTTTGGTTTTGTTTTGTTTTTCTTTCCCCCCCTCTTTTTAAATTACCTTTTGATTGTTCTCTTGAGTTCTGTGTTTGGGCATCAAATTTTCTGTTCAGGTCTGGTCTTTTCTTTATAAATTTTTGGAATTCTTCTATTTTGTTGAATGACCATACTTCCCCCTGTAAGAACATAATCAGTTTTGCTGGGTAGTTGATTCTTAGTTGTAGACCTATTTCCCTTGCTTTCCGGAATATCATATTCCATGATTTTCATTCCTTCAGTGTACAGCCAGATCCTGTGTTATCCTCACTGTGGTTCCATGGTATCTGAATGACTTCTTGGCAGCTTGTAATATCTTTTCTTTGGTGTGATAGTTCTTGAATTTGGCTATAACATTCCTGGGTGTTGTGAGTTGGGGATTAAGTACAGGAGGTGATCTGTGGATTTTTTCAATCTCCACTTTTCCCTCTTGTTCTAGAATATCGGGACAGTTTTCTTGAATAATTTCCTGTAGTAGTATGTCCAGACTTTTTCTTTTGTCATGGTCTTCTGGTAGACCAATGATTCTTAAATTTTCTCTCCTTGAACGATTTTCTAAATCTTCTATTTTGTGAATGAGATGCTTCACATTTTCCTCAATTTTTTCACTCTTTTGGTTTTGTTTTATAGTTTCCTGCTGCCTTGTGAGGTCACTTAATTCTAGTTGTTGTATTATGGTTCTTAAAGACTGGATTTAATCCCTGGTTTTTTAGTTATCCTTCTCCTTCTGGTCTGATTTTGTTTGGAGGTCATCTTTCATCCTCTTTACCTCATCTCTCATCTGCTTTGCCTCATCTTTCATCTTATTTGCCTCATCTTCCATCTCCGTTGCCTCATTTTTAAGCTGGTTGATTTTGGCTTTCAAGACACTATTTTCTCTTTCCAGATAACTTGTCTTAGTTTTTAAGTTCTTTTCCCAATTTTTCTTCAGCCTCTCTTAATTGTGTTTTGAATTGCATTTTGAGTTCTTCCAAAGCCTGTATCCAATTTGGTGGGATTTCTAATTTATTGTTTTATGATCCCTCCTCCTCTGTTCGTTCTTTGTTTGTTGCCTGCATAGAAGCCTTTGATTATAATTTCTTTCTTCTTTTTCTGTTATTTACTCATATTTACCTCTTCTTTACTTCCCGTATTTGTCTGTGCTCTTACTCCTCTCATTTTTTTGGTTTTGGGGTTTTCTGTCAGTCTTCCCTCTTGGAGCTTTGTTAGGAGATCTCTCCATGCAGTCTGTGGGGGAGAGGTGTTGGTATTTGAGCTTCCCTGTCCTCTGGAGGCTTTTGATTGAATTAAAGTCCAGCAGTCTGTGGGGGAGGGATGTTGGTGCTTGGGCTTCCCTGAACTCTGAAGACTTTTGATGGGATGAAGTTCAGCTGGGTTGGGGTGGATGTGCTCTGAGTTTTGGCTCCTGGAAGGCTGGAGCAATATGGAGGGTCTCCGCTGCTGTGACCAGTCTGCCCACTCTGTGCTCCCTCTCCAGGTCCTTCCCCACTGCCTGTGTTCGATGCTCTGAGCTTGCACAACCCTGCCCTCAAGGTATACCCTCCAGACTAGTGCCTTTGCCTGCCCAGAAATTCCCCCTGCCGCTGGAGGCTTAGCGCTCTAGGTGTGTGTGGGGAGGGGTCCTGGGACCTTCCTTCTGCATTCCCCTTAAACCTGAGTGTTCTCGAATTCTGGCTTTTGGGGGCATACCTTTTGAAATGAATCCAGCAGGTGAGTTCCTTGGCTCTGTCTTGTTGTTAGGTTTGATTTTCAGTCCCCTAGGAGTATTTAGTTTGTAATTGGTAAGGACAGGTATTCAGAGGTCTGAACTTTTGCTGCTTCTACACTGCTATCTTGACTCTTCCCCTAACCTAGTCTTGTCATATACGGGTGACTCTTTTTTTTTTTTTTAATATATGAGTGACTCTTGAGGACAGCAGAGTTGCATTTTAATAATCCAAAGTCTGTGAAAGCAGGGAGTCAAACCTCTCTCATTAGAGGCCTTTCTGGATCCAGAAGGAGTAGAAATGCAACCCCCTAGCCACTGTGATGATTCAGCAATGATTCCTCAAGGCCAGAAAATTTAAATAACCATAATGAAATCTCAAAGGAAAAAAATTTCAGGATCATATGGATTTAAAATTGAATTCTATCAAACATTCCAAGAGTAATGAAATTCAATATAATATAATTGATAGCAAGAGTAGAGAAAGGACAGATCTTGCCAAATGCCTATGAAACATATATGGTCCATATGTAAATCAGGGAATCCTAATACAGAAAATGAAAAGTATAGACCTATATATTTATATCTATATATTTAATAAACCCTTATCTTCTGTCTTGGAATAAATACTGTGTAATGGCTCCAAGGCAGAAGGGTGGTAAGGGCTAGACAATGGTGGTAAAGTGACTTGCCCAAGGTCATATAGTTGGGATGTGTCTGAGGTTAGATTTGAACCGAGGACGTCCCATCTCTAGGCCTGACTCTCAATCTACTGAGCCACCCAGGTGTCCTCCCAACATTCTTAATGAACATGAATGAAAAAAATATTGCATGTTGAAAAAAATATTAGTGAAAAGGCTTCATTAAAAATCATACAGTAGTTAATTATGTAAGAATTTCAAATGAGAACTTCTGATGTTCCAACTCATAGCCATCAGATTAGCAATTTTGGCAAAAAAGGAAAACATCCTTTGTTAGAGGGACACTTGAAAGATAGGCACACTAATGCACTATTGATGGAACTATAGAATGGTAAAAACAAAGCCAAAAAAACCCCTGGAAAAGAAAGTGGAATGACATCCAAAAAAATCACTAAACTGCTTACTCTTCACTCCAGTGGTAGGCAGTATCCCAAAGAGATTAACAAAAAATAGAAAGGACCCATTTATGCAAAAAATATCCATATTATCACTTTGTATTGTAGCAAAATACTGGAAACAAAGGCAGTGCCCGTTAATAACTAAATATACTATGGCATTTTAATGTATTAGCATATTACCATGGCATGAAAGAATGATGGAAGAGATGGTTCCAAGTAAACCTTAGAAGAACTACATAAAATGATGAATAGATAGAAATAGAAATAGATAGAAATAGAAAATAAATAGATAGAAATAGAAAAAAAAATGAATAGAACTAGGAGAACATTTTGTATAATGACTAAAACAGTAAATTAAAATAATAATGAAAGGCTTAAGAACTTTGAGTGATGCAATGATCTTTTAGGACTCTATAAACCTAATGAAGAATCTTTCTTCCTACATCCTACAGAATTTGATGTACTAGAGAGGCAAAATATGGGCATATGTTTTTAGACATAGTCAATATTATTTTGAATTACTATAACTATTTTTTACAAAAGAGGTCCTTTATTTTCTTTTAGGGGTAAGAGAGTTGAAGGTAATGATGGTGACACCAAAAAGGGAGGTAAAGAAATAATAACACCAAAGAATCATTTAAAAAAGAACCAAGAGCAGAAAGAAGTTCAGAAGAGAACACAAATAAGCAGGGCAGTGTTGGAACAGTTGCACATTTAAAATTTGTAATATTATTTAAAAAATTGAACCTATTGGGAAAATATTGTGCATAATAGAATTGGTTCACAGTTTCATGTTTTAAAAGTCTGTTCTCTAATATAAAGTGATTACTACTAAAAAGAGGTCATTGAAAGAATATGAATAAGTACCAACTCATATGTGTATTTAAGAATTATGATCAATGCAATGACTGGTTAACAACTCCAGAAAACTAATGATGAATACTGCTGGTTAACCATTGTATTGTGGATTTGTGAGTTTCATTATTTGAATGCATTCAAGGAAAGGCAGTAGGGGTAAAATGTCAGGATGAGAAAGATTTAATAACTGTGATAGAAATTTTCCATGGGAATATTATTTGGTAGATTGAGCCAAACAGAATATAATTATTGCTTCATATTTTATGACTTTCCAGAACAAGAGAGGAAAAATACCAATTTGGATTATCCCAGAAAAATAAATTTAGAAGTTTGATGGGGAGAAGGCTGGGTCACATCAATATTAGAGGTGGTACCCTTTTTACTCTTAAAAAGAAACAAACCTTACCTTCCATCATAGATTGAATAGTGAGTATTGGTTCCAAAGCAGAAGAGTAGTAAGGGCTAAGTAATTGAGGTTAAGTGATTTGCCTAGGGTCACACAGCTAGGAAGAGTATTGAGGTCAAATTTGAACCAAGGACTTCCTGTCTTCAACCCTAACCCTCTTTCCACTGAGCCACCTATTTGTATCCCCTGGACATTTATTCTTGTCATTGTATCTTTTCAGCACCCAGCTTATAAGGAAAACCAAACAATGCCCAATAGGAGTTTTGGGATGAGTGAGGAAAGAGAATTCTGTCCACACAGGCATGGAGGTAAAAAAGAGGGAGCAAATAGTTCCCTTCTTTCTAGCCAATATTGCTCAACTTTCAACCACTGGATGTAAAATGTGTAAAAGTGGCTATGAGACAGCTTTGGAGGGAAAGGCACTAGTAGTTTTGGGGAACAGGAAAGATCTCAAGATGGTGGGAACTTCAGCTGAGTCTTGAATGAAGTCAGGGTTTCTAAGAGGCAGAAGTGATGAGGCAGTGCATTACTAGCATGGGGGCAGAAAGTGGTACGACAGCAGGATGTGGGAGATGAAGCATCTTATGTGATAGACCATTAGAGCTGGACCATAGAATATGGATGCAAGAAAGCTAGAACAGTATCAGGGTGCAGTTTATAAAGAACTTTAATTAGATTCCTCCTTGAAGGGAAACATCCTTCTTGAACAAAGATGTGACACAGTCAGACTTGAACTAAAAAAAAAAACCCCAAAACCAACATATTGATGGGGTCTGGTGATGTAAGAGAAGTGGGCAGAAACTTAAAACAAAATAAGAGAAGCTTGTAGTAATACTGTAGTCTAGAAGAGAGGTGATGAATGCCAAATAGTGATGCTTAAGAGAGTAAAGAGAAGGGTTAGAGGTATAGTAGAAGTAGAAAAGATAAGATCTCACCAAAAATTGGCTATTTGGAGTGAATGAGAAGCAGTAGTTGAGGATGGCAGGGAGATTGTTAATCAGGGAGATTGGAAAGATAATGGTGTACTAAACAGGGAAGTTTGGTAAAAGAGTTGGTTTGGGAATTTTTTGGAGACATGAATCAATTATTATATACTATCATTCTGCAAGAAATGATAAGTAGGAGATCAGAAAAATCTGGAAAGACTTACACTAACTGAAACAGAAAGAAATAAGCAGAACCAGGAGGATAATATGCAGAATAGTGACAGGAACACTTTACAATGAACTGTGAGTAATAGCTATTCTTAGCAATACAATGATCTAAAGCTATCCCAAAGTACTCATCATAAAAATGTCATTTGCTTCCAGAGAAAAGGAACTGAATCTGAAAACAATAATTATTTTAATGCTTTAGTCCTTTAAAATGTTCAAGATTTCATCAGTATAGGGGACCCTTTCCATTAATACAGATTGTAATAACCTTCTGTAGTTGCTTCTGCCAATAAATTTAGGGCCTGATGGTCAACCTTCTGGATATGAGTCTTTCCTGATTTAACTTGGATTTTCCTCAGATGGCAGCTATCTATTCCATTATAAGGTTTAGTTCCTCAACATAACCTCCAATTGCTTTCCAGCTTATTAGCAATTCTAAAAGAGAGGATTTCTGGAACTGAAAAGGTTAAGATCTATAAGGCATGATTTCTGGTGGAATACAAGTTGGGAGCACAGAATATGACTTGAAAATAAGTACTAATGACTGTTATGCTAGCAAGCAAATGGTTCATTTTCATGAATACTTGGAAATTTTATAGAATCAATCAATAGAATGGCAAAATATATACAGTTATGGGCTAATACTCATATTTGGGGGGTTTCTTTTTCATAATTCATTGTATAGTTCTAGATACTTATTTAATTGAGGAGTTGGTAAGATCTCAGATTTTCAAGCAACAAATTAATCATTATTTATCAAAGAAATAATAATTGGGATTCCTTTTTGGGGTTGGTTAGACTAAATCTTCTAGACCATCTTCCTAATTGTCAATTCTGTGATTCTATGAACTTGGGTTGAGATTAGGCTTTGATAGCGATTTAATATGTACAAGGAGTAGTTCTGTCACAAGAATAGATGATCAGAGAGAGAAAGAGAGAGAGAGAGAGAGAGAGAGAGAGAGAGAGAGAGAGAGAGAGAGGAGAGATTCCCCTGTAAGGATCTTCTTTGCAGTCAATAGTAAGTGGCAGTCCTTGTGCATAAATATTGAGAAGTGGCAAAGACAACATTGTTCCCCCAAATGAGCTTAGAATGTTGTGGAGGCAAGGTTGGCTTTTCAGTGAAATCCATTATCCAAGGACCATCCTCAAAACTACTTGAAGAAGCCAATTGGCAAATGCCATAGATAATACTAATCATATTTCACAGCCATTTATGTCTATGTAATATGATGTGATAATCATTAGTGAGAAACATAAGACAAAGTACACTCACATGACTTGGGTCAACTGGATAATTCATGAGTGTTCTGATATCATTGGGGTTAGTGGTATAGGAGTTCTTATGGGGTTGGTGATGATGCTGAATGGAAATTTCACAACCCCAAAATACTTTATACCATTGAAATCTGGTGCTGATTCTCCTAGGACCAAGGTGCCTTATTCATGCATACTACATACTAACGTGTAAACCAAATAATCTAAGATCATAGGATCACAGACCTAGAAAAGACTCAGAGGCCACCTAGGTCAATCCTAGGCAATCTCCTTACTTTACAAATGAGGAAACTGGCTACAATGGTAGGCTTTGAACTGTAAAGATTAAAATTGGAGAAAACTTAGGCAGGTAGAAATGAGTTTCTCTGCAAGGAGTATTATATTTTTATGAGGTTTATTGAAGATTAAAATATAAAGAAAACACAAATAAGAAAAGCACGTGTCTATGCCAAGAGAGCCTATTCACAACCACTCACATCTTGCCTGCTAAGTGGAGAGCTGTGTCTGCTCTGAAGTGGAAGTAGAAAAAAAAGGGCAGAGCCTATTCACAACCAGGTTAAATACCCCATCTCACTCTTGGCCCAGGTGAGGTCTCAGTGAGATTAGAGGGCATTCTGGGAAAGTATGAGCAAGGACTTCTGGGGATTGAAGTCCTGGATCCAAGTCTCCATTTTTACAGAACCCAGATCCTCTGATTCTAGAGACAATGTTCTTTCTACCAGTCCATATTTAAATTTATATGACTTGATTTCACTTAAGCAGTCCAGTGTAAATACTGTTGTTATGGCTCTGGAATATTGGAAGATCCTCAACCTTGGAGACATCTCTGGGGCAGGTCTATAGGAGTAGGAGCCAAGTATGTGTCACATCTTCCTCTAGGCCTTGGTGAAATGGAAAGAATGATGAACTTGAAGTCATAAGATTTGATGAGTTCGATTCCTGGTTCTACCATTTAATATCTGTTACAATTTTGACTAAGTCTCTGAAATTCCATTTCCTCATCTGTAAAATGAAGGGGTTGGACTAGATGATCTCTTAAGTTTTAAAAGCTCTGGTTCTATGATCCTTTCATTTTCTTAACTTCTCACTCCTCCCAAACTGCCAGGACTTTGAATTTATTCTGGAAAATACTTAAATCCTATAAAAAATAAATAAACCTATTACTTCTGTCTTGCAACATTTTCTTTCTACTTTAGTCCTGGATCTTTTGGCTCCTCATCTCCATCCCCAAATGAAATGCATGAGTTATTTTAAACTTGGAAATATTAGTACCTGAACATCCCATTCAAAAGCATTTTACTGCAATATAAACTTGTTTTAAATCCTACTTCCTTTGTAGTTCTCTATCTCTAATGAATAAAACTGAAATCATAAGCATTATCTTTACACAGTGCCTCTCATGTAATAATGGCACATAATCCTAAAGACTATTCAGAAATGTATGCAGTAGGTGTTTAATATTTACACTTAGTGAAGTGAACAGAAGAGGAATTAATTCTTCTTATTTAGTTATAATCTCTGACCGTTACCAGTAGCCTCCATTGCTTTTGCAATGTCTTTCACTGGGAGCAAGTATTGAGCCTTCTGTTATCCTCACTTCTCAAATAGTTTTTGATCCCCTCCTTCTTTGTTACTATCCAGCATGTTAAACTCATAAAATATAGGTCTTCTGATTCACAGCTGGATATGCTTAACCCGTCCTAGCAGGCTATGCTTTGTGCTTTTAAATTATTTAGACCTGCCAGAGAAGTCTGAATCTGTTTCATCTTCGCCTTGTCTTCTATAATATTTTTTTATCTTACAGTGTTTCCATTAGTCATCATGGGCATGCTTATGGGCTAATATAGCCCTCTAAATCACCTTCTGGCATTGAGAATTCTGCCTTGGGGCTTCCAAAGCACTGGAAATTCTGCAGGGACCCCACTCCTCCAGGCCAGTTGAGTAGATTCCCTGGATCTTTAGAGAAACAAGAAACACACCCTGACAGTAATTCCCTCCTTTGAGCACACTGAGGTTGCATTCCCACAATTGAATGTTACATATAGAGTTTAGATTTATCTTATTTAAAATACACACATATACATAATGCCCCTCAAAATGCATTCCTTTCCCCTGCCAGTTAAAAAGTTCTCCATTTGAAAGTTGATATTTGTTAAGTTAAAAATGGCCTACATTTGTGACAAACTTGTAAACACATTTAACTAGCTCATGTTGGAGACTGACACTCTTCTCATAGGCAAACTGGGTTCTAACTGACTCTACCAGGATTCTGGGGTCATCCTTTGAACTGTATAATTGTGAGCCCTGGAACAAGAGGATACCACTGTACCTCAAAATTGGAACTCACCAAGTCCCATGCTTTCAGCCTTTATCTGATATTGTATTCACATTAAATTATGGATTGAAGTCCCTGACAATTTTATACACTGGTTAGACTCCATTCTCCCATAATTGGAACTGGAGTAGTCCTGCCTACTGTCTGGCACACAATTGGCATTTTCCATATTTGTAGTATTACAGTATTGTAGTTTGAACATACTCCTAGATACAACCCAAACCAAGAAATATTTCTTATGTTCCTACTATGGCAATATCATGATATTAATTGCCAAGGTTATAAAGGATACAAGGACAAAATGAAAAATAGTTCCTGACCGTAAAGAGGGATTCTACTCTATTATAATTGAGAGGGGGCTATAAAATGTAAACAGATAAATACAGGATTTTTTGAGGAAGAAGACAGCCTGATATAAGGATTAGAAAAGGCTTCTCATAGGATAGGAACTGGTAACCCAGGTTCTGTGAACTTGTTTATTTTTAGTTTTGAAAAATATTTTGATAACTGTTTCAATATAATTGGTTCCCTTTGTAGCCCTATAAATTCTATTTTCTGCTTTAAAAAAAAAACATTCTAAGAAGGGTCCCAAAAGTTTCATAAGAATACAAAAAGGGTCCATGACACCAAAACTGGTTAAAGAACCATTTGAGGTAGTGGCATATGAAGTGGACCTAGGGCCATGCTGGAGTCAGCAACCACTAGAGAGCTGATCATTAAATTTTAAGTGTAAGTATTTACACCTCAGAAATGGACAAATGCTACAAACCAGGTTATATTTGGTAGTTTTGTTGATTTTCTAGACTTGAGAGTGATAGAGAAAATATTAATAATGCAGGCTAAGCTTAAAAATTTGTCATTTGTACACCCCACCCCTAGTTCCCAAAACACACCCAGAGTTCATTGTTAAACATTTATCAGCATGCCCCTGGCTGAACCTTAAAGGTAGAAATGAAGAGGAAAACCATCCCAGGAATAGGTGGTACTTTCCTAGGAGAAGAGTTAGACATTTATTACATTTCTGTACTAGTTCTTAGAACAAAAGAAGAAAGCATAAAAATGGACAACTACACACTCAGCAACAAGCTTAATGTCAAGGATTTTCTCAGGAGAAAATCAGAATAGGTTCAGCTCCATGAAAGAAGTTAGAAAGGCCCCTTATAGATGGTCAGAACTGGAAGAGACTTGTTTAATTCCCTCATTTTTGAGATCAGAAAACAGAGATGGAGAGAAGGGAATGATTCGCTCAAGTTCAAAATAAGCGACAGTTTGGATTAGAACCCAGAACTTCTGACTCCTAATCCAGTATTTTTTCAAATCAAACAGAGAGGTCAGTTAAAATATATTTCAAGGTAAAAACAGGGGGGAAATAAGCAGTTGAATACAGTGATCATGTTTTTCACATTCTTTTTTTTTGGTTACCTTTGTTTATAACCCAAAATACTTTAGAATAAAAAACAGATGGATAAAAGCAGGCAACAAATGTACCATGGCTTGAATTTTGACTTCAGTTGAAAAGGACTCTTACTTTTTCAATTTATCTTTTTGGTTGTTAAATGAGAGCAACATGCAGTTTCTGTACGTTTCGTTTTATTTAGTACAAAAATAACCCTATTTCATTGCTGTCATGAATGAAAGACACTCTTGAAGTCTTTAAGTCCTCTGTAGCTAAAGCAATGTGGGGAGATAAAGAAGTGATTCTGATAATCTAGTCAAACCCAGGGTGTCCTTGGGTGTTTCTAAGTGATGGCCTCAAATCACCTTCCTGCTCCAGCTGGGGGTATCAAACTTCAATGGTCAAGCTAAGACTCCTTTGTCTGGAAGGTTTACTGTGGCAAGATTTTGTTCCAGTGGGGAAAAATCCTGTTCAACAAAAACAAAAGTGTGTGTGTGTGTGTGTGTGTGTGTGTGTGTATTTTTGAATCTCTTATGCATAAGGTATGCACGCCTTTGTCAAGCATACCTTCTTTGAGAAATTTTCACATTTTCTTAGGAATTAAAAAAATTCATACTTTATAGCCAAATTTCAGCCTAAATTAAAGATATGAGATGGGTTCTGTGTGACCTTTTCCTTCCCTCATCATAGCCAACTTACTTAAATGTTTTGTTTTCTCTAAAGGAAGGAAAAAAGCAAGCCTTTCTATTAAGCAAATTCGTATATTGTTGCTGATGTTGAGTTGTTTCAGGTCTGTCCAATGCTCTGTGACCCATTTGGGGTTTTCTTGGCGAAAATATTGCAGCGATTTACCATTTGCTTCTCCAGTTGATTTTACAGATGAGGAAACCAAGGCAAATAGGATGAATTGGCTTGCTCATAGTCACAGAGCTAGTAAGAGTCTGAGTCCAGATTTGAAATTATGAGGATGTCTTCTTGATTCCATTCCTAGTGCTCTATCCACTGCATCACCTAGTTTGCTCCATATCAAACTATTCGGTGTTCAAGTCTGGTGATGCAAATAAAGGCAAAACAAAGACTATCTTTGTTCCTCTGGAACTTATATTTTAATGGAGGAAAACAGTATTCAGGAGGGAGCTCAAAAAGTTGGTGGGGGTTTGGAGAGGAAGATTCTTAGAATGGGCTTGATTGTAAAAGAGAGGAAAAACTGGAGAGGGAATAGCTTTCTTCTTACCTAGATTTCCTGAATCAATATGACTTAAATTGAAAGCTGGAAGGGATTTCAGAGGTTGTATGGACCAACAACCTCATTTTACACACAAAGAAACTGAGGCCCATTGAAGTTGCCATGATCACACCCATAACAAGTGGCAAATCTGGGATTTGAATTTATTCTTAATCCAAAACCACTATCATGCCACACTCCCCTATTTGATTTTTGCTATTTTTTTGGAGAAAAAAATGTTTTTCCCCTTTAAAACAAAGAAATTATCTTTTGGTAAAAGGATAATTAACTACTCATTAACCAACTCTTTTCATTGTTGATATCAAAGAACTCTGAAGAAAGATACTTACCTAGATATAGTTTTAAAAGGGGCCAGATTAAAAAAGAATTTAACTCTGAGATTGAATGGACGGATGAGTTCTGTCTTTACAATGGAATCTACAATGCTATACACAATTGTATACACAAGTAACAAGTGGTTCTCCAGAATTAATTTATGATTCTATCTATGATCCTTTGATCTGCTATAAAAGACTATTTCTACACTCCCAAACCAGATTGTTTGTCCTCACCAACCCAATGGATTTATGTGTAAAGATAGGCTGGGTGTTCTATGCTTTGTTTCCTGTTTGATATCACTAGTCTCTTGGACATAGGCATGGATGTAGATTGTGTTCCAGCAACGGAACTTTCCCTCATAATATTTCCTGTGGTGAGGAGGGGAAATACCTTAAATACAACCCAGCCCATAAAACAAATAAAAATATGCTAAAACTTTTACATTTCAAATCTCATTTTACCAGACCAGTATGTGGTGGTGGTGGTTGTCCTTAATCCTGGACCAAAATGACATTAATATACAGACATTGTGTCTGACTGTGATTGATCAGACCACTATGAACTCTGAGGGCTCTACATATGGGAAGAGGAAGGCTGTGCGAGGACAAATATTTGTCTTCTTGTTTGAAGGTGCTGCTACTTATGGTGATTATAGTCAGTGTGTGTGTGTGTGTGTATACAGAACTCAAAAATGAGTGATTATCTGTGTGACTATCCCATGCAGACCCAACTGTAATGCATTGATGTCAGAGGATACTGTGGCACAGTTAATTCCTATTCCTTTATGGAGAAAGGCATATAAGTGATATTAATGCCACAGGATTATAGATTTAGACTTGGAAGGGACTTCATATATACATGGTGAAAGGGGAAAAAATTAAATTGAGAGAAGACACAGTTCCTGCCTTGCTGTGGCTTACAGTCTAGTTCCATTGTGTCTTGTTTCTTTTTAAGTTTCCATAGTTTTGTGATAAGATACATTGGAGTTCTTGTCATAGTGTACTACAATCATCTTGAAAGCTCACTCATCCATTGCCATTTTGATAAATATGACCCACAGCTCCTTTCTTTTTGTGAGGACACAGACTCTGCTAAACCTAAAGAACACAGGCATTGGAACCACTTTCAGTAAGTGATGGGATACCAGTAAATGATCTTGGAACCTGAAATGACCTGTTCTTGCAATGAATGCTCTGAGATGCATTGAAGAGTTTGATGTCAGTCAACTGATATGATGATATTCTTCCATACAGAAAACTTCTCTTTGGAACTACACAACAGAGAGGACCCTGAACAGAAGGGTGTTTGCTCTTCTCTCATGGCCCTTCTTTCTCTAAGAGAAAGTCACTTATTGGTTATTGAAGGCACACTTCTCACTAGCATCATATGTCACCAGTTTAGAGAGATATATTTCACAAAAGGAATCATGAGTTAGATGAGAGCATTCTACTTCTCTAGGCTAGTTGTAGTTTGGCTCTGTTATGTCACTGATAGGTATGAGACAAGCACTCCTTTAGTATAGCATACTTTGTTATTGTAGGAGCAACTATTCAGAAATGGTTGAAGCATCCAACTGTAGGATCTCAAAAGATATGGAACATTGAGAAAATTCATAAAGTATAAAATCATTACCATAATCATAGCACTTCCATACTTGAGCATATGAACAATACTTTCCTCTCTTGGCTAATCTAACCTTTTTCTTTTTTTTTTTAACACCAAGGATGCACTCTTTTATTAGACTATGTTTTATGCCAATGGAACTGAAATGCCATGGATTTCATTTTCATCAATATGGTGTAATTTTTGAGTCCTTGTGGCTTTGGCAAGACTTCCCAAGGTAAAAGTCAAAGATCAAAATGAGATCATTCTAGAAGAGAAAGCTGATTTTAAATAACCATGGGAAGAAGAGATGGACAGTTAAGCAACATTTGCTTTGTCATTGGTTCACTTCTGTTCTAGACTTTGTGGAATATAGACTCTGACTTCAAGTATATGATAAGTCTACCTTATTCCAGCTTTACAATTCCCAGAAAGTTTTAGCTTTTATGGGAAAAGTGAATGAATAGGGCAGGTACCATAGAAACTCTAAACTTCATTCTTGTTTGTCTTTAAGTCCTTGGATAAATTGAGACAGAGAGAATCAAGGCAACTATTGGAACATTGCCTGTTAATGTTGTTGAATTTGGAATGATATGCTGATATCTGAGAATTCTGACCATTCTTATTGAACAATCTCTTCCAACAATTCACTTTAGGGTATCATTAGTAGTCATCGGCCTTCATTCTTTCTGAACATTTATTTCAGAGTGATGAGAAATTGTCATGAAAATTCCAAGGATGTTCCAATATCAAAATTCCTTAAACTCTACGGGAAAAAATGCTGTCCCATTTTTTGGAAGAAATTCTAGAATCTGACAATTAACAAATAATTACTGCAGAGCTGTAATGATTTCTGAGTTATGTATCCAGTAATATCTTCTTTGGTTGTAGCCCTGAATTTTCATATTCCCTCATATCCCCAGTTGGATATCCTACTAGCACTTAAAAAAATCTTATCATATGCCAAACAACTCATCATTTTCTTTGAAAATCTGCCTTTCCTCTCAATTTTCCTATTTCTGCTTATGATACAATCACTCTTTTAGTCACTCTGGGCCAAGGGAAGGAAAAGGAAGGAAAACATTTATTAAGTGCCTACTATCTGTTAGGTATTGTGCTAAGTGCAATTAACAAATATTATCTCACTTGATTCTCATGACAACCTGCAAGGTAGATGCTATTATTATCTCCATTTTATAGTTGAGAAAGAGAATTAAATAACTTACTCAGGGTCACCTAGCACTTCAGAGTCTTTTTTTTCTATTTCCTCTTCCTCGCCTATACATTCAAACCATTCCAAAGTCTTTATTGTTCTACTATAAGCAACAGATTTATACTTCCAGTACTAATGCCTCTTCTGAGCTTCAGACCCAGCTCTTAAACTGCCTACAGCACATATTTGCTTAGGGTTATCAGGAAAAAAGAATAGTTAGAGGGTGCAGTGGAAGGAATCAGGAAGACTCATCTTCATGAGTTGAAATCCAGTATCAGACACTTAGCTGTGTGACCCTGGGCAAGTCACTCAACCCTGTTTGCCTCCATTTACTCATCTATAAAGTGATCTAGAGAGGGAAATGGCAAACAACTTTAGTATCTTTGCCAAGAAAACACTAGATAGGCTCATGACTGAAAATGACTAAATAATACTAACAAGTCAGAGTAAATTTTGTAAGATGCCAAAGACAAATGTTTTTCTTTGCATTATTTCACTATTTACATTAGTTTATCTCTCATTCCATGAATTACAAAATCATAGAATTTTATAACTGGAAGAGACCTTATCAGCCACCTAGTCCAACCCTTAAATCAAGAAATCCACACTAGCACCTAACTGGCAAATGGTCATATGATAATTTCCTGAAGACCTCCAAGGAGGTGGAAATCTACCACATTTAGAGGCAAGCCTTCCAACTTTTGGACAGCTCTAATTTTAGGAAGATTTTCCTGACCTTAAGATGAATGAATCAGTCTTTCTGCAGCTTCTACCCATTACTCATGGTTCTGACCTCTGGGGCCAAACAGAATAAGTCTAATCTCTTCTTAAAAAATGATAGCTCTTGAAATATTTGAACACAGTTATCATGTTCCTGTCTGGCCTTTTTTTGTTTCCTCCAGACTAAACATGTCCAATTCCTTCAAATGATCTTTCAGCTGCCAATGTGTTATGAACTCATGGCCCCTTGCCATCTTGGTTGCCCTCTTCTGTATGCTTTCCAACATCATTAAACTGTGATTTTAAACAAAGAATGCATGTTCCAGATGAGATCTGTTGTAAGTTTGGGAAAAAGATATCATACTTTGCTGCCACGTTGTTAGTTACTAATGTCCTAGGTAATGTGCTCAGAGGAGGCATTTAGTATTGCAAAAGACCACAATCAATAGGATATTTGCCTGAAGAAGTTTTGAATTATATTCATGTTCTCACTCACCCTCTCTTTTGACCAACTGCTGCAAGATAGTGAGTCAAAATGCTGTGGAGTGAAGTTTTTCTCTGACGTCTTTTCAGAAACAAATGGTTGTTATACCCTCATCTATTTCAATCATCACTGATTTTTAAACATTTTGAAATTTATTTTTACTAGTATTTATGATCCTAAATCTTCCAATTGACCTCTAATAGAACATCAGCAACCAAAACCTCCATTATAATATGTATGCATAGTCCAGCAAAACAAATTTCCACATTAGTCATGTCCAATATGGATGTTTCATTCTAAATTTTATTTCTATTAACTTTCTGGCAGGAGGTAGGAAGTGTCAGTGATCATTACTGAGTCATTTATGCCTCCCAATCGATACATTTCCTAACAAAATTCAGGCATATAATCTTTTAGAAAAAGAGCATTTTGTATGTCATGATTCACGGAACACTTTGTTAAGTCATTTTCACTCAGGTCTATCTCTGTGAGATCATGAAAGGTATGGTATTCCTTCCACTTCAAGTTTCTCCCCAACCATTGGGAGAGGGTGCTATTTATATTTATTTTTCCATATTACTCACTACATCCGTTGGGATAGGGTTGGGGGAGTAAAAAAATAGAGGAAATACCTTTTTTCTGGCTTCTTTCCTGCCTAATATAAGAGTCCTCCCTTTGGGGGATTTAACACCTTGAGGCTTACAAAGATGATGAGTTCTTAAACAAAAGAAGAAATTTATCACTTTATTTTTTCCCTTTTGTTGACTGAATTTCCATCAAAAGGCAGACATGAAGATATATATATAATAGATATATAAATACACACATAAACATGAAACACATGCATATACAAAATATGTACATGTGCACAGATATATATAAACACACATTTGTGTGCATAGGTACATACTTACCTGTGAATATAAATTAATATGTGAATACATATATACGTAAGGATATATACCTACATGGGGATATAGTTAAAGTATTTCCTGAAATATTAGTATGGTTTTTGGCATGCATGCCTTGTGTTCTTGTTCTAATAACAGAAAGTTCATGATCCAAACCCCAGAAATATGTATTTGGGCCACACATTGTGGAGATATTCAAGGCAGTTTCATGGTAGATGTATAGTTTTGATTTTTTCCCCCCATTAATTTCTGAATGACACATTTTGGAATTTCTTTCTCCCCCCTTCCCCCCTTTTTTCTTCACTATTAATTTTCTATTATCTAATGACTCTTTTGAAAGAGAGAAAGTGAATGATCTGTGGGGATATTTAGAAGGAGAGGATTTCAGGTGCCTCAGGCAATGTGGTAGGTCTAACAGCTAAGTCTGAACTACTTTGGGATTTGAACACTCTTGGAGCCAAATGGCACTGTCTCAGCTTCAGTCAGCCTACTGGAGCTGTGCAAATGTGCTCCTCCACACGCTGTGTTTCTCAGGATGAGAACAATGCTGGCTTTCTCCATGCTAATTGCCCCTCTCTGATTTTCCCCGACATTTTCCTCACCCTATCTGCAGATCAGTCAAAGGCTGAGTTGTACCTTTTTTTTATTATTAGTATTGGACTTTGGGAATATAGCCTACTGCAGTGTGCAAACATGAGTAAAGCAAATACACGACAACATGAATAAATTCATTTTAAGTAAACTACATTCTTATAATTACTTTATTGGATATGCAGGATGGTTTCCTCTCCTCAGGCAGCATGTAAAGCCATTTTATTTATTATTACCGATAATAATATTATTAATATTCATAATAACAACATTTATTGAAGACCCATAAGGTTGTAGCTCTGAAAAGAACAAAGGCAAGGGTCTTGCCTCATGGACTTCCCATCTAACTAAGATGGACAAGGAGACACTAACATAGTGAGAAGCTTGTAGAAAACAAGAAACTAATAATGCTTTGTTTTTGAGCTGCAAATACAAAGATAGTTTTTTCAAGGGTTTTCAAGGTTATCGTTGAAATTCCAAGGGCCAAAACACTAGGTCAGTTCACAATAAAAAAATCTAGTCGCTCCCTATAAAGTTTGCCCTCTCACACCCATCAAAAATCACTTGATTAAATGAACTAGATGTCTTGAGCATCACGTTCACTTCCAGAGAGTAAAAGTAAGCTTGGAGGGTAGGACGAGGATGGGAAGAAATGGCATGGGAAATGACTTAGACATATATAGATAGAATTTATATCAGGAGTTCCCTGCCTTTTGTAGAATGAGAGGCATCACAACATTTTACGGATCACCATACAGGATAAGAATTGTACAATGATTAGTATCTGCCAAAAAGCAACTAGGAATTTATTGTGTTGGAAATGAACCAGTGTAGTGCTTCATTGGTATACAGAACCCAACACCCCTCTACCAGTGTGGATGCTTTCTCTATAGCTTTTAGTCTTAGAAAGATGCCTTAAACACTAAGAAATTAAACACTAATCTTTAAGCAGGATCACATCACCAGTATGTGTTATAAATAGTATTATGAACATAAACTACATTTGTCAGTCTGTTTTTATGTCTAGTTCCCTATCCACTATGCAATCCTGCCTCTCAATGAATTTAGTAGTCATGTTAAATTAACATGTATTTTAATCATTATGGAATCGACTTCTGTATGAAAATTGTATATACATGTACATATATATACATATATAGACACACATATATACATACATATACAAGATAACATTTAATCTAAGGAAGACTGGATTATAAGTTTGTTTTTTTATGAATTCATGTAGGAATACATGGAACCTTTATAAAAAATATCAACTTTCAAAGCTCCTCTCTAACCTCTCCTTTCCCCCAAATTTATATACATATTCTTTCCAGGTCCATGGTCTTCCTGTAAGTAATTAGTTTACCAGAAATTGGTATATACATAAGTTCTACAATAGGGGAAACTGATACCAGCACACACAAAAGATTTTATGTATCACCTAGAATATCAGTTTCTATAAGTAGGAGAGAACCTAGGAGTACCAGATCCCACTGTTTCTGGGGTATTCCTCATGTTCTCCAGAAAAACTAGACCTTTAATTTTCCATTAAATGTGGGTTATGTTAAAATAGCTAAATTCTGCCAAGGAAATTTCAGAGAATGATTAGATATTGAAAAGAGTTGATAAGATGTTTTCTTTTCCAAAAAGTTTTTAGATGAAAAAAATCACATAACAATATGAAAAAATGCTCTACAACTTTATTTATTAGAGAAGTATAAATCAAAATAACCTTGATGTATCATTTCACATCTACCAAATTGGCTAAAATAATAAAAGGGCAAAATGACAAGTGTTGGAGGGGATGTGGAAATACACTGTTGGTGAAACTGTGACCAGTTCCAACCATTTTGGAGATCAATCTGAAATTATGCCAAAGAGTTATAAAACTGTGCACAGTTTTGGATCCATCAATGCCACTATTACATTTATATTCTAAGGTGATCAGGAAGGAAAAGAACCTATATGTTATAAAATATTTATAGCAATTTTCTTTGTGACATAAAAAACTTATAAATTGAAGGGATGCTCAATAGTAGGAGAATGTTTAAACAAGTTGTGGCCTATGATTGTGATGGAATACTACTGCATCATAAGAAATGAAGAATGGGTTAAATTAAAAGCAAAACCATGTAAAAACCTACATGAATTGATGAAGAGTGAAAGAAGCAATACCAAGAGAATATTATAAATAGCAACAGAAATGTTGATTGGAGAATGACTTGTATATGCCCATCTCCAGAGAAAGATCTTAATAAATAGGAATAAGCAAGACATAGTTTATATATATATATATATATATATATATATCTTTTGGTCAAATGATTTCTTCTCCAATGGGAGGAATGGAATTACCTAGGTATTTTAATGTAACAAATAAAATAACCAATAAATACATTAAAAAAAATTTTAAGGGTAGAGAGGGGGAATGAATGGGGCAATAAGAAATTATAAAAGTGGGTGGACAGAGCCAACATAATTAAAATGACAACCCATCTTAAACTAATCTACTTATTTAATGTCATCCCAATTAAATGATTAAGAAAATATTTTACTGAAATAGAAAAAAAATAAAATTAATTTGGAAAAACAAAAAACCAAGAATATCAAAGGATTTAATGGGAAAAAAGAAAAGGAAAGGAGATCTAGCAGCACCAGATTTTAAAGTGTATTATAAAGCAGTACTTATCAAAACTATCAGGTACTGGCTAAGAAATAAAAAAAGTAGATCATTGGAACAGAACAGACATACAACAAGTAATTGTAAGGGATTGCAGTAATCTCATGTTTGACAAAAGTAAAGTTCCAAGTTTTGAGGATAAGAATTCACTATTCAGTAAAAATTATTGGGAAAACTGGAAAGCAGTCTGGCAGAAACTAAATATTGACCAATATCTTACACCATTTATCAAGATAAGTTCAAAATAGATATATGACCTAGGCATAGAGATATCATAAGCAAATGAGAACAGGGAATATATTACCTACAAGATTTATGGATAAAAGAAGAATCTACAAATAAACAAGAGATAGAAAGTATTGTGAAATGTTAAATGAATAATTTTGATACATTAAATTAAAAAGGGGTTGTACAAATAAAACCAATGTAGCTAAGATTAGAAGGAAAATAGTAAACTAGGGAAAAATTAATAGACAGTTTCTAAGTTAGAGGTCTAATATTTAAAACATATAGAGAATTTTGACAAATATATATGATATGAGCCATTCCTCAATTGATAAATGATCAAAAGATATGAATAGTTTGTTTTTGGAAGAAGAAACCAAAGCTATATATAATTATATGAAAAAATTCTCTAAATCATTATCGATTAGATACATACAAATCACAATGGCTCTGAGATATTATCTCTCACCTGTCAGAGTAGCAAAAATGATAATAAGGCAAAACAACAAATGTTGGAAAGAATGTGGGAAATGGGGGCAACTGATACATTATTGGTGGAACTGTGACTGGATCTAAACATTTTGGAGAGCAATTTGGAATTATGCCCAGAGTAATAAAACTGTGTTCATCTTTGGAACCACCAATACCACAATTAGCTTTATTTCCTAAGGTTATCAGGGATAAAAGGAAAGGAACCTATATATTTTAAAACATTTGTAGCAGCTCTCTTTGTGGTGCCAAAAAACTGGAAATTGAAGGGATGCTCATCAATTGGAGAATGGCTAAACAAGTTGTGGCATATGATTGTGATAGACACTACTATGCCATAAAAAATGATGAACGGGGGTGGGGGAGGAAAAGAAAATGATTTTTGTTTCCAATGAATAATGTTTGGAAATGACCAAATAAAATAATGTTTTAAAAAATGATGAACAGGTTAATTTTGGAAAAACATAAAAAGTAAATGAAATTCTATAGAGTGAAATAAGCAGAACCAAGGGAACCTTTTGTATAGTAACAGCAATATTGTTTGAAGAATGACTTTAGTATGTCTACTTCCAGAGAAAGAAATGATAAATAGAAATAAGTAAGATATAATTTTATATATACAGATATTTTGTTGTCAAATGATGCCTCGTCCAATGGGAGGAACATTGGGAGGGAAAGAATTACTTGGCTATTTAATGTAACAAAAAAATAAACATATTTAAAGAAAAAAAGATAAAGAACGAATTGAAAAGGACTACTGAATGAGGGAGCGAATCGGGCATTTTAGAAGAAATTCCATACAGAAGTGACGAATGGAACAAATTGAGGAATGTTGTCAAATATATACTGTTCCTCTTGGTTCTCTGCCCTCTCTGACTACTTATTTTCTGTGACTGAGTGATTTTTGAGCATGTTTTTTCTCTATGCACTGTTGTGGTATGCTCATCATTTCCATGGGTTCAATGATCATTCCTAAGCAGATGATTTCCAAATTTGTATATCCAGTCTGAGTCCCTTTCTTGAATTCCAATCCCATCTCAACAACTTTCTGTTAAACTTCTCCTCATGGTGTTCTATTGGTATATTAATCTTAACATGACCAAAAAACAACTGATCATCTTCTTAAAGCCACTCCTCTACTGAATGTGCCTACTTCTGTGGAGCACACTGTCACTCTCTCAATCACCCAGATTTAGACATTAATGACTTTTCCTTCTCTCTCACCTGCCTGTCCTTCCCATCAAATCAGTTGCCCAATATTGTTGATTTAAACACGACATCTTGTATCGTTTTCTTTCTTTTAAATTGCATAGTTGCTATCTTCATTCATGCTATCATTCTTTGTCACTTGGATTGTTGTCAGTCACTCAATTTGTCTTCCTCTCTCTAGTCCCTTTTCTCTTATCTTTCCTTCTTCATAGATGGCAAATCAATCTTCTTAGAGTACAAGTCTGGCTATGTCACTTTGCAGTTGGTGGCTCTCAATTGACCACAGGATTAAATACTAACTCCTCAGTTTAAATATGGTGAAACCTGGGGTTTGAAATATCACTAGTCCTTGTTTGGAGCATGGATTGGGAGAGGAAAATCGAGAATCAGAGAGCTGAATAGGATACTATTAAAATAGTTCAAGTGAGAGGAGATAAGGTCCTGAATTAGGATAGGTGCTATATGAATGAAGGTGCCTGCTGAAAAAGATATTTTGGAGTATAGAAATGACAAGATTTGACAACTGATTTGATATTGGAGGTAAAAGACAGTGAGTATTTGAGGAACTTCCAAATGGTATTCTTGGCAGAAATATGGAAGTTCAGAAGAGATGTGGGGCTGAAGGGAAAGAAAGATCAATGAGAGGCCAGTGTGAACCAATGAAGAGAGCATGGAACCTAAAGCCAGAAACATCAGTAAAATGAAGGGGATTTGAATTGTTGACTTCTGAGGGTCTTTTAATGATCCTATAGCTCTTCAGAAAATAATAGACTCACAGATCTACCTGACTTAAGATACCATACCCCTTGAATTGAGCCAAATTGTATTCATAGTTTGTGAAACAGGGTAGGTATTTCCACAGACATTTTACCAGGGTGTTCAGTGTTTTGTCAGAAAACACTTTGGAAACAGTCCCATTAGTGCCATATGTTTTCAATTTGAACTTGTGCTAAATGGATGATCTTAGATTTGAGATGACATCTTAAGATCCATACTGAGGGTATTCCCATGTACCACCCTTATTGTCTGGAGTTGTTATTCTTAGAAATTGTCATTCCATTCTAATTATCAATGATAAGAAGCTTTTTTGTGGTTGTATATTTGACTTTCCTCAGTCACCTTTTACTTGCATCCATAAACTAGACAATGCATGGCCAAAAGGACAAAGGGAAATTCTTATGCAGTTCATGCCCTACCTGAATGAGAATTTTTGATGGCAATGGGGCCTGCCTCCTTCTGAAAAGATTAAAAAGCATTATTTTAGAGAGCTGTTTAATAAGATGTGAACATTCACATGTTGTCTTGCTAGCTTTTAATGGTAATTACGGCTGTAAGTGAGCTAACAGCAAAGCTGTTTCATTGATAGGAGCCATTCAGAAACACCCTTCAAGCTGACAAATTTGAGAAAAAACTGTCCAAAAAGCTCCTGGGCAAGAATCCCTGACATAATTATATAGCAAGCTCATAAATCAAACTTATCTTACATGATCATGTTCACTGCAGTTTTGAAGGTTAAACATTTCAGTTGTTTAATTTGCTTCTGTTTTTTTTTTTAACAGATTAAGTCTAGACTTTGGTTTAAGGATTAGCTATATTGCAAAATGAACACAAAACATTCTTGGCTCTGAATAAAAATAATAATAAAATAAAAAACCATTAGTGCACAAAATGTATGGAAAATGTTTTCTTTAGTACATTTATTCATAAATGAACAAATATAAGTATACTATTTTATACCTTACTGGTCTTATGAGACAGAGGTAAAAGAAAATATGTTTCTATTCTAGTCTCTTTAGGATAATACATGTTATATTACTCTTTCCAATCAGGGGTTAGGAATTGAATCCTTATAATTTTTAAACCGTAATTTACTTCTCTTCTCTATAATGTCATCCTTCAGGAACTCATCAGAGTGCCTAAAGGGTTCTCAAAGGCTATGCTAGAGGACTGTAAGCTCTTTCAGGTTCTGCCATGAAAATGGCTTTGAGTATGGCCCTGGCAATAGACTGTCGAATTTCCAGTAACCATGTTAGTTAAAGGGAGGCCATTGAAAACATGCTAAATCTGATGAAAGTGCCATACTTTGTGCCAATTTGAATGCTGTCCCAGCCACTAATTAATTGACACTGGACAATTCATTTAGCTTTTCTGGCCTTCAAATTCAGCTAGCTAGGTACCAGCATGGAGAGATCTTGGACATGGAATTAGAAAGACTTGAGTTCAATTGCAACTCTAAATACTCACTGGCTATGTGACCCTCCCTGGGCAAGTCACTTAACCTTTGCCTCAGTTTCCTCAGTCAAGTAGTGGGGGATTATAGCACCTACCTCAGGGTTGTTGTGAAGATCAAATGAGATAATATTAGTAAAGCACTTAGCATAGTGCCTGGCACATGGCAGGTGCTATCTAAAATTTTTTATTCTCTTTCTCTCTGTTCCCTAACTTGTGAAATGAGGGAGTTATCCTAGATCAGATGTATCAAACATGTGTGAGGCTTCATGGTACCCACAATATTCCCTGGTTCTTGCTAAACCAGATTAAAATGTCATTGGGTAATTGGTAAATTAAAAAAATAAATAAAAATTCAGTAACACACAGATAATATTAATATGTGGTTTTCTAAGAATATTCAGTATACAGAAGTCTTTAGGTGTGGTTTAGTGGCTCTTTTTTTCTTTTTGGGGTTGACACCACTGTCTTAGATGACCTCTAAAGTCTCTCCAAGCTCTACATCTTTGAGAAACACAGGGTATCATCAACAGTAGACTGGCCTCTAAGTGATGAATTCTTAGCCATGGCAATTTATCAGGAAAAAAAGAAACAAACATTTTAATATGTAGTTTGCTTCTGTGAGGAAAGTGGTAGAAGGGAAGAAAAGGAATCCTAAAAGATGGAAAAATGAGTTCAAAGAAGTTTGGCATAGGAAACAACTAAGCTACCTGATCATGAGAATGTTCATTTAAGATGATATGGGAAGAATGATAACACACTTTTTAAAAAGCAGAAAAGATCTGTCAATTTACCTACAATAAACTACTTTCTCTATGAATTAAAATGGAACTGCCATATTTGTATTTTGATGCTACAGTCCCCAATATGTTAAGAAAACAAAAATGGAAAGAAAGACTACATCAGGCCAAGAATACATCTAGGAAGGCCATGCTAGAAGTGACCCAATTTTGAAGGTAAAAAGTGATCAATTCTCCAGATGAATGAAAAAGTATAATATCTAGAGCCAATTTAAAAAAAATCACAGACACTATTATCATCCTCTCTGAAACTGAGTAAGATAAATTAGTAGGTTGAAATAAATAATCTGCTTGTACAAAGTTTTGATGAGAATAATTTGCATAGGTTTTTTAAGGAAATCCTTGATGAAATTGTGAATCAGGAGAAAGCAAGATACTCAAATGAGGTTCAATAGCAAATCTTTACAGTCACACAATTGATTAAATGATTCAGAGAATAAATGATCCTATTTTTTTTTTTAAAATAAACATTATTTTTATTTGGTCAATTTCAAACATTATTCATTGGATACAAAAATCATTTTCTTTTCCTCCCTCCCCTCCTGCCACCCTCCCCAATAGCTAATGCGCAATTCCACTGGGTATCACATGTGTCCTTGATCTGAACCCATTTCCATGTTGTTGGTATTTGTACTAGGATGTTCATTCAGAGTCCACATCCCCAATCATATCCCCTCAGCCCCTGTAGTCAAGCAGTTGCCTTTCCTCAGTGTTTTTACTCCCACAGTTTATCCTCTGCTTGTGGGTAGTGTTTTTTAGATCCCTGCAGATTGTTCAGGATCACTGCATTGACACTAATCCATTACCTTCGATTGTACCACAGTGTATCAGTCTCTGTGTACAATGTTTTCCTGGTTCTGCTCCTCTCACTCTGCATCACTTCCTGGAGGTTGTTCCAGTCTCCATGGAATTCCTCCACTTTATTATTCCTTTTAGCACAATAGTATTCCATCACCAACATATACCACAATTTGTTCAGCCATTCCCCAATTGATGGGCATCCCCTCGTTTTCCAGTTTTTGGCCACCACAAAGAGCGCAGCTATGAATATTCTTGTACAAGTCTTTCTCCTTATTATCTCTAAAAGATCCTACTTTTAATTATTGTTTGGTGACTATAACATTTTTTGGTTTGGTAGAGAAAAGTCTTTTTTTTTAACCCTCACCAGATTAAAATGTAGTTTCTTTCTTTTCTTTTTTGTTTTTTTTTTAAACCCTTACTTTTTGTCTTGGAATTAATACTGTATATTGGTTCCAAGGCAGAAGAGTGGTAAGGGCTAGGCAATGGGGGTTAAGTGACTTGTGTAAAATGGAGATTTGAACCCTAGACTTCAATCCCCAGAAGTCCTTGGTATTTCCCAGAATTCCCTATAATCTCACTTGAGTTTCCACCTAGGTGAGGGCACAATGAGTATTTAACTGGTGGTAACGCCTACCTCTCCCTCTTCTATGTTCATGCTCTCTCTGCTCAGTCATTTGCAAGATGTAGTAAGTAAGCTTCTAATGGGCTAATCAGCCCTAAGCACGTGATTTTCTTATTTTGTATTTTCTTGATTCCTTGATTTCTAATAATCCTTAATAAACCTCAAAAAATATAATTTCTATTACTAGAGACTAATTTAATTTTTACACTTGCCCAGGGTCACATAGCGGTAGTGTCTGAGGCCAGACTTGAATTTAGGGACCTCCCATCTCTAGGCCTGGCTATCAATCCACTGAGCTACTCAGATGCCCCCAGAGAAAATAGTCTTAATGGCTCTCCTTCAGCAAAGTGTCTTTCTTTTATAATGTAAACATTTCTCTCCTTAGTAATATTTAATATGTATCACGTTCTCAATAATATATAACAAACACATGCATTTTATAAATATGTATATAATGTTACATATAATATATTAGAAAGCAGATCTGTATAGAAACATAAAATAATAGAGATCATAGAAATAGATTATAATATAAGCAAATGATTCATTCCCAACAAGACTACAGAAAATAAAAATTGGAGAAAAGATTCATAATTTAACAAATGTTGTTGGGAAACTGGATGGCAGCATGGTGAGAAAGAATCTCATACCATATCTCATACCATATCTCATACCATATGTTATAATAAATTCCAGCTGGATTAAAGAGTGAGACATAAAAAAGAACCATTAAAAAGTTAAAGAAAATGAAGCAATATTTTTTCTCATTTATGGAGTGGAGATAAATTTTTATATACTGATAAAATTAAAGCAATTATTAGAGATAAGGTAAATGTTTTTGATTATGCAAAAAATCTTCATAACAAAAACAGAAACAAGAGTTTGAGGAAAATATTTGTATTAAATATGTCTTCCTTTTTTCTAAAGTTCTGACTATACCTGGAGAAGATAATGGATAGAGTTGCAGCATTTTTCTGGTTCAGTCAAGCAAACAACAACCCTCCAAAATGCTTTTCCATGTTATACAAAGATAACTTGGGAATTTTAAAAATTAAAAGTAACCCATTAATTAACTTTTTTTTTTGCATTGAATATAGCATTGGAAATATTTTATCCAAAGTATGGATCCCCATATCAGGATGACACTTTCTCAGAAAGCAATCATCTATCAAAGCCTTTTTAAAAAGAATTCTGTGGGGGCAGCTGGGTGGCTCAGTGAATTGAGAGCCGAGCTTAGAAATGAGAATCCTAGATTCACATCTGACCTCAGAAACTGCTTAGCTGTGTGATCCTGGGCAGGTCACTTAACCCCCATTGTCCAACCTTCTTCTCTTCTTGCCTTGGAACCTATACACAGTATTGATTCTAAGATGAAAGGTAAGGTTTTAATTTTTTTTAAAAAGAACTCTTCATTGAATATAATTTATTTATTTTTAAAATAATCAACATTTATTAGTTTTTTTCCTTAAAACTGTCTTTTCAAGGTAATCCATTGTTCAAAGGGAGCACTCATTTCTTGCCAGTTGAAAAGCTTCTTTCCTGCAAATACATGGAGATTCCATGTAGATTCTCTTCATAGTTAACAAATTGTTACTCTCAGTAAATAATTTGGAATCATTTTACTCAACTTACAAAAAAATAAGATTATAGCAATGCTTATTCTCCAAACAATGCTCTCCTGGCTATTAAAATATGCACAAATTCTGTCTTATTTCTCATCCCTGAAACTTAGGGAGCTCCTGCCCACTCTGTTTTCTTTCCATCATTGATGGAGGCTGATCAATACTCCATGCATCATATAAAAAGAAAATAGATGGGATAGATGCTGAATGCTTTGAGCACAGATTCCCTTGTGAATTCATCATTTCAAGAGCATGTCTTTTCCCCATGGGCCCATGTCCTCAAAACCTAAATCTTTGCCAGTTTTATTGAAAATAGTAACCAATCAGAAAGCTCTTCTACCTTTTCTAGGTATTTGAAACCTGTTCCACTCCCATATTCTTCAGCTACTTCTTTTTCACTGGCCCCATTTATGTCAGAAAAAGAAGTCTACAAAAGTTTACAGATACTTGCCAGATACTCTGCATCTGATTTCTGTCAGGAGAACAGGAGATGAGGGAGAGTCTTCTTAAAATCCTATTCATTGTTTAAGGCCTAATTCAAATGCCGCCTCCTGCATTAAAACAAATTGACATTCATGTCATGTTTTGAAGTTCACAAAACACTTATTGAAGAGCACATTTGGAGATCATCTCACTTGCAATGATGTAATTTTTTTTTTCTGGAAAAAATACATGGTTCCTTTCTTTATGGGGACAAATCCCAGGGAGTATATAACATATACACAAATGATAATAAAATGCATCTTGAAAAAAAAACAAAAACAAACATTGATACAAATAGCACAAAGCTCTAAGCAGGTTCCAAGGAGGGAAAGACCATTAACCACCACCCTAGGTCATGTATGGTCTGAAAGGGAACACACAAGGGAAATGGAGGGAGAGAAAGAAAGAGTTGAGAGAATGGATGGGGGAGATTGCCCTTCCCCTTTCTTCCTTTTGGGGGAGGGTAACCCAGTCTTTTCTCCCCGAGGGAAGGAGTATGTCTCCTCAGAGAATGGTTCTAGGAGATGAAGGATAAGAACTAGAGGTAAAAGCTTTGGTAAGATAACACACTTCCCCCCTTATGGTCCCAGCTATTTTTTTTTTAATTTTATAATATTTTATTTGATCATTTCCAAGTATTATTCATTAAAGACATAGATCATTTTCTTTTCTTCCCTCCCCACCCCCCATAGCCTACGCGTGATTCCATTGGGTATCACATGTGTTCTTGATTCGAACCCATTGTCATGTTGTTAGTATTTGTATTAGAGTGTTCCTTTAGAGTCTCTCCTCTGTCATGTCCCCTCAACTGCTGTAGTCAGGCAGTTGCTTTTCCTCGGTGTTTCTACTCCCACAGTTTGTCCTCTGCTTATGAATAGTGTTTTTTCTCCTAGGTTCCTGCAGATTGTTCAGGGACATTACACCGCTACTAATGGAGAAGTCCATTACGTTTGATTATACCACAGTGTGTTTGTCTCTGTGTACAATGTTCTCCTGGTTCTGCTCCTCTCGCTCTGCATCACTTCCTGGAGGTCATTCCAGTCTCCATGGAATTCCTCCACTTTATTATTCCTTTTTGCACAATAGTATTCCATCACCAACATATACCACAATTTGTTCAGCCATACCCCAATTGAAGGGCATCCCCTCGTTTTCCAGTTTTTGGCCACCACAAAGAGCGCAGCTATGAATATTCTTGTACAAGTCTTTTTCTCCATTATCTCTTTGGGGTACAAACCCAGCAGTGCTATGGCTGGATCAAAGGGCAGTCTTTTATCGCCCTTTGGGCATAGTTCCAAATTGCCCTCCAGAATGGTTGGATCAGTTCACAACTCCACCAGCAATGAATTAATGTCCCTACTTTGCCACATCCCCTCCAGCATTCATTACTTTCCTTTGCTATCATGTTAGCCAATCTGCTAGGTGTGAGTTGATACCTCAGAGTTTTGATTTGCATCTCTCTGATTATAAGAGATTTAGAACACTTCTTCATGTGCTTATTAATAGTTTTGATTTCTTTATCTGAAAACTGCCTATCCATGTCCCTTGCCCATTTATCATTTGGAGAATGGCTTGGATTTTTGTACAATTGATTTAGCTCTTTATAAATTTGGGTCCCAGCTATTCTTGAGAGGCAGGATGGACTCTGCCTCTGGATCCTTCAGGTGCACCAACTGCCACTCCCCCCTACCCCAAACCTCGTATTACTCAGGTTGTTCCTTGGGTCTGGTTGTTTGGATCCCTGGGCTCCTGGGCTAACCCTTCTTTTTGGGGAGAGGTATGGTTCTCCCCAAATCTTTAGTCCCCTTTCCTAGTATCAGAAACTAGCCAGACCTAATTCTAAGTAGCAGACAATTTATTTGGGTTCCGCAGGGAAGGAGAGATAAGGGTGTCAGGTAAGGGAAATGGGTGAGCAGGAAGCCCTTTTGACTTCTCCCCTCTCCAGACTGCCCCCAAAAGTCTCGGGGTTCAAGGCTCTCAGCCTTGATCCCTCTTCCAGCCAGCTACTGGTTTGGTCCCTACTCCTGAGCTAAGTAGCTTGAGTACTGGAGTCCAGGAACAAGTTAGGGTGAGAGATGCAGAATGAGCTTTGAAAAGGGGATCTCAGTGAATAGCTTCTTCAAGTCCCTGTCCCCAACATTTACTGATGTCTCTGTGCTGTTGTTGAGACTTGAGTGAGAGGGAAACAATTGATCTTCAGAGAGACCCAAGCCTCTTCCTAGCTTGAGAGAACTGTTTCTTCTCCCTGGCTCCTAGCTGGAAGTGAGGTGTGATCAGTTGAAGTTCCATCTGCTTCACATTTCCTCCTTGAACCTTCAGAGTTTTTTCTTCTTGCACCTCCCCCATTCTCTCTCAGCATCTGATTTGACAGAGGCACAAATTGGATCTCTCCTCTCTTACACTAGGCACTGGAAATACAAAGGTCAGAACCAATCCCTGCCCTTGAGGAGCTTGCATTCTAATGGGGGAGATAACATGCAAACAACTATGTGAAAACAATCTGCTTACAAGATAAATAGGAAATATTGAACAGAGAGAAGGCACTAGAATTAAGAGGGATTTGGAAAACTTAATGCAACAGCTGGTATTTTAGGTCTTCAGAGATGAAAAATATTTTAAAAAGTGTAGCATGAGAGTAGAGGGAAGAAATAGAGCAAATAGAACAGAGCAAACAAAAGCATAGATGTTGGAAGGCATAGAACATGTATAGGAGATGACTATGTTAGTTGGAGCATGGATGTGTCCATGAAGGGGGTGTTGTGTTGGGGAGGACCTTGCACATTAGGCCAAAGAGAAATAAACATTTTCAATTTTTGGAGATTAACCAAAAATAATTAGAAATGACTAGAACTGCAAATGGATTTTTCTAACTTAATTTTATTTATAGAAGTCTCAGGAAATCAGTCATGGAAGCCAGATGGATTTAAAGTCTGACCAGTTTAAAGTGGTCAAAATTGGACTCATCTCATTACTAACAATTGATCACTGAAAATTGGTTAGTTATTTTACTTCATGTTTTTGAAATGATAGTTCCACCATCCAAAGTCCTATGTTTGACTAACATAAAATATGTAAGATTGAATAAATTCTAACCATTATGAGATTCCAAAATAAAGTTTATGGTATATTTTTTTTTAAATAGTTGACATATGAAAAATAGATCCCCTGTTTGGAAAACGACTGAATTTTCTTGTGATATGTGACAATCACTAGTAACCTTTCTTCAGTCATCTTTCTCTGTTGATGAACTCAGTTTACATGTGAAAATAATGTTTGAACCAACTATTTGTTCATCTTAATAATCAGTGCTATGATGGCATGCCCAATTCAGACTCAAAGATGGATATTGACCATGAAGACCATCCATATTTTTATGATTAGTTAAAAAATCTCAGAAAAACTTCAACTTATTTTCATCCTTATAGTAATGTTCTTTTCATAAGAATGCTTTTCAGACCAACTTCTGTTTCATGTCTTTGTCATAGCTGCTACTTCAATCATGCTTCACTCTAAGAGAGGTCATATTTATGATTTAATACACTATATATACATTTAGAATTAGTTTTGCTTTCAGGACAACCAATTCTATCCCCACTAAAAGATTCCCCAACTCTTCAAAATGATTTTTTAAACATCATGTAAATTTATCTCACAACAACAGATTTTTCCTCATGTAGATTCATTGTATAGACATAAGCCTAAATATTAATAAAAGTTCACAAAAATAGTATGCACAAATGAGCACCTCATATTTTTTAACAACCTGTATATTATGCCTCTATATCCCACAATACGGGATTAGGCCAGTGTTGATAATTTTTATAGAAAATTTTTTAATCAAATGAGTGCCCTTTTGATGGTGATATTGTTACAATCTCTTCATGGGGATGCTTGCTCTATACTGCTTCCTATGAAACAAAACAAAACAAAACAAATTTATTTTCTTCTACAAGGAGTTATCATCTAAGTCTTCTCTCATGTGCTGATACTTCTTGTCAGAATCCTCACCTTTACATGGTTCTTAATGCCCACCAATACAGCAATGAAAAAAAATGAAATCTACCCCCTGTAAAGTTTGGAAGTTGGTGAAAAAAAATTCAAGGATGAAGGCAAGGATGTATTAACTTCAAATTATTCAAAACTTCCCATTGATCAGTGACTGAGGTAAATAATCAAATTAGCATGGCTTTCATCTGAAATGAAGCATGTAAAAGAAGTTTTGAAAGCTAAGTGGGCTATATCTTACAGGAAAAGTCCTAATTGGAACTCTGGATATCATAGGCTGCTATTATTCAAAGTGTAGACCCTGCCACAAGATGAATGAAAAGGTGAAAGATGAAAGATGCTCTTCATAAGAACCCACTTAGCCAATCTTCTTTCTCCAGCAAATCCTTTAGTTTAATCCAGGGGATTGGGTTCAACCAAACAGCTTAATATTGTAAATATCTAAAAATTCCAATAAAGACCTATTGCAATGTTTCATTTCTTAAAGTTCTTTATGATGGCAGAGGTTGAGCTTTGGCAGGTCAGTACCCGTTGCAATGGGCTTGAGTTTGGACCCTGTGATGGATTGACTGTCAGTTTGTCATCAGAAGATTAGCCTTGCTAAATTCATCAAGGTCCTCCCTAGAAGTTTCTCTAAAAGGTGATGACTTGTTTTTTGGCAGTTGAAACTCATGTAGAATATTTCCTAAAGAGTAAAGGGGTCGTCATCTTTGGACAGGTTTCAAGGGATCTGTGAACTTAGTCTAAAAATTTGATAACTGTATGTCATTATGATTCACATACTTTGTAATCTTGCATATTTGGCTTGACTCATTTAAAACATTTTTCTGAGAAGGGGTCCAATGGCTGCACCAGACTGCCAAAGGGATCGGCGATAGAAGAAATGTTAATATATAAACTATATGGCAGCCTCCATTCATTCAGTGCAAGGACTGAGATATTTCTTTGTCCCCTACAAAGAACTGTGGTAGGACTAAAAGGAACTCCATAAATTTTTAGTGATTGCTTGAAAATAAGGGCTGGTGAGAGAGCTCTCTTTTTGCCTATGAGTGAAAGAAAACACTAGATTTGTTACTCTTCCTAGCTTTTCTATCCATTTTATCATTTTCATTTTTTTTCCAGTGGAAGTCAATGAATACTTATGATTCAAAAATCCCACTCAGGGCAGTCCTTTGCAAGCAATTAGTATGGATGGTGAAGAGCTAGTCTAATCTTTTTTACTTTCAATCTTGTTATTGAGGGATATAAACCTGTTCATTTCAATAATCTGAAATTTGGTTGTTTTTAATACAGTTATTTTAATACTTGGAGAACTGAATATAACAGAAAGGAAACACAGAAATGTAAGATTGTGGAGGATTTGTAGTGAAGAAAGAAACCCTTTTGGGGGGCGGGATGGTGGAAGAAGCAGGGAGGAAACATTATTTTACTTGCCTAGTTAACTTACCAGCACTTGGAAATTCTGAAACACATGGGATGCACACCATCAAATAGGGGATTTCTGAAATTACAGTTGTATGCTAATTACTCATTTTAGGCAGTGGTTTTTCTGAAGCAGTAAATGATCCTAGGCCCTTCTGTCTCACTGAGGAAAAAAAAAAGTTCCAAGTCGGGGACTGTTAGTCACCAGTGTAGGAATTGCCACTTTTCTAAAATCTGAATAGAAATGAATTCAATAAAGAGAGACATAATGACGGATTTATAAAAGTAACGTTCCTTCACATAATGGGTTTTCTATTCTAATGTTTCTTTACTGTAATCCTTTAAAATTATGCAAAAAATTTATTATTTAAGTGATAGTAAAGAATTCATTAAAAGATTAATAGTTCTGGTTTACCAATTCGCTTACTAGGTCACTTAATTATTTAGTTCATTAATTCTGTAAATGTCAGACTTACCATGAACTCTGGTGATTTGCATAAGTAAGGTTATAGTTCTACTAGCAATCACAGTCTAACAACTTCAAATAGGAATTTGGCATCATTTATATGTTTCAAGTGAAATAAAGTGTCTTCTCTCTTTCTCTATGCCTCCCACCCCCCTCTCTCCCTTACCAAGGGAAATCCAACCACAGAACAACTATAACAATTTAATCTAGCTATTCAGCTCCCAACCTTCTCCATTTAAAAGCTCTGTGGTGGGCAGTTGAAATGGAAAAAAAAATATTCCAAAGAGTAGCAGGAAAATAACATTGAGATTAAGCAATATAAAGAAGTCTTCTTTTGAAAAACATGGGTTCCATTTTAAAATTTCTTATCATTGAAGGAGCCATCAAGTCTTCTAAGGATGCATGTTTTATTTTATTTATTAAAAATGGTTACTCTCTGGGATTGCTTCAAGAGAAGCAACATCTCATTATCATAAGGGTCCTAGAGCAGAGCTGGCAGTTCATATATAATGAATATCATTTACACCATGCTAATGCATTCACATCACTCACAGGCACTGTTTACATTTATTACTTGTGAGTCTATACAATATAAAATTGGCACATTATTAGATTTAACAGTGGAATTAGTGTAAATAGCCATCAGCTGTTATTTAATCTTCAATACCAGTCATCCGGACAATGCAGAGAGCAAGATGTACCTTTTATTTTTGTTCCCCCACATGTGCTACTTCCCATTTACTTAGTAAGCCGGAAAGAAGAAAATCAGCTGTTGGTTGTAGAAGGCAGGAATCATCTATGTGGTAGTTCCAAGCCTCTGGGCTATGTAAGAGCTCCTAAACTGCATTTAACTCTGCAAGTCAACCCTCTGGGCCATTGTTTATCACAGTTGTGTATTTTTTTCCCCTTCAGAGATGCCTCTGGGAGAATTCTATTTGTTTGTAGGTTGGCTTCAAAATATCACACTAGTGCCTATTGGTTTCCCCATGGGACTATCTTCAATTTATATGAATTCTAGCTTCTTAAGTGCTGCCCCTTCAAGAGGCAAAAGCAGTATAGATGGTGACAAAAGAATATTCACTCAGCAGCATATTTGATTCAACACCACAGTCAATTATTAGGTACTCATTATGTGCAAGGTGACTCAGCAAATGACATCTATCCTTTCCCTAAGGGGCCTGGGGTCTCTATTGATTTTACTTTTTGCTCTTTATGTATCCCTGGTTTTCACTTGAATCCTAGATCTCATATGCCTTCTCTTCTTTGTCTCTTTACTCCAGTGGATCCAACTAACTTTGAGCCCCAGTTTCTGCTTTTGCTGATTCCCTGCAATCTGATTCCATTCTACTTTTCCTGAAGTCCTACATCTTAAAACCTTTCATCTCTTTCTTTTCTTCTCTACTCTTGGTTCTGGTGACTAGTCCACCTCTTCCCTCAGCTCCACCCCCCACTGGCCCCACTTGAACAATTCTGCTTGTTAAGAAAGTGGGCTAACTCATCTCTGACAAAATTTCCAAAGTTGACTTGAGTATGATGATAATATGATGTAAAGAAGCCAGAGTGTAGAAAAAAAGGAGAAATTAAAAATCAGGATATTCAGATGCAAAACATATATTATGGGCCCTAGGAAAGGGAAAAAGTTATGGCAGTCCATGGAGAATATTATAAAAAATAATTTTTTGGTTCAGTAACCACAGTACTGTGAGGGCAAGATGTAGACTAGCAACTGTCCATAGATAGGCCATACTGCCTCCCAAAAGTAGAGCTAATGGTCATTTATAGTACATAGCTCCCTTTCCGTTCTTGTTTTTGCTATAAATAGCTATGAGAATGGAGAAATCCTGCTAGAATGACAAACCAGGAAGCTGGAATATGTACACCTTATTCATGATAGAAGCCACGACCCAATTATACTGCAACTGACAACCACATACCATATGGGAACTTTCCGGAAAGAACTTATCCATTAAGACTTCATGTTACAAAACAAAAGCATATGGACTAAAGTTCTGTGCTTTGGCTATCTCATCTGTCAAATGTAAATGATTAAATCTGAAAGCAAAACAAAACATTTTAGAAACTCTTTCTAGTTTATTCCTTGAGAATAATTAAGCTTAAAACAAGAAAGGGTAGCAATACTCTTAGAATGCTTCATGTTCCTTTTGGAAACTATTAAGGATTTAAAAAAAATGATATTGAACCTATTTCCAGTGGTTTCCTTTAGACCATATCCACAAATCTATCCTCTGTGTGTGTGTGTGTGTGTTTTTAATCTTCTCCCTCCCAATCTCTTTAAAGGCATACAATACAATCTGGTGGTCAACCTGCTCAAGAATCAGGAAAAGCAATGGAGTACATTGAATAGCATTTTTTCAAATTTGGAGTCTTAGAATATTTCAGCATCAACATTGAGGCTTAGGTGACTTGCTCAAGGTTACATATTCTCTAAATGACAAAGTTAAGGTTCTTGGTCTTGTGACTCCTTGTCCCAATGTTTTTGCCACTATATCCTATTGATTATTAGGGTAGCTAGGTGACACAGTGGAGACAGAGTACTGAGCTGAGAGTCAGGAAGACTCATCTTCCAGTGTTCAAATCCGCCCGCTGACAAGTTACCAGCTGTGTGACCCTGGGCAAGACACTGAACCCTGTAACTTGTGTGTAAAACAAACTAGAAAAGGAAACGGTGAACCACTTCAGTATCTTTGCTGAGAAAACCCCAAACGAGGTCATGAAGAGTCAGATAGGACTCAACAACAACAACAATATGGATTATAATTACTCTCCTAAGAGGCTAAAAGGTTAGAGATATCAATATATTTTGTTTAACTGAACTCTTTTTGGAGATCCATTTTAGCGTTTCTGGATGCCTATTACGTATCTCCAGTTTCCTTTAGGAGATCCCATTTATCTCTGCCAATGATACTACCATTGGTTGGTACCACCCAATCAACCATGTCCAGACTTTTTAACCCCTCACTGGCCTTTATTCTTCACATCAAATTAGATACCTAATGCTATTGATTCCATTTCCTCAATATCTCTTGTGCGTCCTTTCTTTACCTTTTGCACGTCTATATTTCTTTTTCAATGTAATGTAGTAGCCTCCTGATAGGTCTGTCTATACCTGATTTCAAATATGTTTAACTCTCATAGGCAGCTGATGAAATAGGGAAGAGAGCCTGGAATCAGAAGGACCTGAGTTCAAATTACTCATTTCTTCTCTTCTTGAATATCCTTTTTAATCTCATTTCTTCCAATCCATATTCAGTCATTTTCATCCTTCTTATCGATTCTGAAAATATCTTCTGAACACACAGGTGTGAACATGTAATCCTTCTCATTCCAGGACTCCTTTTACTTTATCTTATTGGTATAGGTATGCCCTCTTGTGGGAGCAGATGACAAACCATTTATTTCCTCACATCCTTTTGTCTTTGACCGCCTGTAAATATTCCAATTCCTGCTTGCTAGGAGCCTTTCAAAAATCAGACGGCTCCCACTGGAGCACAGCTAGCTTTCCATTGGTTATACTATATGTTGCTATGTTGGCTTGCCACAAGTTGGTCAGGTTTGAAATTGGAATGAAATGAGACATTCATTGACCCTTTCATAGTTAACAAAAAGAGGTTTACCTAGTCATTGCATGGAAAAGATACTCAGCAAAGATACGCCACCAGCTTGGGGAGTTGCAGCTCTCTCCACACATATAAGTATCTGGTCTGTAGGGCAAGATAGGGTGACTTACACAGACACTGAACATCTGTCAAGTTCAAAAGGCACTTACTCCATATGGACTGGCTTCTTTCATGTTCTTAGGTTATTGAGATCAGTAGTTGGAGTCTTTGCACCCTAAGCCAATAGAGTACTCAAGATAGCTTCTTTGCATTTAAGGGGGGAAAATTAATAGTAATTAAGAATAAAGAGTTATAAATAGTATAGCATAGTAAATAAATAAATAAAGAATGTAGTATAAACAGAATAAATAGTAAAAAGGAAAAAAAATTAGTAAAAGTAATAGTAATGATAAAAAAAATAATAGAAAAAAATAGTGGGAATGATGATAGAATTTGCTTCCTGTCACATCTTGTTCCTGCTACATGACCATCACATTTCATTTTCTAGATATTTATCTTCTTGATAACATTTTTTTACATAATCTCTGCACAATTTTTTTTTAAACTTTTACTTTCTGTCTAAGAATCAGTTCTAAGACAGAAGAGAGGCAAGAGCTAGACAATAACTGATTTGCCCAGGGTTACACAGCTAGAAAGAGTTTGAGACCAGATTTGAAGCCAGGTCTTCCCAATTCCAGGTCAGTTACCCTTTCCACTGTGCTACCTAGCTACCCCTTTGCACTGACTTTGTCTAATTATGGCAATCATATATCTTTCCTTTGCCCTTTGGGTTCTTTTATCTTTTATTTTTTGGGAAACTATGGGGTTCCATGACTCACGTCCACAAAGTATCACTTCAATGTCACAATAAGACATCAGAGTTGGTCTTTCTGGAGGAAGTTCATTTTCATTATATACTAAATAAAACATAATCTCTTTAATTTTAGATATTCATAATGACTCCAACCTGCCTTTTTTGTTTATCATGTTATATCCCTTTTTATGCTCTGTGTTCCTACTAAACTACCTGTGACACTCAGTGTCTTAGGCTTTCTTATGCTGGAAAACCCAAATTTTCCTACTATGGAATTTCCCTCTACCCACTGCCTTCTCCAATTAATGAGTGGGCCTCCATTTTGTGGATTCCAGGTGAGGTAGCCTTCATTCTCCTTCCATCTCTGCTCCTGACTTTTTGACTTCAAAACTATGCCTCTGCTGGTGTCTTTCTGGAACATTCCTCAGGTCTTTGGGCCTCCTCACCTTTGAACATCCATGTCCTTCATCTCCACCCTTTGGAGCATTGTATGTAAATGCTTAATAAATGCTTCCTTCCTTCCTTCCTTCCTTCCTTCCTTCCTTCCTTCCTTCCTTCCTTCCTTCCTTCCTTCCTTCCTTCCTTCCTTCCTTCCTTCCTTCCTTCCTTCCTTCCTTCCAGAATCTAAGTACCTTGGGGAGAAACGATTTATTTTGATTGGTGCTTAAGACATACAAGGGGGCAACAAAGATTGCTGATTGGGGAAAAAATGCAAACATTGATGTGTTTCTAAATGTTTAGGTTGTAATTATATCATTGAAGAATGCTGGTAAAGAAATGCTTAGTTGATACAGAAGTATGCAATGTATTGAACAAGTTTGTTAATCTGGTCATTATTGAATTTTGAGACTATGAAGTTACTAAGCCTACCCTTAAGGAATACACTGGCTCCATTTAACATTTTTACCTCCAAATCTATCATCATTACATAAAGCTACTTGTGGCTGACCACCCATTTAACCACATAGCCATTCCCCTATATTTATGCTGAGTTCATCTGAATAAAACATGTCTACAGGGAGACTCTACCCTAGTCAGAGTTGAAAGAATATTATTAATCCAGTAGGGCAAGAACATTCCTCAGCATTTACTGATTGTTGCCTTATTAATTGGATTCCTACTTACTAAAGGATAGTACTAGAAATAATTCTTTTTTTGCCATTTCTATTCAATAGTATGGTGATTTTTTTGATTAATGTAAAAACTTCTTTAAGTTATCCCCTTCATCCTGGTGCACCTTCCTACTAAAAATAGTAACTATTTTGTGGGAAGATCAATAACTACCAATTTTGGTGACTAGGCTAGGTGATACAAAATACCAACTGAACTCAACTGGAGATGATGATGACAGACATAGGTCCAGAGATATCCCAAGGTTTCTTTTGCGCAGAGGAGGAGGTCAGGATCGTGATACAAAAGTATTTCTATAGGGCTGTCCTTGATGGAAGAGGAAACAGCCATGACATAGCTACTTATTTTAATTTATTTTTGCTAAGTGCTAAACTTTTTTCTATACTATGCTACAGAAAGTCTAAAGGTCTTGTTGCCCTCTAAATTTTAGCACCCAGGGGAAAAGGATATTTTAGCTCTTTCCATGTGACAAGAGAGTCACATGAAAACAAGTTTACTCCCTCTTCTCATTTTCCCTTAATATAAAGGAGATTCAAGGGAGGACATCCCCATGTAAACGTGTGTTAGGGATTATCAAATGCCAGGCAAGGCTAGGCACCCAATATAGTGCCCAACGGTGCAGCAAGATGAAACCACATCATCCCCTACCTCTGGTCTTTTCACTGGATCATCTTTTTTGTTGTTAACAGTCTTACACATACTCTCAAATAAACATTAATTTCTAAATTTAGAGAAACTCTCAAAGTGTCCAATTACAACCATTTTGTACTAGGAGTGGAGAAATTTCTCCTCTCATGGTCTGGTTTTCCTTCTCTCAGATTTGAACCATAAAGACTAAGCTTGGATTAAATAATCCATATTAATAGTATTATGATTAGCACTATCAGTAACACAGATGATGTAAATAGAAATTAAAACAAGTTGTGACTTGAATCAGATGTCTGGAGAGAATGCCTGATGTTTGAAAAAAGCAGTAGGGCTATAATCTGGGAAGAAGAGAGCATCCTAGAAGCAATCAGAGACAAGGGCTGAGCAATGAAGGGCAGAGCTCAGCAGCAGGACTAGGTGAAGGAATGTCAAGGTAGGCAGGGGTGGGGATTAATGGTTCTGGAAGTTAACAGATAAGATGAAAAGGACAGTCTGGAGTATGGCTGACAAAGATCAGATCTGAACTGGAGAGGAAGAAGTGGGAGATGAGAGAAAAGTCACAACCAGAGTCTGAGTTAAAAGCTACATGAATGGATAGAATCATTTACCAAAGTGATCTGTGTTGCAATGCAAAGAGCGCTAGTTTTGTATTCAAAGGATATAGGTTCAAATCCTGTTTCTTCAATTTCTCCCTATATGACCTCAAATTTTTCATCTATAAAATGGGAAAATGGGACTAGACAACCCCTAACATCCTTTCCAGTTCCAAATCTATGATCCTATTATATTTGTTGTTGCAGTAAAGATCTACCAAGAGTAGGTTTTAAATGTGCAACTGGGAGATTTCCTTAGCGGCTCTCCCCTTCTGTCAAAGGGCCTGTTGGGGTGAATTTCATCCTCTCTATATTAACAGCGAGGGAAGTACCTTTTGACTTGGGTCAGGGTGATTGGTCTGATTCGAAATACTCTAAGAATGGCTCTATGCCTGAATATGGGGCTTCATCTGAGCCCAGACACAGTTGGACTGTGAATAGAAAGGCGCACCCAGATTCAGCAAGTTTGCAAGTTTTGGTTTAGAATATTATTTTTCTTTTGATACTGACATCTACTTTGTTTTTGTGTTCCACAACTTTTCAAAAGCAAAACAATTCATTACCTAGATGAGACTTTCTTTTCCATTCTGTATCTTGGTGACTTTTTTTTTTAAACCTAATGAGGCTTTCTAGTGGTCCTTTTTTCTTCTCCTTTCCCTAGGTCTTCCCCCATTTTCTCACTGCTACCCTTCCCATTTAGGTGAAGCAAATCTAGGTCACTTCTACTTTCTGAATAAGAAAGAAATGAAGGTTAAAAACTTCTTGAGGGTAGGAAATGTATTCTCCATAATCTATTACATACCCTGTGGAATTGGGAACAGGATCTTTCTCACAGTGAATGTATAATGGATATTTGTTTATAATGATGATTGACAAAGAGAAATCATAAGACATTAAATGATATTTTTAATTTTAACAGCCTCTTAAAAAATAGGGCACAGTCTAATTAGGTATATATACTCTCTCTGGGTATGAGGGGACCTGAGTTTTGGTTTCTACTTCTAACTGACTTCATGACTTCATGACATAAGCATCAGCTAACTTATCCATAAAATAGAGATGATGGTACTTTCCTTATACTTGATAGGATTTTTGTAAAGAGCAAATGAGCTGTGAGATAAATCATATGAAGTCACTTTTTAAGTTAACAAAGAATTAAGCAAGTGGCAAAATGAATAGAAAGATGGTTTGGAAGTTAAAAAAAAACCCCAAAAAAACTGATGTTCAATTCTTGCCCCTGACAGATACTACTTGTTTGATCAAAGACAGGTCGCAACTTCCCAGTATCCTCTAACAATAAATTACTGGAACTTAACTTGTAATATAAGTCTAGGGCGGCAGTCTCAGAATTAAAGGCTACATATAGTTAGTTCAGTGGTTTTTCTAGCTGGGTTTTTCTCCTAAGAGGCTGAGACTCAACATTGAAAAATTTATTCTAGAATTCTCAAGAATATATTGGAAACATAGACTTCTATATCTGTTACAAGCTAGCCTTTTCCTCCTTTGTAAAGTTGGACAATATTTATCAGCTCCAGCCTATTGTCCATGATTTCTGAAGTGTTTCTGCAATCTCATTTGAAAATTCTTTAAGGAGTCTGTCATATAATTCACCCAGCCCTGGAGACTTGAACTCATTTTATGCAGCTTTCTTGCTGTTTTTGCAACCATCTTGGCCTCCATTCCCTTTTCCTGAAGTTTATTCTATGCTTTATAGTTTAAAAATGGATTTTCTCAGTGGTGAAGAGAGAAGCAAAATAGGAATTGAATATTCTACTTTCTCTAAATTGTCTGTTAATTTTTTTTTTAAACCCTTACCTTCTGTCTTGAAGTCAATACTGTGTATTGGCTCCAAGGCAGAAGAGTGGTAAGGGTTAGGCAATGGGGGTCAAGTGACTTGCCCAGGGTCACACAGCTGGGAAGTGTCTGAGGCCAGATTTGAACCTAGGACCTCCCGTCTCTAGGCCTGGCTCTCAATCTACTGAGCTACCCAGCTGCCCCCAATTGTCTGTTAATATTGAATAATCTTCAAGAAATAGATCTCCTTGTTTTTTTCCTAACCGAACAGAACTGAACTGAACTGAACTGAAAAAATTCTTTCTGGTCATGTCTTTTCTTTTTTTTTTCCAATTACATGTAGAAACTATTTTTTGATAATTGCTTTCTGACATTTTGCAATTTGGATTCTCTACCTCCCTTCCCCCACCCTTGCCTTCCTTGGGGTACTAAATAGTTTGATATAGTTTATGTCAGTACTTTTATGTAATACATATTGCCACATTCCCCATTTCATGACTGAAGAAGGCACATATACAATAAAAAAATTCATCAAGGAAATAAAGTGAAGGCTGGTGTGCTTTGCTGTGCAAGTAGATTTCAACAGTTCCTACTCTGGATAGCATTTCATGGTGGATAGCATTTTTTGTTGTTGGTATTTATCACGAAATCTTTGGGTTTATATTGGAACCTTTTTTTGCTGATAATAGTTTAGTCCTTCACAACCAATCATTGTACAATATTTCTGTTATGGTAACACTGTTCTCCTGTTTCTGCTCATTTCACTTTTCATCAGTTCACATGTATCTTTCCAGTTTTTCCTGAAATCATTCTATTCATCATTTCTTATGGCACAATAGTTTTCCATTATAATTATATTTCACAGCTTGTTTAGCCATTCTCTAATTGATTGACAGCCCTATAGCTTCTAATTCTTTGCCACTACAAAAATAGTGCCTGAAAATATTTTATACAAGTAGGTCCTTTTCCCTTTTTCTGACCTCTCCATCTGATTCCCTCTCTTCCATCCTTCTCTTTCTCTCTTTTCAGTTTCCTCTGTTCACAGATGTTTTTGTTTCTTTTTACCTCTGCCTCTCTGAATTCCTCCTCCATTTTGTTTGTCCCCTCCTTTTTTTGTTCCCCTTCTGCTTTGCTCCCTCTTGAGCAAAACAGATCTCTATATCTAACTGAATATGGATGTTATTCCCACTTTCTGCTAGTTCCAATGACAGTGAAGTGCAAACATTGACTGACACTGTAAGGGATAAATGGGGTTAATTTTTAAAGGGTTGAACTTGATTATTTAAGAGTTTGGTCACCAAGAATTTAATTAATTTCAAAGGTATTTTATTTACAATTTATTTACAAAACATAGAAAGAGTGAAGCAAGAAATCGGAGAGAAGATGAGGTAAGATATCTAGCCTGAGCACTAAGTAATTTACTTCTGGTCCCTCCAGGCAGGGAGAATTAGTTTCAGTTGGCCTCCACAAAACTGAGGAACTGGGCAGTTTCTCAAGAGGGTAAGCCTTTCCTGAGGCCAGTCTCTTCAGAGAAAAGCCAGAAGTTGAGTCAACTTTTTCACTCACTATGTCAGTCCAGTCAGCAGATTCTTCTGTCCCACTTCACCAGCCTCAACTTGAAATCATGAAGAATTGACATCCAGCAGAAGTGGAAGTCCAAGTTGAACTCCACTCCAAGAAACAACAGCTCTGTGTAGCACTCTCTTTTTTTTACACATTTTCTCTACCAATCACAGTTGACACTCTGCTCCAGGACTGCCCAGAAGGCAGTCAGTCAATTCTGATTCGTCACCCGCTATCATACACATGGGTCACAGACCTCCCACTTCATGATTAAGTGGGATATTTGCACTTTTGGTGATTAGATCTAAATGGGCAGATCTTCATACTTAACTTTTAAGTACTGTGTTTATACTTATGGGGATTAAATCTAAAAATAGACAAGAGTTATAATTTAATCTTCACAATGAGGGAAGAATGAAGTATTTTCTTTGTTACAATCAGGGAAGAGTTAAATTTAATCTTCACACCACCTACTCATCTTCCCTTCTAGTGTATTGATTTTTTCTTATCTTCTTATGTGAGATAATTCTCCCCTCAATTTTCTCTCCTTTTCTCTTTTCATAGTTTATTACTCTTTCTTATCCCTTCTATCTAAAAAAAAATCACATTATAGTCTACTTGTTCCCTGATCTTTGCATGAATATGCTCCTATTCATTTCCCTAATAGTGATAAAGTTCTCAAGTATCCTAAGTGCTAAGGCATCCTGGATACTTCAGGTACCATAGATATTTTAAACATTTTAGCTATCACCTTCTTACTAGTAATGTAATCACTGTAACCCCATTGTTTCCATTGTTGATTTGCTTAAAGTATCTTAATCTCTTGTACTATAGAACTTTTTAGGTATTTTAGTTACCTCTTTCCCATGCAGAGATGTGTTTCATTTAAGCCCACTGATTTCTTTGAGGGTTTTTTTTTTGCTTACTTTTTCATATTTCTTTTGAGGGTCAAATAAGATCATTGAATTTTCTTTTTAGCTTTGGCTGTTTCAAAAGGAATACTTGGAATTCCTTTATTTCAGTGATGGCAAACCTATGGCATGGGTACCAAAGAAGGCATGCAGATGTGGACATGTATGATATCCTCCCCCATGCACCAGAAACCCCACCCCTCTCCAGTTCATTGGTAGAAAGACAGAGGGATTTGGGCAGAGCTGCTGCCTTCCCCCTCTCCACAATGCCTGAAGGCATTTTCCCACATCCTCTGCTCCTCTGCCCAGCAGCCCAATGGGAGCTCACAGAGGGTAACGGGTGCAGCTCACAGGTGGCAGAGCTTGAGGGGGAAGAGCATTTGGGCCACTCTTTTCCCCTTCTTCACTTGTGCTGAAGACATTTCACTCATCACTCACCCCTTGGCCCAGCAGCCCAATGAGAGTGTCTGTCTGGGATAAAGGGGGGGCTGGGTAGCAAAGTGGGGGGTGGGGTATGGCACTTGGTCTCTGGGGGTGGTGGTGTGGGGGGAGGGCCCAGCACTCTATCTCTAAAATGTTCACCATCACTGCTGTATTTCATTAATGCTCAGTATTGCTATACAGGTGATTTTTGGTTATAGATTCTTTGCCTTGTGGGATATCACATTCCATACTTTCTAAACCTTTAATGTAGAAGCTGCTAAGTCCTGTGTCATCCTGATTGTGGTTCCACAATATTTGAATGGTTTTCTTCTGACTGCTTGTAGGCAGACTTCTCCTTGAATTTGGATTTTTTGGAATTTGACTATAATAGACCTGGGATTTTTAAATTTGGGATTCCTTTTAGGAGGTGATTGGTAAGTTCTTTCAATTTCTATTTTCTCCCCTTGTTTGAGAACATCAGGGCAATTTTCCTTGATAATTTCTTTCAACATAATGTACAGGTTCTTTTTTTTTTTTGTCATGGCTTTCAAGCAATCCATTTATCCTTAGATTATCTCTCCTGCATCTAATTTATAGGCCAGGTTTTTTCCAGTGAGAAATTTTAAATTTTCTTCTATTTTTTTTTCATTCTTTTGAATTTGTTTTATTGTTTCTTGCTCTCTTAAAAGTCATTTGCTTCCATTTTTCCAATTCTAATTTTTAGGGAGCCATTTACTTCTTTGAGGCTTTGTACTATCTTTCTTAGGGAGTTATTTTCTTATTTCAGGTATTGTATTTCCTTTTTTAGGGAATTCTTTTCTTCAGTAAGTTTTGGTTCTAAATTATTGATTTCTCCCATCATTTTCTTTTCTAATTTTTCTTCTAAATTTTTTATCTGTTAAAATCTTTTTTGGAGCTCTTCCAGGGGTTAATTTGAGGTTTGACATATTTTTCACATTTTCCTTTGAGGCTTTACATTTACATGTTTTTATTTTTGTATTTCTGTCCTCTTTTAAGCTTGTTTTTTGGTCATCTCTCTTATTGAGATATTTTTCCAGCATCAGGCTTTTTCTCTGTCTTTATCTCATTTGGGGGTTATTATTTCCCTTGATTTTCTCAATATACTGAAGCTTAGTTCCATTCCTGCAGTGGAGGGAGTACTGTCCCACACTTGTACTGTACTTGGGGTCAGCTCAAATGTCTCAAGCTCAAATTTAGCATTCTACTGAAGCTGCATGGTTGATATGCTATGTGGAAGTTTTCAGTTTTCAGTTCCACTGTTTGGAGTTTGGTTCTGCCCAATCCTTTTGGACTGGACCCTGTTAGATTGGGTTCCTCCTCCTGCTACCTGTGCTGAGTTGCGATAGGCCTCTATTTCCACTGGATTATACAGGGCCTTTTCCCTTCTACTACTATCTTTTCTGTATTGTGTTGGTTTCCTCTCTTACTCTGCTAATATTAAACTGAACTGGCTGTTTTCTTTCTCCTGCTACTTGTGCTGTTGCGTCTGAGTCCTGCTCCTTTCTTGTGATCTTTTACAATTTTTTTTGTCTCTGATTATTCTGGTTTTTAATCTCCCTTATGGCATTCCTAGAATTTTGTGCCAACTTTTTACATTTGTCCCTCATTATATAATACTCTTTCCATTTTTAATCACATTCTTTCAAAATTTGAGCCCATCATAGAGTTTCTTGTGAAGATACACTGATCTTTAAATTTTTTTCTCTCTTTTTTCTCACTGAGACTATTCATGATAATAAGATCATTTTCTAGATGCTTCAATTTTTACTGAGTTGGAGCTCAAGAATATCATAAATGATGTACTCATCATTTAATAAAATTTATTAAGTATCATCTCTATATAATAATAATTTCTATTTAATGCACAAGTTTACATATTAAATACTAAATATCATACCTTCCCTGCAATGTTTTATGGTCTAGCCTCTGAAAGAGATTGTTCATTTTTAAATGAACCATGTCCATTTCCATTAAACATAATATTATTTAAAAAGCTTTTTCAAAAGAATTTCTACAGTATTACTATTGTTAAATACTTATTCCATGTGGAGTGCTACTGTAGATGTTGAAGGACATATAAAGTTTAGATAAAAAATGGTAATTTCACTCATGCATGTTATATTCTAGTAGTGGAGTGAGACACACAATGACCCTAAAAAGAAACAAGTATATTAGATAAGTAAAGAGCAAGTAGGTTCTGAGGTTCAAAGAAGAGGAGAGAAAGTGATGGAGGAATCAGGTAAGTGTTCTTGGAGGAGGTGACAACTGATTTGGGATTTACAGAATTCCACAGATAAAGATGGGGAGAGAGATCATTCAAAAACCAGGAATGAGCATGAGCAAAGGCATAGAGGTGGAAAACAAAGGGCAGGACAGATAGTAATATAGTTTTCTTGGAACTTAGTATCAATATGGAAAGAATATGAGGTAAAGTCAGAAAAACAGTGAAATTCCAGAATGTGGGGGACTTTAAATGACAGGCAGAAGTGTCACACTTTTACTCAGGAGGCAATAGGGAGCCATTATAAAGATTTAAATGTATTGACATTTCCTATGTATAAGGAATGTTTGTCTGATAGTAGTAGTACAAAGGATGGCTAAAAGGAGGGGAAGGAGTGAATCTAGGAAGAACAACGTTTAAAACTTAAATTCAATTGTTTGTTGTGTTTAAGTACCTGGTTAAGTTGTTGCCTCTACTCCCCTGCCCTCCCCACCCACCCACCCCCAATGGGAAGGTATCATTTGACAAAAAGATATATGTATATATAAAACTGTGTCCTATTTATTTCTGCTTTTCAGTTCCTTCGCAGAAGATGGATATACATAGGCCATTCTTTAAGCAATATTTCCATTGTTTTATATATATATATATATATATATAATGTTCTCTTGGTTCTGTTCATTTTATTCTTCATAATTTTATGTAGGTCTTTCCATGCTTTTCCAAAATTAACTTGCTTGTCTTTTCTCATGGTGGTGGTATTCCATTACAATCATATGCCACAACTTGTTTAGCCATTCACCAATTGATGGGCATCCCTTCAATTTCCAGTTCTTTGCCACCACAAAGAGAGCTACTATAAACATTTTAGAACTTATAGGCTCTTTTCTCTTTTCACTGATCACCTTCAGAAATAAATGCAATAGTGATATTGCTGGGTCCAATGGTATCAATTTTACAATTCTTTGGGCATAATTCCAGATTGTTCTGCAAAATGGTTGAATCAGGTCACAGTTCCACCAACAGTTTATTACTGTCCCCATTTTCTCACATCCCTTCTAACATTTATCTTTTGCCCTTTTATCATTTTAGCCAATTTGATAGGTGTGAGATGATATATCAGAGTTGTTTTGATTTGCATAAATCATCAGCATTTCTGTGTGTCACTAATAAAGTCCTTCAAGAAGAGCTAGAAAATAACATTTTCAAGTTAAATTATAAAGTATTCTGAAGTGTGGAAATGTGCAGGATAAAATCTCTGAGCAGTAAAGTTTACATACATATGTCCCACCTACTTCATTGTGGCAGTTGATTTTTTTAAAACAAATTCTGTCATCTGCTCATTCAATTCAGCTGGGTGATGAGTAAGTGGAGCCAGTCATTCCTATGAAGGAGAATGGATTTATTGGTTAGCTAATACTGTCCACATTGCCACCATGGTTAACTGTCTTGTCTATCAGGACAATTCAGAATAGGAACAGAGAGATGTGATGTTGATGACTTGGGATGGAATTAATTTTCTAGCTTGGCATGAAGCACGTCTGCCATTGGAAGTTCTATCTTTTGGATAAGATTTCCCAATGACTTGGGTCACTGGAGATTTCATGGTCTGTGCTCTTGTTGATGTCCTGTCTGAATTCTCTTTTGTGTAATTATTTTTTGTTGACCCCTCTCTCCCAAGTAGCTTCACCCATAAATAATAGTCTTCATTTTGGGTCCTAAATTGTTTTGTGGCATTTCTATGCATAGTTAAACCATCAGTATACTCTGCTGTGGATTTGCATTTCAAGATATAACCTCTTGAAGATTCAACTTTGGTGTATATTTTCCATGTGACTTGTCCACCTAATAGTTCCAATGAAAAACAAATATTACAAAACACAATAAAGTGCTGTGTAGTTAAAGTGTTATCAAGTTCCACACTAGAGATGATATATTTCTTGCATGTGTGTCATCAGTGTGAGCTCTTTGCCCAGTCACATGTCAATGGAAATTTTTTAAATGTTAAAATTATAATTAATAAGACACATTGTTTCCTTCATATTAGCTCACTGATTTATGACTCTGAGAATGTCTCAGCATAACAGGGCTTAGTCCCTGATGGAAAAATGATTAGTTCATTTGTCTACACAATAATTGCTTGATTTTAAAAGATCAGGCTAAACAATGCATTGGAACAGAAGGGCGTGGGGAAGGCAGCTGAGTAACTGGGTAACCATACAAAGAAAACAGGTATTGTCCTTGCCCCAAATTCTGTGGGCTGGCTTGATGAGAGCAGGTTCTTCTTTTAGGCTTCTTGTTTAGCCTAGAACATATGAAGTGTCCTTGCCTCTTTACAGTTCTTATTGCTCAACTTCAGCCCGTTTGTACATTCCTTATTTAAAGTCAGCCTTCCTTCATCAGGCACTCTTCCAGCCTACCTATACACCAGTGCAAATTGCCAAAGGACACTGGATCAAATCAGGTTGGCTGCTCCTTTCACTTTTATTGAATAGCAGCACCTCTCCTGGCATTTTCTATTAGCCATTTCTTTCATTGGTAGCATGTAATTTTTTCCAAACAAGAACGACTAGTGTGTCTCCTGGCCAAGGTGTTTGTCAGCAAGAATTAGTGCCCATCCTCTAATTGCTTTTGGCATTAAGGCTCTTTTTCCTGTTTTGATAAAGTATTCTCTAAACATGGCAGTATCACTTTTACCATTCAAGTCTGCATTTGGATTCTTAATGATGGGAACTGGGAAAGTGGTTGTAGATAGACTACTTCCACTATAAATATTTATTAATAATATTTGCTAATAATTGAATATTATATAGTTCTTTAAAGATTATAAAGTAATTAGCAAATAATAATAATAATAATAACGAATATTTATATAGTTCTTATGTGCCATGCACTGTGTTAAGTACTTCACAAATATTGTCTCATTTGATCCTCATACTAGCCCTGGGATATAGGGGATGATATAATCTCCATTTTGAGGATAAGGAAACTGAGGCAGACGGGGGTGATATAACTTACCCAGAGTCACAAAACTAGTGAGCATCTCAGACTAGATTTGAACATTATGTCATGTGGGGTCTCACAAGACAGGAAGAAAAGTTTTTATATTTTATCAATGAGAAAACTGAGCCTGAGAAAGTGTAACAATGGCAGAAATTGAACCAAGTCCTCTTGATTCCAGTTCTAACTCCCTAAGATAGGGAACTTTGTTAGGTGCTAGAGAATATAAGAAAGAATAGGAGGTCTCAAGAAATGTATAATCTAGTTGGTGTAAGAAGACAAAGTTCTTAAAAGTTAGCCGAGAATTGGTAGAATAAAAATGAGTATAGTAAAAAAGAGCCTTGGATTGTAAGTTTGTAGGTCTGAGATCTAGTTTTGATTCTGCTTCAAATTAGCTATGTGATTGTAGGCATGCCACTTAAGCTCTTTGGGCCTCAATTTCCTTACTTAAAATTATGTATGGTAAAAAATAGCTCACATTTAATATAGCATTTTATAATTAGTTTAAAAATTGTAGTACCTGAATTTAATGAAACATAAGAAATGATGACTATGAAAAATATAAAGAAGCATGGAAAGATACATACTATCTGATGCAAAATTCAGTAAGCACATCCAGGATAACGATATACATGACTATAAAAATGTACATGTAAGAAATAGAGATACAGAGACAGACAAAAGACATAAAGGTGAGGAGGAGATATGATAGAGAGGAAAGAGGGAGAGAGTAAAGGAGAGGGAAAATAGAAAAGGAGAAAGAGACGGAGAGACAGAGACAGAGAGAATAGATGAGACAAGATAAGAGAAGAGAAGAGTCAAAAGAGAAGAGAAGAGAAGAAAAGTAGAGAAGAGAAGAAGAGAAGAGAAGGGAAGAGAAGAGATGCTGTGTAATTACAGTAATCAAGCCTGGCCCTGCCCCAAAAGAAGAGATGAGAAAATGCACCAACCTTTTTTCTTTGCAGTGGTGTGGAACTATAACAGGAACCTGCATATTTTGTCAGATTAATTTATTATGTCTGTTAGTTTTGTTGAACCATTCTTTTTTCATCTTTTTTTGAATCTTATTTTGTTGCTATAGGGGTTGGCAGTCTTAGGAGAAGGTGATACTTAGAAATGAAGGCAGACTGTATCAATAATTTTTTTCAAAGTTCTATCTTGAATTTTTAAAGCATCATATGGTTTTCTGAGTGGTGCTGATAGTAAGTGCTTCAGGAACCTAAATGAAGGAAAAGTTACTGTAGTGGATACCCAAAGAAGACTTATTGGAGGAAGTAGAAATTAACACCTTTATTAGAAACCAGATCTCCAACTCTATTATTAGAAAAATGGGACTAACTTTATGAAAAAAGCACACACAAATAGAATCAGATATTGACAAATTCTTTCAATATTCTCATGAAAAAGATCAGAGGTTAAGAGCTAAATGGGACATTATTGACCATCAAATTCAACCCCATCATTTTTCTGTTGAGGAAAACAAGGCACAGAGACATGGGGAGACTTGCTCAGGGATACCTATTCAATAAATTGGAAGGATCTGAACTCCTATCTTCCTCATTTCAAGTCCAGTTCTCTGTCTGCTATGCCTCTTTAAGAATATCAACAGGAAGAGGCAAACAGTCCTCAGAATCAAAGTGATATTTATTTTTATCAGTCTGAAGGGACTTCATCTTGATAAGCCCACCCCTAGGCCCCCCAAAGAAAACTTTTGAAGCTGTCTTATGCTGAACAATTAAACTTCACCTCAAATTTAAAACAGAAAGTGCAATAGTTACAGTTAAACGTAAAAAAAGTAACAATGAGAATAAGAATGTTCTCTGCTTACTCCTAGGGATAGTTTTTGCTCAGTGTTTGCATTTTGTACCTAACTATTGTTTTACATTTAGGTAGATTCTGGGCAGGGGACTAACAAAGGTGCCTCCCCTCTCCATAAGAGAAAAAGATGAAAAGTAGAATGGATAGCAAAAGGGAAAAATGAGTTTTTAAATAGGTGAAAGACCACACTGGTGGAAAATGATAAACAACCCTGCACTGGCACCTCATGAAGTATGCTCTCCTAGTTTCCATTTCAAGCCTGTTTATCCTGAGTTTGGAAGATAGAATTTGGCTGGGGCCTCAAATGTTCATATTCTAGAGTTCAGGCCCTAAGTAAGTTCTCTCAGAGGACATTTACAGATGCCAATCTTTTTTTTTTTTTAATCTAATCTCAGCAAGTCTTTTTCAAACCAAGGAAGGCATGTGATCCCCATGGTGAGTGTATGTGAAGAACCATTAGGAGGTTTTCTGTGATTTAAACAGGGGAAAAATGCAATTAATGCCCCACTACCTTTTACTCGGTTTGTTTTCTTTAGTAGAAGGAGTCAGGAATCAAAAACAAGTGAAATCATTTTTCTTAAATCTTTCAAGAAGTTCACTTTGGGGCTGAGACCAATGATGAACTTTGTAAGCCAAGAGTGGCCTATTTTCACAAAGAGTTGAGTGATGGAAAACAGACGGTGTCATGGAAAGTGTTATGTGAATGCTCTAATGAAAAAAATATATATCTGGCTGTGGATGAGCAGACATTGCTGAACCTTTCTTGTAGCAACCTTACCAACCTTCTTTCCTTTTGGAAGGTGATTATTTGAGCTCATTTGCCTAAATTCTGAATCCCAGGGCTTTCATGACACCATATGATAATCATGAAAAACTTTTCTACTGTTTTGTGGTCAGATTTGGGCATAGATTAACCTCAGAGCAAAGCTATGGATGTTCTATTCTTTGTCACTGTCAAAGTGTCTTTGATTGACAGAATTTTGTGTTCTAGAATCCTTTTCTTAATGCAAATCATGAATGCAGTTCAAGGTTCTTTTACTGCTAGTAAAATTTCTTGGTAAGATATATTCTCAGGAAGGCTATCCTCAACCCATGATTGCTAAGCAAAACAAAATATCAACAGTTATAAAATCTCATTAGAAGTCATACTATCAAGATGGAATGAAGCTAATATGAGTCTAATAGTAGTAAAAGTAAAAATGGTTATTCTTCTAAAAATAGGAATAACTACATTTTTTCGGAGTTAAGTTTTACTTGAGCATTTCATAATATGTATGGCATCTTACTGTACACTGGTCTTACTCAACCAGTCTTTGTTCATTGATACAAAGTAATCCACTCCTCTTTAGAGATTTCTTCACTTCTTATCTTTTAGAATATTTAAAATAGAGATGAATTTGAGATGGCTACTTTTGTTAGTCATTTTCCTGATAAAAGTATTTGGATATAGAGAGATTCAGAGAAAATTTCAACTCAGCTAAATAAAGCTCCAACAAAATACCTGTTATCCTTAGTATTTGGAAAATATTTCAAATGTTAGCATAAATCACAGGGACGGGAAATTTATGGGATTTATTGCTTCTCAAAAAAAAGTCCTAGGTCTATTAGAATTTAAAATTCTGTGCACACAACTTAAGGAAAAGATCTAAGAAATATTATCAGATAATATTCAATGTTCCAAGAGTCTTAGTTATAGTAAATTTGTAATATATAACCCCCATAATTGTTTGACCTAAACAGATACCATTTAGTGGCTCTGATACTCTAAGACCATTTACTAGTTTGCTTTGATACTTTTTATTCAAGTGATAACTAGGTTTTTTTTTTCCCTTCATAGAACAATGCAACAGAGATAAGAGAGAGTGGAATACTCTAATGGCTACAACACTGCACTGGGAAGTCAGAAATTTTATATTCCCTTTCAGATTTTGCCACTGTGTGACCCTGGGCAAGTCCCTAACCTCTCTTGGCCTCCATTTCCACACTGGTAAAAATGAACTTGAAAGTCTCCTCCAATTTTAAAATTCTATCATTCCACGCAATTCTGGGCTCCAGACGAAAGCTAATGCCAAAACAAGTCCACCTTAGAGTGTTTCAGGTATATATCAATATTTGAGAAAAGAGAAGATGCTGGTAGGTTATAACATATTTGTGAAAACTGGAATAAGCATGTTTTAAGCAAGGCTTCTCTTTAATTATTGTCTGAGTTTCACATAAAGTCTGCTTCATCAACTGGATAAATATTTGACTGCTGTTCAGTAAATTGCATTAGTTTACTTTAACTGTATGCTCAGCCTTATTCAGGCATCCTACATTAGGCAATGTAGTGTGTAATGCATCTCTGCAGGTGACCAGAGCTATTCTCTGTATGAGGTAAATTAAAACTCATATTTTAAAAATTAAACATTCTTGCACTTCATGATTTCAATATTTAATTATAACCTGTGTCAAGGCCTAATCTCTGACTGAGTCAGGCATGAAATTAATCAAAAAAAAAAGGGAGGCAAAAGCTTAGCAATTCTTCTGCACTGTAAAAATAATGTGATTTCTTGAGCAACACAGTGATTTTCATATCCGTTTTATGAGGAAGACTCCAATGACAGGGGTGTTAGATGCTCTAAGTTACCACTATGGTTGAAAGATTGGTATGTCAGAAAATCAATGACATGGTATGATGGCTGTTACTTTGACAGAGAAGCAAACCTCCCTTTTTCAATAAAAGGATAAACTGGAGATCACTGAACCTGTTGGGAGAGTTAAGAGAAGATAAAAGAAACTTAAATGTTGAAATAAGTTAAAAATGTTGCCACAATATATGTGAAAAAGCAAAATTAATCTAGGAGTGCATTTCTTAGCAAAGCCATAATTTTTTTCTATTTGAATTTTAGCTCTTTGGAGTAAGATATCATCCTTTTAAAGGGAAGTTCCAATGGGAATGATCAAATACAAAATTTGTGAGTTTTTTAAAATAAATTCAGATATGTAGGAAATCTTGAAAGATATTTGAGGTAAAACTTCTTTATATCTATTTTTACATGAAATTAGATTATTTACTATGCCTGAACTTGACTGTGATAAGGATTTTCTCTACATGTTTACAGAGAGTAAAAAAAAAGAGAAAAAGAGACCATAAGTTGTTAATCTTTTCAGGGAGCGGGGAAAGAGCTTCATCTCATTCTCCTGTATTTAAGGGCATGTAAATGAGTGGACTACTTTGAGTAATAAAGTTATCAAGTTAACACACTTTTAGATCAAGATGATATTTAGAATAATGAGTATTTTCTATAAGCAGAGAATAAATTTAATGGGTTTAAAGTTTTTATTATTATTTATTTATTTATTTTATTTCTTTAAATGTGTATAGTTACAGATATATGTGTATATATATCTAAGTTTCTATATATGTATATATACATACAAATATATACATTTCAAGTTTTTAAAATTTGGTTCTGATTTGGTAATAGTTCTAAGTGGGCAGAACATTCTACACATTAAAAAATAATTGTGCTACAGCAAAGCTATAACTAGGATAGGACAATCATGGCTTTGTCAAAGGGCACTGAAATTTAGACAGCTTTACAGTCTTTTAGCAGCATATAAACAGTTGACTTGAACACCTAATTTACACGAAGGATTAATTCAAACAGGAAGGTACCAAATGGCAAAGCTTCCTCCTATCCCTCATGGAATGGCCTTACTATTTTCTGGGATCTCTGCCCATAGGTGCCCATGAACTGAGTTCTATATTCTGTTATTCAACTTGACTTCATTTTAGAAAGTTGATTAGGAAATACTTCTGCTTGATCTGGTGATTTGTATTTTGTTTTAATCTGCACTTTTATAAAACATCTCTGTCACTTCCTAATGACCTCATTATCCTTACCCCTTACCAAACTGCCCCTTCTTTCTTGCTTCTTTATTACTACTGAGGGTAACCTCAATCTTCTAGTCACCAGACTCACAATCCAGATGTCATCCTAGACTTTAAACTCTCTGTCACCCTCCATATTCAATAAGTTTCAAGATCCCGGTGTTTCTACATTCATAATAACTCTTGTAAATGCCGATCCTTCCTCCTTCCTTCTATGATACTATACTATTACCACCCCAGTGAAGGCCTTCATCATCTCACAAATGGATATTGCAATAGCTTTCTGGTTGACCTGTCAAGACTCTTCCCTCCATGATGAATGTTGGAGGGGATGTGATAAAATTGGGACACTAATACCCTGTTGGTGGAGCTGAGAACTGATACAACCATTCCAGAGAGCAATCTGGAACCATGCCCAAAGGGCCATCAACCTATGGCCCAGTAATACCACTAAGTCTGTATTCCAAAGAAATCAAAGATAGGGCAAAACAATCTACTTGTACAAAAATATTTACATATAAGCTCTTTTTCAAGTGTCAACCAACTGGAAACTGAAGGAATGTGCACTAATTCAGGAATGGCTGAACAAGTTGTGGTATATGATTTAATGAAATACTATTGTGCCATAAGAAATGACAAAATGATCACGAAAAAACCTGTATATACTCATATGAAGTGAGCAGAACCAGGAGAACATTGTACACAATAACAGCAATAGAGTAAGATGATCAACTATGAATGACTTAACTGTTGTCAGCAATGCAACGGCCCAGGATAACTCCAAGGGACTCATGAAGAAGGTTAGCCATTAGCAGAGAAGGAACTGACAAGAGTCTGAATGCAGACTGAGGCATATCATTTCCTCCACTAATTTTTCTTTAGTGTGATATGTCTTCTTTTACAACATGATGAACATGGAAATATGTATTGTATGATAACACATGAATAAATTGTATCATATTGTCTTCTGTCTTGGGGAAATGGAGGGTTGCCAGGGAGGGGGAGAAAAGGAATCTAAAATGTCAGAACACAATTATTAAAAATCATGTCAACATGTAAAAAAAATTTTATAAAGAATCTTCCCTTTATTCACTGTCAAACTGATCCTCCCAAAGCACAAATCTAACTATTCAATACGTACCAGTGTCTTCTTATTATCTCTAGGATCAAATATGAAAACCTCTGTTTGGTTTTCAAAGTCCTTAATAACCTAGACTCTTTCAACCCTTCCAGTCTTCTTGTACCTTACTCCCTCCACATACTTCTAACTTCTAAGTAACAATCCAATGATAATGGCTTCTTTGCTCTTCTTTGCATAAGACACTCCATCTCTCAATTCTTGGCATTTTCACTGGCTGTCCCCCATGCCTAGAACAATCCTTGCTCATCTAGATCTCTCAGCTTTTCTGACTTTCCTAATCTCAGCTAATGATCCATCCACCTTCTTCACAAAAGTCTTTCCTAATCCTCCTTAATCACTGAGACTTTCATCTAAGATAGTATCCAAATTATTCTTTTTATATTATTGATACATAGTTGCTTATACGTTGTCTTCCCCATTAGACCATGAACTTGAGAGATTTTTTTTTGCCTATCCTCAGTCCTGGCACATAGCAGGACCTTAATCAATACTTCTAGATTGGATTAAAGAACTCATTTCAACTTCCTTGAAAGAAAGAAATACAGGTAAGCAACAGTAACAATGATAACACATTGGCTATGCCTGAGAACGAATGACTTATTCTGTACCTAAAGTTTACCACTTCTTTGCTGAGAAAGGAAAGTTTTATTTCTATTCTACTCCATTAGAACCAAGATAGATTATGCATTGACTATTTAACAAGCTTTTGATCAGCATTATGCTTTCTTTATTCTGGTCATTGTGTTCTCATTTTTATCTTTGTATCCATGGCATCTCATTTAGAATTTGGCTTGTAATAGTCACTTAATAAATGCTTGCTGAAATGAATTAAACTCAATTGTAGATGGAAGATATTGAAAGGGCCTGCCGCCCAGACCACTGACATGGGAACTATCAGCCAAGGGTGTGGGTTGTGGTACCCACACCCCTGTCTCTCTCCCTTTTTGGGATGACTCACTTAATCCAACTTGCACTAATGCTGGAAGGTCTGGGTTTTCTTTTTCAGGCAGGGAAGGATATAGAAAAGATGGGAGGTACAGACAGAGCTATTTGGCTCCCCTGGAAAAAATGTGAGCTTCACGTAGGGATCCTGGGGGTAATCTTGATGTGTGTTAATGTGGTTATGTGTGTGTGTGTTGCACTCCTTTTATTTCCACACCCCCAATGGTGTGCTTCCCATTTACACACAATCAGTTACTTTGACATCATTAAATCACAAGCATGAAATTATTATCTAATGATAAAGTAAAATCAAGAATATTCACAATAGTTTCTGAGTAGGTGACAAAAATAGTAATTAATTAAATTATTTTCTCAATATAAAGCAACAGCAAGAATAATAAAAAAATACCAGTCCAGTCATAAACCTGGTTCATATTCTACTACCAATACACATAGGACCCATGAGGGAGAGTGGGCACACACAAAAATTTAGCAGGAAGGCACATAAGTAGGGAAACCTATGTGGCCAAGGAACTCAACAATAGAAGGCCCTGATTATTCAGAGTCTCCTTAAGAGAACAATATACACCACATATCACTGGCTGGGACTAACCATTTGTCTTCTATATGATCCTCTTATGATCTTTATGGTTTTATTAGTGGCCAAAGCTGCTTCTCTGCTTCTCTAAATTTGCTACTGAAAAAATGACAAATTCTTTTAGCACATAGCCATCCTTAACTGGCTATGAAGAAAGTATTATGCTCTTTCAGTGACAAGAATTTTATTTAAGCCAGATGTGCTTTGGGGTTCTAATGAGCTTCTGCCTCTCAAGCAATAGGTTCATGTAATCTTTCCTCAATCAGTTCTTCAAATAACAGGATTCTGCTTTGACCTATCAGCTTTCCACAAAGCCAAACACTGACTCATAGAGAGGAGATTTGAAGTCTATATTTTTTTTCTCTCAAATTAGAGATCAGTAGAAGAAATCTCTGAGAGATTTCACTCTCTCTCATCCTGTAGATGACTTTAGAGGGTAGCAGGTCCCGACAGCTTTCCACACAAGTATTCACATCTTTTCCAATGAGCCACTCAGCTCTCAACAGAGCAGTGCCTCACTTCCAAAAGCAAAGCTACTAGCAAAATAACTGGATAGCCTTCCTGTCAGCTCAGTTTCTGTTTCTGTATTTTGTCTTCTCTAAGCAGTATTTTTCCCCCTCAACTCCCCTTGTGACTTTTGTCTCTATTCCTCTTGCATTCAGTTTCTCCTTTTTTATCCTTCTTATGTCTGTTAACTATGAAAACTTCAAATAAAGGCCTTTTGTAATTGCTCAGGAAAAATGCTAATTATGGATATAATTATGGATAAAATATACATACACACTAAAGAAACACCCCCAGATTCCTACAAAATATAGAGATGGAAAGCTTATGTGTTAAAATGTAATATATTATTAATAAGATTTATCTTTGATATAGTCCAAATCATGTTCCATTAATAATATTTCCATGTTATATAGAGATATTATGTAAATAATATTAATTTAAAATATTTATCAGAAATATATTGTCTATATTTATTATTATATACATACCTATTTATTATATATCTATACATAATAAAATGTCATTTAATAAAAGCCTGATATAACACAGTTTACCTAAAATATGGTTATCAGAACAATCTCCTAGTACCTTTGTGATAGAGGATTATACTACAGTTACAAGCTGGACTGTAGAACTTGGTATAAGGAAATGAAGGTAACCACAAGAATCATGAAATACTTTGTTGAGAATCAGAGCACCCTGCTGAATTGGAAAGAATACTGGATTTGGAATTGAATGACTTGGTTTGGAGAGTTAATATGACCTTGGGCAAGTCATTTAAGCAATCATTTCTATCAACAATCATTTATTATATGACTACTTTGGACCAGCCACTAAGCTAGGCAATGGGACACAAAGACACAAAGGGGAAATGCTCCCAGCCCTCAGAGAGATGACATTTTATCAGGGGAAATAACATGTAAATTCAAAGTAATTGGGAACTTGTACTTAGAGATAGCTTCATGGAGAGAGTAGCCTTTGAGTTGAGCTTCAAAGTAAGCTAGACAATTGTAGGAGATATGGAAGAGAAAGGAAAGGATTCCATATTGAGAAAGCAACATGCTCAAAGGTACAGAGATAAGAGATGGATTGTAGTCTAGGTGAAACCTCAAAGAGGCCAGTTTATTTAGAACTTTAAGTGTGTCAAAATAAGTAATATGCAAAACCCCTGGAAATAGGATATATAAATATATATATATATATGCATTAAGAAAGACTTTACATAAGACTTTGTATTTTACCTCAGAGGCGATAGGGAACTACTGGAGCTTTTTGAGCAAGAATGTGACATAGTCAAAGTTGGGCTTTAGGGCTGTCTATTAGGCTGTGGTGTGGAGAAGGGATTAAGAAGGGGAAGAAAAGATTTTAGAAGGTTATTGCAATAGTATAATCAGGTGATAATGAGGACCTGAAGTAGGATATTGGCTCTTTGAGTGGGAAAAAGGAGATGGATTGGTAGAATAAATGGGACTTGGTAGCTGATTGGATCTGGTGGGGAAATTGGGAGAGCATGAATCAAGGATGACTGAGGTTTCAAACCTGGGTAATTAGAATAATTATGGTCTCCAAAGAAATAAGATTTAACAAAAAGGGTAGATTTGGGAGAGAACAATAAATTAAAATTTGTGCCTCAGTTTCCTTATAAAACAATGAGATTGGCCAAAAAACTAGTAACTTCAAAATCTTTAATAGTATGAATCACTGAAAACCAGCATTTTCCATCCCATTCAATTAATAAATTGGTAAAAAAAAGTCTAAATCTATGATCCTATGAATATTCTTGAGTTCTTTTAGATAAAAATTGGCATTCTCTCCAAATTCTATGAAGTAGTAGTATATACTTGCATGTATGTATGTATGCATCTACTTATCTATATGCGTATATATATAAGAATTTATGTGTGGGTGTATTTATGTGTTAGAACCCTTGGTCCATTCATCAGAATAGCTAGTCCTAAGTCAATCCTCAATAAATTCTATAGCACTGAATAGTGGTATGGTCCTCAGATTCACATACTACATATATATAAAAGGACTGTAACCCTGTGACAGTAAGTACATTGGACAAGAATTGTATCTCCATTAACTGAAAGGGTGACTGAAGACTTTGTGTCCACTAAAACCTTAACCATATCCAATTCAATCATTCCCCTTCTACATATAAAGAAGAAAAAGTGCTTCAGGTGTTAGTCAGTCACAAAGGTAATTGATGGAAGTTCATTATTTAGTACAAAAATAAAAAAAAAAATTTTGCCATCAAGCAGATATCAATGGCTTTAGACAAATAGATCACCCCAATTTTAGTCAGTCTGATTGAAAAAAATCATTTCTTAAGTGATCTATTTGAGGTCTGAGGTACCATATTAGGCCCTAAGGATTCAAAGAGAAAACAAAACAACACAACACCTCAATCGCAAACCAGTTCTTGTCTTCAAGGAGCTTACATTCTCTTGGGATGAGCAATAAATAAAACAAAGTATAAAAATGGTCATTTATGGAGGGAGAAGGCCTTTGGTGAATTAGTAAAGCTTCTTATACAAAATGACATATGAATTGACCCTATGGAAGTAGAGAGGGAGTGAATGCTTGGGATGGGGGACAATTTGTTTTATTTGTTTACTAAAAAATACCTGAATAAGATGCTTATTTGGCATGGAGTGTTCTGTTGTAACATGGAGTTGTGTGAGGTTAGCAAAATAAAGTTATATGTTATCAGTACATACATGTGTGAATATTTATATATATGTTTGTATATCCATATCTATATAAAGCAACTAGGTGGTGTGGTGTGTATTAAATAAATATTTAGAGGACTCCACTTCCAGAAAAACTTACCTCCTTAAGTAGGGCACCATAGAGCCAGCATAGCAGGTGGGATTACTGACCAGCAGAAGTCTAGGAATGTGATGCCTGAGAACTGGAGTGAAATTAGAAAAATTAGAAGAGAAATTAGAAAATCTTAGGGGATGGGTTTAGACTAAATTTAAAAAGATCTGCTAGGTAGACTGCTTGTTCTTTTTCTTTCTCACTTTTACAAGTAAATTCTTATATATTTAATGTAAATCTCCAAGTATAATCTCCAATCTCCATTATAATCTCAACCACTAACTGGTATCTAATTAATACATCAGCATTACAAGTATTAAATGTTTCAGTAGGAACTACAGAAGATAGAACCTAAATATTCATATGGCAGTTATGTTCTTTAGGCACAGCTTAAAAAAGATTTAATAAATACCACTGGATTTCAATTCAAGGTCTAAACCTGACAACCAAAGAGTTAAGATATTCTTTCCTAGGAAAACAAAGTATACCTTTAAGCTAACAATGGAGGTTGTTGTTGAAATTTCTAATATTTAGCCTAGTTAAGTTTCATTTAAGATTCTTTTATTAAATAATACAAGGAAATTTGAAAAAAGAATGGAAAAGATTAATTATAACAAGTAAATAGAGGACCAGGTCTAGAATCAAGAAGGTTCGTTTTCCTGCGTTCAAATTTGGCCTCAGATACTTATTAGCTATTATGTAGATAGAATTCACTCCCCAAGGCTCCTCCACTGATCGAGCTTGTCTTACCCAGAATCCCATTTGCGTGCTTACGCTGCATGAACGCTTCATGAATGGACGTGAATGGGATGCTGGGTAAAGGGAGATGGGTGGTTAGAGTTTTGGGGAGTGAATTCTATCTGCACACAATATGACCCTGGGCAAGTCACTTAACTATTTTTGCCCCAGTTTTCTTATCTGTAAAATGAACTGGAGAAGGAAATGGCAAATCACTCTAGTATCTGACAACAAAACCAACAAAAACCAAATAATGTCAGAGTTGGACGTGACTGAAAAACAACTCAACAATGACAATGTATTTATATAATAGATGGATGATTTCATTGGAACAGGGAGCCAGGGATGAGAAAATGATCTCTTCCTATACAAATAAGCACCTGATCTGCAATTTATGGTCTTAGAGAGTTGCCTCGAACACAGAGAACACCTTGAACACTTGCTGTCAATAGTTCATCTCGAGTAGGATGCTGGTGACTCTAAGCTTCCTATTTTGCCACACTATTCCTGATTTTTAAAATGTATTTATATAGTGATTTTCTCAAGAATCTGTAAGGTAGGAAATATCTTAATAGAGAATCAAAGTGTTTTACAGTTAGAAAGCACTCTAGTCAAACTCAGGCCTGAAAATAAGTAAATGTCGAATGAATGAAGGAAAAAAAGTACTTACTATGTGCCAGGCGATCTGGAGGAGGGGATTGCGTACTGTGTATATGTAAAGATTAAAATTTGGGGGAGACTGAGGCAAGATAGAAATTAGTTTCCTCTGCAAGAGGAATTATTTTTTTATGAGGTTTATTAAAGGTTGAGGATTAAAGAAATTACAGAATAAGAAAACACGTGTTTAGGCCCACAGAGAGGCCTAGACACAACCTCACCTACATTATCAAAAGAGCCACATCTGCTTGCAAGGGGAAAGCAGGGAAGAAAAGAGGCACAAAAGCCTTTGCAATCAGGTTAAATACCCCATCTTGTTCTCGGCCCAGGTGAGGTTTTCAGTGAGATTACAAAGCATTCTGGGGAAGTGGAGCAAGGGCTTCTGGGGATTGAAGTCCTGGATTCAAGTCTATTTTTTACATATACTACTGCCTGGTAGAGTGGTGGCGGTGACGGGCCTGTGCAAGGTGTGACAGACCCATCACAGCCAGCACTGTATCCTCCACTATCCCTGAGAGCACATACAGATTTGTTCACAGTTTTTTTTGTAGTCCGGCCCTCCAACAGTCTGAGGAACAGTGAACTGGCCCCTTGTGTAAAAAGTTTGGGGACCCCATGTCTACACAATATACATTCACCTATAGTGTTTTGGAGCATCACTGTCTTTCTATTTATGCTTAGATTTTAAACACTTTTATCCTCAGTTGTAATTTACAAGTTGGTTTAAAAGATAAAAATATATTATTAAGGGATAAAAACTACATCCACTCTTGGGATTGCTTTTAAATTTAAACCATAATTTTTATATTTCTATCATAAAATAAAGCTTTAAAAAAGTGTTTATTTCTGATTTATAACTTAAAAGGATTTTATTTTTGTTTTGTGCCACATTTTCCTTTTTCCAGTGTTATAGGACAAAATAGATGCTCCAAATAAGTTCTATAAAAGCAATTTATATATACAGCAATATATATATATGTATACTCAGTGATTTTCAACCTATATAAAGCAATGTATAGATGTTGATTTTCATATATGTGAAATATAGATATTTTCATATATGTAAGTATCACCAACAATGTATCAGACACTGTGCTAAGGGCCTTTTAAAATAAAATAACAAATAATAGCATATGGTTCCTCACAAAACCATGTAAGGTGAGTGCTTTTATTATGCTAATTTTACAGTTGGGGAAACTGAGGCAGGCAATGGTTAAATGACTTGCTGGGTGTCACACAGCTTGTAGCTCTCTAGAGCAGGATTTAAACTCAGGCAATTCTATCTCCTGGCTGTGGACTTTATCTACATCCCCTCCATCTGATTCCAATGAATCTACAAATGAAGAGAATGAGCTTCTGAGATTTTTAAATGGTTTGTCTACAGCTCAGTGAATGTCTGAGGTAGCACTAGGACTGAGGTTTCTGTCCACCTCACCACCTTGATCCTTCAGTTTCAGATTGTTATATAGAATAGGATTTGAAAATGACTGCATAGGAGTGATTCCTCCTTTTAGAAGGAGTTTATAGAGAGACCGGAAAAAGAAACAACAAAACACTAATCAATGCATTATTAATGCAATGGTCAAAGCACCCTAACTTTCCTGAGGTCTTTTCAGTTTTCTAAAAGGATACTAATGTTACTGACCAGTGCATGCAATTATTAGGTGTTTTTGCATTAAATTTCAGACCTTTTAGAACCCACAGAGGAGGGAAATCTGACACACAGCCAGTGTTTTTCCAATATGCTGTGTTTTGGGGGGGATATGACTTAAAATAACTATGATGATTCTTGCACCCAGGTATTCAGGAAGCTGCAAACAACAGAACAAAAGTTGGTGTTGGTTTTCACAGACTGCATCAATATGGCTAGTTTGCCAGCTCCTCAAGGGTAAGGAAATAATTCCACTTTGATCTTTGTATCCCTGTTTCCTGACAAAGTGCCTGGAATCTCCTAGGATCTTAAGAAGGTCTTGTTGATTGATAATGTCACCAGTTCAAATCAGAAAGTTCAGAGAATATTTTATTTATTTATTAAAAAACCCACAAAGAAACCTTACCTTCCATCTTATAATAAATACTATGAATTGGTTCTAAGGCATAAGAATGATAAGGGGTAGGCAATGGGGGTAAGTGACTTGCCAAGGGTGTCAAATAGCTAGGAAGTGTCTGAGGTCAAATTTGAACCCAGGACCTCCACATCTCTATGCCTGGCTCTCTATCCAGTGAGCCACCTAGCTGCTCCCCTTACTATACTCTTTTAAAAACAACTTCTACTAGGCTGGGAATGGTGACTTCTGTTTTATCTCTGATCTAAAGGGAATGCCTTGGCTCCCACAATTTAGGGATCTTTGAAAATTCTTAATTGTGCATTCTTGTATGAACTTGGTAGACTGACTGGATCAGATTGGGAACCAAGGTAGCACTAATTCCTAGAATTTACAGGGAATCCCAGTTTTGAATGGAAATAACTCGGATGTACTATATCAGTATTCTGAACATATTATTAGATGATTCTCACAGTTTCATTAATTCTGATTAAGCCCCATGTAGGCCCTCAGACCAATGATTTACTGTCCCTTGAAGATACTTGAATATTCATTAACTTTTGAGTTATGCAACTACTTATGAATCTTGGTAATCATTTATCTGTTATAAATGTCTCCTACCCCCATTGGAGGAGAGATATCCCCACAAACTGTTGCCTTCTTTTCTAGAAAACCAGCCATCCTTTCCAAAGATTCGGACTGATATTATATACACCTGTATAATAGCCAAATGATTTAATTTAGTCTAATTAAAAAATCATTTTTTGGTATGCTATACACGTGGTAAAAATACAAAGAACGCGACTCATTTTCAGGGGACCTGATGAAAGTCTTGCTGCTGCTATTAGCTAGTTGTGTGGTTAGAGGTGGCTGTTGTTCAGTCATTTTCAGGCATGTCCAATTCTTTGTGACCATTTGGGGTTTTCTTGGCAAAGATACTGTACAAACAAAGGTTTGTCATTTCCTTCTCCAGCTCATTTCACAGATGAGGAACGGAGGCAAAAACAGGGTTAAGCGACTTGCCCAGGGGTCACACAACTGCTAAGTGCCTGAGGCTGGATTTGAACTCAGGAAGATGAGTCTTTGTGCCTTCAGGCTCTGCTCTACTTTATCCACTGCACCACCCAGTTGTAGTGGTGTCTACTTAGAGATTAAACAAGTTTCTTCTGTAAAATGAAGAACTAAATAATTGTAAATATCCCTTCCAATCAAAAATCCTGTGAAAACATCAACTTGATGAAGTTTTGGTATCAGAGAGACCAATATTTGTAAAGAGAATTGGAAGTTTTTTGATGGGAAGTTTACAAGATATCTCAGAGAAAATGTTTCTCTAAACACATATCTGCACAATCTTGCAGATTATCTCAACTATATACCTTCAGACCAGGTGTTATCAATTGATTACGAAAGCTGAAATTGGAGATAATTGTCAATGGCATCTGGGCAAATACCACCATTAGGGCTAGATGAAAAACTGCAAAGGGGACAAAGTTTGTATTTGGCACCTTTTAAATTCCAAGGATCCCCTCTCCTCAACTTCCCTACCCTGGGTAATTTCTATTCCTTTCCCTCTGTGTATACAGAAGCCCTTATTACATCATCCTTCTTGGCTCTGGTCTGTTCCCAGGTTTTTAAAAATGTTGAACATAGCTCCCCCCTTTCCTTCTCAAATCAAAATTCCCATTTCTTCCACTCCACAGTAACAATGATGAAGAATGCAATCTAATGATCTGATTAAAATCATTCACACTCAGATGTGAATGACTGATAAAGTTAACCCCAAAGAGGATATTTATATTTTAAAGGCAGATTTTCAAATGCATCTTTAATTGGTTTAATGTCTAAGGATGATATTTTTATCAAGAAAGCTTTTTGACTGCCTTTTGCCTACTCCAGGTGCATCCATCCCCAAATGGCACAAGAAGTGGGGTCACCAGCTTGTCACTCCACTTCTGAAAGGTTGTTGACCTTTGGATGAAACCTCAGAGAATGGGAAATCGACCCACAGGTTATAGAGCCAGCTGCAAGGTAATTATTTAGATTTGAATGTCAATTCTAGAATTCCATTATCTCTTTTTAGGTGCAGAAAAATGTGGAATAAATGTAACAGTGGTTTGCTAAATAGCAGTTTGAATACATTTTTCACCTAATCAGTAACTCAGATTCTTAAATTTTCATGTAATTGTAAGTATTTGAAATAGAGCATCCCATAAGTCTTAATGCAGTTTTAAGCTATTTAGATTACAATGTTGTAATAGAAATCATGGTATAATGGAAAACGGTATTGGAATTTGATGCCATAAAATTTGCATTGACTTCTTACCAATTCTATGCCTCTAAAAAGTCACGTATTTACTTTGGTTTTTAGTTTTATTATTTGCAAAGCGAAAAGTTTGGACAAGAGATTTAAAACCTCTTTCAGTTTTAAGAACCCCCTGTGAATCTATTGTCCCATTTTTCATTTTAAGGGATAAAGACATGTACATCAATTAACAATAATCATGCCACCTGAATCTCTTTTGTTGCTGTTGGTCAGTTGTTTTCAGTCATGTCCAATTCTTCATGATCCCCTTTGGGGGTTTTCTTGGCAATGATACTGGAGTGGTTTGCTGAGTCCTCTTCTAGGCCATTTTGCTGATGAGGAAACTAAGGGCAACAGGGTTAAGTGACTTGCCCAGGGTCACACAGCTGATAATTGTCTGAGACTGGATTTTGAACACAGGAAGATGAGTCTTCCTGATTTCAGGCTTATCGTCTGGGACACATAGCTCCTTTACTCCAATTTCTAGGTGATACAATAATGTTTACTGGAAAACGAAAACATTTCCAAACGATTTCATCTTTATTAATAGACTAAAGCAATTCCAGTTTTAGAAGTTCTGTAACCTCATTGCTCTAGTAGTTTTCATTATGTGATAGAATATTGCTTTCTGCTTGGTGTACTATAAAAATCTGACCATGAATTTACTTAGTTGAGTAAGTAAAAGGTGCTGGTCAGTGCTTTTATTGCTTTATTTATGGATTAGCTAAATCTTATGAACTGAATAAACTGGAGACTTTGTTTTTTAGGCAAAAATTTAGTTTCTAATACTCCTTTTTCTTTTTGTGACTTATGAGTAATTAGAGAGTTGTAGTTCAGTCATTTCAGTTGTGCCAACTCTTTGTAACCCCATTTGGAGTTTTCTTGGCAAAGATACTGGAATAGTTTGCCGTTTCCTTTTCTGGTTTATTTTACAAATGAGAAACTGAGGCAAACAGGGTTAAGTGACTTGCCCAGGGTCACCCAACTAGTAAGTGTTTGAGGCCAGAATTGAATTTGCGTCTATATTTCTGGCTCCCTGTATAATATTTTTTGTATACTTCCATACATACATATTATTTCTCCTGAAAGAGTGCAAGATTCTTATATACAAGGACTGCTTAATTTTTGTCTTTGTTTCTCTAGTATCTAATCTAATGGCAGGAAAATAATAGGCACAAAATGAATGGCAATTAATTTATTGATTTACTATGTTTTAGTTCCTTTCTACAAAAGAGAAGCAGGGAGATAAAAAGAAAGAGAAGGGGAGAATTAAAAAGAATTTAGTTTTGTACCTATAAGGTAAGTAGAAAAGAGTTTGTAAAGAAGATTCTGACACTGAAAATTTCAAATGCGTTTTAGGGATTGTTTATGGGTTCAATTTTCACATTTTTCTATTTCTGAATATATCAGGGAATGTTGAGAGTATCACGGTACCCTTCAGTTTCTATCAATAATATTGGCAAGAAAGCTCCGGAAATACACAGTGAATGTTATACCTGAACCTCAACCATACATGCTGAAGGAAAGAAATGTTGCTTCAGCCTTAATTTAGATTTAGTTTAAGAGTATGTTTTCAAATGAGATGTCTGTAAAACACATTGCAAATCTATAATCACTATGTAAATGTTAGCTATTAACAAGAGAAAAATGAATTACTATCTGATAGAATTTGATAAAATAAACCAGTATACATATATGTGAGGCAGAAAGACGTTAAGTGACTTTCCCAAGGCCACACAACTAGTAAATGTCTGAGGATGGAGAATGGAGGTCCTCCTGACTCCAGACCCAATGTTCTCTGCTGTATTATCAGGTTCCATCTTCTTTAATCTTTTTTTTTTTATAGATAAGGAAATGAGGCAGCTAGATGGCTCAGTGAAAAGAGTGCTGGGGCTAGAGTCAAGAAGACCTGAATTTAAATCTGGTCTTGGAGACTGACTAGCTGCTTGGGTGAGTCACTTCACTTCTGTTTACCTTAGTTCCTCATCTGTCAAATGAGCTGGAGAATAAAATGGCAAACCACTCTAGGATTTTTGCTGAGAAAACCCCAAATGGAGTCATGAAGAATCAGACTCAACTGAAAACAAGTGAACAACGAAATGAAGTCTCATAGAAGTAAAATGTCTTGACCAGGATCATGCAGGTTGGAGTAGCAGAAGAAGGATTTGAACTTAGGTCCTCTAGAGAACAATCTGATGTTCTTTCCATTACATAATACTTCTTTTTTTGTTGTTTTTGGACATTTTGTAGCCTTGCCTTTCAGTTATTGAACAAAAACAAAAAAGACCACCAAGAAAATAATCTGAAATAATCCACTTGGAAGCAATGTGGAGAAGAGACAATTACAAAAGAAAGAGAAAAAAAATAAAGGTGGTATTTATCACCTCTATCTGTATACAAGATAATATTTATAAAGTGTCTGGTATATAATAGGTGCTTAATAAATGGTTGTTCCATTCCCCTTCCCTAACTAAAAAGGCATTTGAGAAGGCATAAGTATCTACTCAACTGCATCATTACTTTCCCATGCTTATAAAATCTTTATGAGCATGATCTATACACATATAAAAGGCATCCTTGATGAAAATACAACAAAGGAACAGATAGACTTTCACAAGTGATTTTTTTTTATAGCATAGTGCGTCTTTGTAGTCACACAATTGACCAAAAGATATAAGGAACAGGACATCCCACTCTTTTATTGTTGCTTTCAAAAGACAAACAATTCCATTGAGCCAAATACAGACTTAAAAGCTTTTTTCTAACAATAAGTCTCTACTGCGTAAATGATTACACAAGTTGTTTCTTGAAACACACAACTATAGGAACTCTATTCAAGGACTTAACAGTTTGATTTAATACCTTTTTTTTTAAACATAAACCAGAGAAATATATAGCTGTCATTGGTATTTTCCATTGTCCTAGAGAACATCCAGTAAAGAATAAATGGCAAAATATAACCTTTGTTGGGCATGTGGCAACATCTAAGACATGCTCTTTTCTGGTCTTGTGATGACCACAAACTACTTCCAAAAGCAGCTTCATTGAGCATGTAGTTGCAGAGCACCTGACTTCAGCTGTCATCCTTAGCTGGAGTACAAGTTCTTCCTCATGAGAAAAGTGGGTTCCATGATTCTTTCTTAGTTTAAAGCTTGTACACCTCTTTAAAGTTCTTTTAGAAAGCAACATCCCATCACACTTTGGAGCCATTGGATGAATGAGTCATTCTTTGAAGAGAAAACCAACTTACTTACTTTCCCCCCTTAGTTTTTGTCTGTTTCCTTTCAGTTTTCAGAAGGATAATAATCTTTGTTTCAGGACTACTTGCAACTGGCCATTGTCCTCAGATGTAATCTTTTTTTTAACAACAATATTTCAGAAATTCTGATTTCAGTAGTTTTGTCAATGGGGCTTGCGTCTTTGTCTGAGATCTCACACTAGTGTAGGGTCCAAATTCTTCATATCTCCCCATTTAACCTCTCCTGGCCAAACTTCATCTTATTAAGCATCTTCTTTAGAGGCAGCCCTTCCAGCAAATTGCCAAAGGTTCTAAGGGTTGAGGGACCCCCTGTTTCTCAGTTCCCAAGCCCCTTCCCTTTTTCCAGCCAGATCAGTGTGCCTAGGGCAGGCACAGAATCAAAATTGAGGGAGGCTGGCAAAGGCATTATCTTCCCTCTACTTAGGCACATTCCTGCCAATAAAACCTTTTTAGACTTTGTTGCCTTTTAGAAAAAGAGGAAAAGGACTTTATGAAACAAATGCTTAAGTCCCAGAGGGTATTATTTAAAATGGTTTCCCAGCAGTCCCTTGTGGACTACCTATCCCTCCTGCTTCTGACTTGGCAGCTGCTATCTGCTTCACTTTCTTCTTTATCATTGATTAGTATAAATTGTTCATAGAGGCAAGTTATATCCTAAGGATATATGGTTAATTATGTTGTAATACACACTAGAACAAAAACATGATTATTTGACCATAATAAACTGGTTGTGGGAAATAAACATTTAATTCATTCAGATTTTTTTAAACACCATATCTTTATGGAAATTAGAGCTTCTGGGTACAATTGTGCAACTCCATCATGAAAGAGGTCATCTGGACTCATGGAAGAATTGACCTTAATAGTTCATGTTGTAGGAAAAACTCAACTGAGTTATCTGCAGGCCTTTACATCACTAAGGATTTTCACTAAAATCTATGCAAATCGGGGGTAGAGATATAACATGTATATTCCTTGAAAATACGGAAATAAATCAGATGAATACACCAGAATTTATTTCAGCACATCCAAAGAGTCTTCCTGGATGTGATGATATTTTGAAAGTTGAGTGAAGTGGTTTGAAATAATTTGACCTTTTTGCCAACTCTGAGCAAATGAATAAACTGATAGAATTAGTGCACCTAACAGAAGGGGTCATAGATTTGAAATTCAATTTTATAAGAATGAGCTAAGTATAAAGAAGCTCATCACAAGGAGACTAGATACTTAGAGATAAATGATTCAGCTAGGACAACCCATGAAACAAAGAAAAATACAAAATGATCTTTAAGCCCTCTAACGTACTCTTCGTCTGCAGTGACAGTGACAGTGTGACAGAAAGTTTTATGCCACTTATTAATTATTCTGCTGGGCAGTTAGTTAGGCAGCACAGTGGATAGAGCTCCTAATGTTAGGAAGATACTTACTAGTTATATGACTGACCCTGTCTACCTTAGCTTCCTTATTTGTAAAATGAACTGGAGAAGGAAATCCCAAAATATTCCAGTATCTTTGCCAAGAAAACTCAAAATGGGATCACAAAAGATTAGACAGGGCTGAAAAAACTGAGCAACAGAATGAATTTATTATAGTTTTTATTAGCCTAATTGTTGGTACAGGACAGTGAGATCATTGCTCAATAAACAACCAGTCTACATATTTTGGGAGAAACACTAGATAGCAGAATGGTATAGTGGACCTCAAGCATTCAAATCCAGCTGAAGACATTCAAGAGCTGTGCGATTCTGGACAAGTCACCTAATTTCTACTTCAGTTTCTGCATCTGTGAAAAGGAAATGATAATAGCACCTATGTCCCAGGTTTATTATGAGGATTAAATGAGAGAAAATTCATAAAGTGCTTTGCAAATCTTGAAGCACTAGATAAATACTAACTACTCTAATTTTGTAAATCTTGACATAGTCACTCTACACAAAAAGTTGTGGCTAAGTACATGGAAGACTAGCAGGTTTTACTCAGAGGGGGAAAAAAAAAAAATATATATATATATATATATATATATATATATATATATATATGTATAGTAGTCTCTCGGTGATCGAGAATGACTATTGTCTTTGTGCAGTTTCATCTACGGTGTACCCTCATGTGGCTTTGGAGTCCAAAGACTGAGGCGCAGAGTGTGTGGCACATGGGGCATGGGACGCCCGTTGTTATGGGAGGTGTGGTTGTGGCCTGGTGTCGGTGTTCATGCGCAGCGGCAAGACGTCGACGTCGCTCATCTTCAAAGGTGGTGGCGGCATGGTTAATGTGGGTTCGCCAGCTGCTTCTGTCAGAGGCAGTGAGTTCTAGTTGCTTTGGCGTGATGCCAGCCCACTTCAAGTTGGACTTTAGCTGATCCTTGAATCTTTTCTTTGGCCAGTTCCTGAGTCCAGCTGACAGTTCACCATAGAATACCTGTCTTGGTATTCGCTGTGGGTCCATGTGGATGACGTGTCCAGACCATCGTAGCTGGGTTTTGAGGACCATGACTTCGATGCTGGTGGAGTTGGCCCTGTCGAGGACTTCCTGGTTGGCGATTCGGTCCTGCCATCGGATCCTCATAACTGATGGGAGGGAGCGTTGGTGGAATTGCTCCAGCTGTTTCATGTGCTTCGGGTAGAGTGTCCATGTCTCACAACCGGACAGGAGTGAGCTGAGGACCACTGCGTTGTACACTTTGAGCTTCGTTGCAGTGCTTACACCGCTGTGTTGGAGGACTTTGGAGGGCAGCCGCCCGAGTGCCTGGCTGGCCTTTTGGATCCTGGCATTAATCTCGTGATTGAGGGACCCGTCCTTTGCGATGGTGCTGCCCAGGTACTTGAAAGTGTTGACGTTAGAAAGCTGCGTGCTGTCGATTGTAATGCACGGCTGGTTAGTTGGCCTCCCTGGTGCAGGTTGGAAGAGCACCTCTGTTTTGCTGAGACTGATAGTCAGGCCAAACAGTTTTGTTGCTGTAGAGAACCTGTCCACAATGGTTTGGAGATGATTTTCTTGGTGGGCCATGAGAGCACAGGCATCTGCGAAGAGAGCTTCCAGGATGAGTCTCTCTGTTGTCTTTGTTTTTGCAGTCAGGTGGCGAAGGTCAAATAGTGAGCCATCCAGTCGGTATTTGATATAGACGCCCAGGTCTAGATCCATCACAGCATGTCGTAATACTTGGGTGAAAAATAGGTTGAATAGTACCAGAGCAAGGACACAGCCTTGTTTCACGCCATTGGAGATGTTGAAGTGATCGGAAGTCTCTCCACCAGATAGGACTTCCCCTGTCATGTTGACATGAAAGAGCTGGATCAGTTTGACAAATTTTGCTGGGCAACCAAGCTTGCTGAGGATCACCCACAATGCATCCCTGTTCACTGTGTCGAACGCCTTTGTCAGGTCTATGAAGACAATGTAGAGACTCGGGTTCTGCTCAAGGCATTTTTCCTGCATTTGCCTTACCATGAAGACCATGTCGATGGTGCTGCGATCTGGTCAGAAGCCACATTGTGATTCAGGCAAGTTCTGCTCTGAAACAGATGATAGGAGTCTGTTGAGTATAACACGGGAGAGGATCTTTCCGGCAGTGGAGAGTAGTGAGATGCCTCTGTAGTTGTCACAGGCTTCTTGTGAGCCTTTGTTCTTGTATAGGGCTACGATGGAGGCATCTCTGAGTTCTGGGGGCATGTCTTCCTCTTCCCATATGCTGGTCAGCACTATGTGGGATGCCTGGAATGCCTTTCCATTTAAGGCCTTGTACACCTTGGTTGGGATCCCGTCTTTACCGGGTGCCTTGCCTGCACTCATTTGTTTAATGGCTTTTTGGACTTCCTCTATTGAAGGAGGGACATCAATCAAGTTGTTCAATGGAGTGGTTTTGGGGGATCTGGTCAAGGGCGCTTTGGTCGACTGAAGAGGGTCGGTTCAGAAGCTGACTGAAGTGTTCTTTCCACCTATTGCTGATGCCTTTTTTATCTTTTATGAGAGTGTCACTGTCAGAGGATAGCAAGGGAGTGGTGGTGGGTTTTGATGGTCCATAGACAGTCTTGAGGGCACTGAAAAATTGTTTGTAGTTTTTCATATCAGCAAACCGCTGGATTTCTTCTGCCTTTTTTTTCCCACCATCGGTCTTGCAACTTCCTGATCTCATGCTGTGCCGTGGCTCAGAGAGACTTGAATCTGTCCTTTTTAGGAGCAGAGTTTGGGTTATTTTGCCACTCCATAAAGGCTTTGTTCTTCTTGCTCAATAGGTCTTCAATAGCAATGTTGTTCTCGTCGAACCAGTCCTGATGGTTGCGTTGTTTTGGGCCTAGGACTGCCTTTGATGTTTCCTTCACTGCGTCTCTGAACTGGTTCCATTTCTCGGTTGAACTTTCAATGAGTGGTCCTTTGGAAGACAACTTGTTGTCCAGGCAGGACTGGAATGTTTGCAAATAAAATGGATCTCTAAGATGACTCACGTTGTAAAATGCGCGAACTATTTGGGTGCGTTTTGGATGGCGAGGCGCAATGCACATTTGAAGAGTCGCTCTAACCAATTGGTGGTCTGTCCAGCATTCAGCTCCTCTCTTGGCTCTGGTGATCTTTACATCCTGGATGTCTCGCCGGTGTACAATGATGTAGTCAATGAGATGCCACTATTTTGATCTTGGGTGCATCCACGTTGTTTTATATTTGTTCGCCATTCTGAACACAGTGTTCGTGATGGTGAGTTCAAACTCTGAGCATTTGCTTAGTAGCAGTAGGCCGTTGTTGTTCATTTTGCCCACACTGTGTTTGCCAAGCACTCCTTTCCATCTTTCACGGTCCTGGCCAACGCGGGTGTTGAAGTCTCCCAGTAGTATCAGCTTGTCATTTGTGGGCACTGAGTGCAGGACGGCACTCAGGTCAGAGTAGAACTGCTCGATGGTCTCCTCTGTGCTGGTCAGTGTTGGGGCATATGCACTGATGATTGTGGCATACCGGTCTTTGCTGAGAGGCAAACGGATCTTCATGAGCCTTTTGCTGATGCCCACAGGCAAGTCTGGCAGCTGTTTGAGCAAACTGGTCTTGGTGGCCAGGCCAACACCGTGGATTCTGTCTTCCTTTGAGGCTCTACCTTTCCAGAAGAAGGTGTATCCAGTGGTGGGTTTGCTGAATGATCCCTCTTCTGGTAAGTGTGTTTCACTTAAGGCTCCGATGTCGATGTTATATCGCGCCAGTTCTTTACTGATTAGAGCTGTTCTTCTTTCAGGTCTTGGGGTATTCTCTCTGTCAAGTAATGTCCTGATGTTCCATGCTCCTAGTAGGAGTTTCTTTGTATTTTTTCTTTTATTTCGACCTCTTAAAGGGGATGACCCGCCAGCCGCGGTGTGCTGACCGGGTGTTTGTAGGGCAGGCAATGTTTGGGACACCTTTTCTAGTCCCCTCCCTTGATTAGGGTGAGCAGTGCTGTCCTAGAGAGGGCTGCTCAGTCGCCCAGGATGCTGCTGAACATCCCTGCTGCCCACAGGGCCGAGCGACCACTGGTCCGTGAGCCACCTACGTGCAGGATTGTGACTGCAACTGCCAGTGGTCACCTCCACCTGTTGTGTCGCCACTCCCCCATCACCGCAGGTCTTGAAGAGGGTGGACGGGGTTAGGATAGATGAGTGTGCACAAAGATACTTGTGCATGAAGGAGATTTAAGTGGAAAAGTCGATGCACAGAGACAGTCCCACTCTCTCGGCATTGGAAGCCTGGGTCCAGTGGCACGAAAAATTGTTAAGTCTGGAGACTTCCTCAGCTGCATTGGATGGCTATGTTGTCCTTTGTGCTCCAACACACCCTAAGCACTCCACAGTGCTTTGCTGCGTCACCCTCTCAGCCGTTGAACCTTCTTCTTGGTTTCTTGCGTCTGTTCAGCCGAAGCAGTCTTCACATGCTGGGTGAGCAAAGCCCTGGTTCACCAGGGGTTGATGACCCGATGGCTACCCTCACAAGGTTTAGCCATCCTATCAAAGCCATTGCCCGCGGTGTGGCCGCTGCCACATGCTAGCAGCTCCTGGGAGCCACAAGTGAGAGCTGGGTGTCAGGTGGGGGTCAGAGGCTGGAGAGCTGCCCTAGGAGGCACGACAAGCCCTCCATACCAGAGATACTACCCCTCCCTGAGCACCCCATACACCCCTATATATATATATATGAATTGGTTTTTACTGGACATCCCAAGGCAACACGAAACAATTTCATGGGATAATTGGTCATTTTATATTGTAGTGCTTATGCTAAGTAAAAGATGATTATAGAAATAATCATGGCTTATGTACCAATATTTGTTGCAGAGAATGGAGAAGAGTAGAGATTCCAGAACTTAAGACCCTCCACATTAAATAAACATATACTTTGAAACTTAGTGATTTCAATGCTAAGGTGGTTATACAGGAGGATTGAAAAAATATATTAGAAAATATGATTCAAGAGTAAGGAATGAGAGAGGCCTTTTGTGTAACATCAATACTTCAAGAAAAGAATCAAAAGGTGCTGAACATGGTGATCTCTGAATATCATCACATTGAATAAAAAGGATTATATTTTAACAGATAGTAAAGAACTTGTTACTGATAAAAGATTTACTCTTCAGAAAGCTATCAGAATACTGTCAAACCATCAGCATGAGAGAGGAAAAGGCAAAAATTATTAAAGAGAAGATAGATGAAAATGAGAAAAATGTGCTTTAAATAATGATATGATTTAAGGACAATATAAAAATAAAAGTTTCATTTGAAACAACTTCACCCTAATCTACTTCAATAAGGTATTTATGCCCCCAAAAGGCAAAGTAGATATAAGAAAGGATCCTGACATCATTATAACAATTTTATATGGAGTAACCAATATAAATCAATTCTCATTACTAGGAGATGAAAAGAAATTTTAGACCACTTTAATTATCCAAATAGAAAGAAAAGAAAGATATTACAGGCAAGAGTAATGCTGATTTAGAATATAAATTTGTTTGTAAAATCTTATGGAGAATTAGTGACAAAAGATGATGAGTAATTATTGTCAACTAAATCAACTAAATACTTACATTTTTCTTCTGGTATATTGAATTGAATTCCCTATAAGTCATCTGGATGCGGAGTTTTTCCTTTGGCATCCTATTTATGTCTTAATTTCATTTTATGAAATTAGGTTGGTCAAGATCTCTATTTCATGTTCTATTAATTTAGATATTTTATATTTTTTGTATAATTCCTCATTTTTTAAATTTTAAGTTTTTCTAGCACATAAATAAATTGTGGGTTCTGGTAAAAATTTTAATTTCTCACTGTATTTCATTTTGTTCATTTTTAATTTTGTTAATTAGAATTCTCTTTTCTTTTTGATCAGATATGATTAATGAATTATTAATATTCTTTTTTCCCTGCCTTTTTATTTAAAAAATCAAATCTATAGTCTTATTTTTTACATTCTTCTTCTGATTTAAAAAATTTCCTCTTTTGTGATTATTTGGAGTTTGTTCATTTGTTGATTTTCTAAATTTAAAAATTGTCCTTTAGTATCACCATTCAAGATGAGTTTAAAGATAAAATAGACTTATTCCTTTCAGACTATCTAATATGGCAAAAAGGAAAATTGATAAATGTTGGAAGGAATATGGCAAAACTGGGACACTAATACACTATTTGTGGAGCTGTGAACTGATACAAAAATCCTGGAGAGAAATCTGCAACCATGCCTAAAGGTCAATAAAACTGTGCATACCCTTTGTTTTTATCATTTGTTCTTTTACCTACTTATTCTTTATTTCAGTTTTTCTGCATTTGGTTGTGAGACTTTTATGGCCTATTATAGGATTATTTTTTGTGAAGGTGCCATGTACTGTGGAGAAAAAGTATATTTCTTTCTATTCACATTTAGTTTTCTCCTGAGATCTATCAAATCTAACTTTCTTATTTCCTTCTTGATTTTTTGTTTGATTTATCTAATTCTGAGAGGGGGAAGTTAATGTCCCCTTCTAATACAGTTTTATTGTCTATTTTCTCTTGTAACTCACGTAATTTTTTCCTTTAGGAATTTGGATGCTATGATATAGTTAGTGTGTCTTTATTTAATATTGATATTGCTTCATCATTTATGCTTCCTTTTACCAATATGTAATTTCTTTCCTTATCTCTTTTAATTAAGCCAATTTCCACTTTTGTTTTGTCAGAGATCAAAATTGCTACCCCTGAATTGTAGATTTTTCTCCAGCCATTTCCTTTTACTCCATGTATTCTTTGGCTTTAAATGAATTTCTTATAGACAGCATATTGTGGGATTCTGGCTTTTAATCTACTCTGCTATCCTCTTGTTTTATAGGTAAGTTCAATCCATTCACATTCACAGTTATGATTGTTAACTAGGTTGCACATCCTTTGATCCAGCAATACCATTACTAGATCTGTAACCCAAAGTAATCAAAGATGGGGAAAAGGACCCACTGTAAAAACTGTGTATATATTTCTATATATATAAATACAAATACAAATTATCTCTTTTTCTGGTTTCAAAGAACCGGAAACTGAAAGGATGTCCATCAACTGGGGAATAGCTGAAGTTTTGGTGTATGATTGTAATAGAATTCTATTATGCCAAAAGAAATGAACAAGACAATCACACACACAAAAAAAAACCCTGGAAAGACTTCTATGAAGTGATGCAAAGTGAAGTGAGCAGAATCAGAAGAACATTGTACACAGTAACAGCAATAATGTACAATGATCAATTGTGAATGACTTCACTATTATCTGTAATGCAATAACCTAGGACAACTCCAAGGGACACATGACAAACTATTATAGAAGGAACTGACAAGAATATGAATGCAGATTGAAGCACAGCATTTTTTATTTTAATTTCACTGAGTTTTTCTCATGTAAGAAATGTGTTTTCTTTAACAATAAGATGAACATGGAAATATGTATTTTATGATTACACAGGTACAACCTTTATCCTATTAACTGCCTTCTTGAGGAGATAGTGGGAGGAATGGAGGAAGAGGATATGGATTATAAGATATCAGAAAACATTTATTAAAAATTGTATCAACATGTAAAAAATGAAGAAAGTAGAAATGACAATGAGGAAAACAAATATTAGAATAATAATTGCACTAAACAAGTGTACACAAAAGATCATAATTCTGAAAGCTAATTAAGCTATCAAAAACATGAACACATATTGAAGACATGAAAAAAATCTTAGAACTTATTATGAAAAGGGAAAAAAAGAATAAAAGTAACAGGAAATATCTATCACATCTTCCACTGGATTCAGTTTGTGCTTAAAAAATTTAAAACTTTCTTTAAAACTGGGAACTTTATGTAAGTCTCAGGAAAAGAATCCACTATCTTCTCTTTGGGGCATGTAGGTGGCATAAAGTAGAAAGCTGGGGCTGGAAAAAAAATGACTTATCTTTGTAAATTCATATCTGGTCTCAAGCACTTACTAGATATGTGACCCTGGGCAAACTATTTAACCCTGTTTGCCTCAGTTTCATCATCTATAAAATGAGCTAAAGAAGAAAATGCAAACCACTATAGTATCTACCAAGAAAACCCAAGTGACACCACTAAAAAAATCTGAATACCTTCTGGATTAAAAGTAACAATTAGTAATGACATATTGATTAAATTTGAGTAGCAAAGAATTTGAGTCATCTATGATTCCTTGTAATTATTTTGGTTAATGTTTATTTTTATATAATGTAATATATAACTTGATAATATTATAATATGTAATTTAATAAAACATGTAATGAATTATATTAAGTATACTAATCCAAATGAAAACAATTCTTCTATCAGGTATGTACAGAAATCTGTTTCATTCTTAGCCCCTCACCTTTCCTCCCTCTCCAAGAAGGCAGATAATGTGATGTAAATATAGGCTATCTATATTTTTCATGTAATACATATTTCCCTGTTCATATTTTGAAACATGATACATGTTCCTTACATTAGAGAAAAATTCATGAAGGAAATAAAGTGAAGAATGGTATGTTTCAATCTGCATTCAAACTCCACTAGTTCCTTCAATGGCACTAGATAGACTTTTCCATCATGAGTTCCTTGGAATTGCCCTGGATCCTTGCATTATTGATAACAGGTAAATCATTCATGGTTGATGCTCATACATTATTTTTGTTACTATATACAATGCCCTGGTTCTGCTCTCTTCACTTTGAATCATTTCATATGTCTTTATGGGTTTTTTGTGATCATTTTGTTTCTCATTTCTTTTCCTTTTTCCTTGATCACTTTCAGAAATAAACCTAATAGTGGTATCACTGGATCAAAAGGTATACACAGTTTTAGACCTCTTTCAGTATGATTTTAGATTGCTCTCCAAAATGGTTTGATCAAATCATAGTTCCACCAGCAGGAGGTTAGTGTCCCTAATTTTCCATATATCTTCCAACATTTGTTATTTTGTCCTTTTATCAATTCAGCCATCTTATGGGTATGAGATAATATCTCAAAGTTGTTTTGGCTTTTGGTAAAGGGCAAAATAAGGCAAAATTGGCTGGGAAGGTATCTCAATTCTTGCTTGAAATATTCCCTTTTCTAACTTACTCTTGAAGCCTTCTTTTTTTTTTTCTTGGTGAAGGTAGTGGGGAGGGAGAAAAAGAGACAGAGAGAATGAGAGATAGAGAGAGGGAGGGAAAAGAAGGAAAGGTCAGAAAGGGGGGGAAATGAGAGAATGGAAGAATGAGAGGGGAGAGAAGAAAAGAGAATGAGAGAGAAGAGGGAAGAGAAAGGAGAAAAAGAGAGGGTAGAGGTAGTTTGTAAATATACTATATAAGGACTTGGTTAACTTTATTTGCTCAGGGAGTTTCCCTTTTGTAATTCTCCGTAGTGTGGCCTAGTAATTTATAGAAAATGCTGCAATATAAATCAGGTTATTTTAATCTAGAAACAAAACCTATTCTAAAAGTACAGTCTGAAAATATGTAAGATTTAAAGAGATCAGGAAGCTCCTAAGAGTACGCAAAGCCAGTTCAGTAGATGGTATTAAAGTGTGATTGTGGAGGATGACTAGAGGGAATAAATTTACCTGGTCCTTGTGTGACAGGAAATTTTCTTCAGGCAGCTTAATGATAGAGGCAAGATTCCAACAGCTAATTATTATATTAAATTTTGGGGGGAACCATGCCCTCCATTTAAAATTAGTCTGTTATGAATCAGCCCCTGTGTAATGCAATTTCTGCCTGTATGATCTGTGATCCTTTGATCACTTGTTTCAGCTGGAAAAAAACTATATTTCCCATCAGTCTCCTTACCAATGAGGGGCTACCCTGGTCTAATACACTTCTGACCAATTGTTCTTTGAAATCAATTGTTGCTAAATCTCATGAAACCAGGATCCTGTATATGTATCAGCATTTCTTGAAAGAATATTTGCAATACTTTGGCACTTTGGTACAAGCTTTTAATTGACAATGGTCCAGTGGCACAGCTTATGACATGACTGGAGTCTGAAGACCTGGATTATCAAACCTTCACTGATGACTACATAGCCATATGATTTTGGGGAAGTCACTTCATTTCCCTTGGACTCAATTTTCTCTTTAAAATGAGGCAGTTGCATTAGATGACCTCTAAGGTCTCTTCTAGCTCTAGGCTTATGATCAGATTATAGTTTGCCTTTTGGCAACATTAAGCAGAACTTCCCCATTGTGTATTAGCAGCTCGTGGCCCAGTGCCTGTTTTATAGTTCATCATTACTATTTAAACTGAAACATGTTCTTTGCTTATTGGCTTGTGTTTTTCAATGATTGACCTTGGGTTCTTGACTTTAAATATTCTGCCTTGCAAATTCCATTAGTATGTCTATATAGTTTAAATGCTGGCACATAATAAGTGCTTAATAAATATTTGTTGCATTGAATTGATTTTCAATTAAGGAAAATAAAGGAAAATAAACTTGAATGAAGCCACAATATGCTATATCCTTGACTCTGTACAGACCTAGGAATATGGATACCCCTGCTTTTTGAAGGCAATCTAATGATTTAAATGTTATTTTGTTGGTTTTATCTTAAGAATTCTATACCTAATCTTTCCCCTTCCTCTTCCTTATAGAGGCAAGGGATAGGAAATTCTACATATAATAAACTTTTTCAATATTTTGGTATATTTTGAAGAACTGGTTAGCTTTTTCCCTGTAAAAAATACTTTAGTATAGCAGACAGATCACTAAGAAGGGGAGAAGGGGAAGAAAATGTTGGCAAATTTAGATAATGTAGAAAGGTGCAAGAAAATGAAAAGAATTAAATGACTACAATATACAAGGGAATCTCTTGTAGAGGATATGGGAACATTGGGACACTGATACACTGATGTATGTTTAAACATTCTGGAGAGCTATATGGAACCAACCCAAAGGGATATAAAAGTTTGCATTCCCTTTGACCCAGTAATATTATTTTTTTATAGTAGTAATGAATTGGAAAAGAGGGAACATTCATCAATTGGGGAATGGCAGAAGAAGTTGAGGTATATGGTTGTAATGGAATATTATTATACAATAAAAATGACAATTAAGATGAGTTCAGAAAAGCCTGGGAAGACTTATATGAAGTGATTCAAAGTGAAGTGAGCAGAACCAGAAGAGCACTAAATACAGTAACAGAAATAGTACATGATGATCAACTCTAAATGAGTTTTTATCAGTAACTATCATCAACAAAACAAAATTTGAAGATATCCCCAAGAGACTCATGATGAGAAAAGCTATTCACAGCCAAGATGGAATTTTTGCAGTCTGATTACAGATCAAAGCATGCCATTTTTCCCTTTACTTCCTTCATGAATTTTTTATTGTATGTGTGATACATTTCTTTCATGGCATAAGGAATATTCCTGATTTAACCTATATCTGACCTTTGGACAACTTGGGAACAATGAGTGGAAGGAGTGGGAGAATCTGGTTGAAAAATGTCAGATAACAATTGTCAAAAATTGTTTCTATATGTAATTGAAAAAAAATAAAAATAAGTTTTAAAAATGTTAGGGAACATAGGATCATAGATGGGAGAAAGGGCATTAGAGGTCTTCTTATCCAATCCTCTAACTGTATGAGGAAGTTGATGCCCAGAGAGATTTGACCAAAGTCATACAACTCGTAAGTGGAAGAGCCAGCATCCTTTAACTTGAAATCTACAGTGCTCTTTTCATAAAGTGAAAGAAATAGGGTAAAGCAAATTTAATTTGAAGATCAAGGGGGAAGCAATATAATAATTGGGAAAAATCACTGATTTAGAATCATGACTTTTAGGGGCAGCCAGTAGGCACAGTGGATAGAGTACTGAACTTGAAATCAGGAAGATCTAGAGTTAAATCCTACTTTATACATTTACTAAATTGTGTCACTCTGGCCAATTTACTTAACCTCTGTCTGTCTCAGTTTATTCTTCTGTAAAATGGAGATAAAAATTTCTGTCTCATAGATTTGCAGTGAGAATTCAATGAGACATGTTAAGTATTTTGCATAGCTCCAAGCATTAAGTAATTGATAGCTATTTTTTAAATTCCAACATTTAATATGAGACTATGAACATGGCTTTTAAATACTATGAACCTCATCTTTTTCCCTGGCAAAATGGAGATATTAATTTCTTTCTATTTTTAAACCTTTCCCTTCTTTCTTAGAAGTTATATGAAGTATCAATTCCAAGGCAGAAGAGTGGTAAGGACTAGTCAACTAGGGTTAAATGACTTGCCCAGAGTCATACAGCAAGGAAATATCTGAAGTCAAATTTGAACTAAGATTGAGACTCACCCTCTGACACAGGAGTAATGGATTAAGAGGCATCTTATTTTTGGACATGGATAATATGGGAATTTTTTTCCATTTAAGTATGTATATTTTTACAAGTATTTGGTTTTCTGGTTTTCTCTTAAATGTGGGAGAAGAGAAAATAAATACTTGGTAGTTGAAAAATAAAATGAGGGAGTTGTAGTATGGTCCCTCTATGGTCCTTCTCTACAAGGGAACTATGAAAAAAATCCATTTGTTGACATATCTCTTCCTCTGATATTTGGAATGAGGAGAATTAAGTAATCATAGCTTCATGCATCTAGTTCATAAATCTAGAAGTGACTTAAGAAGCTATCTAGTTCAACTCCTTCATTTTACACATAAGTAAACTGAGACCTGGTGAGTTTGAAGGACTTCCCCAAGATCACATGGTTGCTATTGTCAGACATGAAATTTCAATTTAGGTCCTTTGAGTACAGAGTTGGTGCTACTAAGCATCAGAGATTGCATTGCATAGAGGAAAGAAGGCAGGTGTTGGAGTCAAGAAGACCTGATGTCAAATCCTACTGACCTAGTTAAGCTAATTGACCCTTGGAGAGACATTCAATTTCTCAATCCCTGAGACAGCCCTCTAACACTATAAATGATAAAATAATTCACTTGCCCTAGTATAGGGAATTTTCCACACTGTAGAAATCATCTATTTTGATTAAAAAACACCTTAAAAATCAACGTAAAAAAGTCAGGGGCTGACAGCAGGATCAGTAGAGAAAGCCAAAGAAGTAACATGTTCTATAAAAGCAATGAAGTGCAAAGACCAAATAGGTCTGGATCCTCCCTCCAAAATATGTTTAAAAAAAAAGTAATATGATAATCTCATTGAACTCTGCTCTTCTCAGACCATGTATAGCATGTTGTGTATAATTCTGGGCACCCAAGTTTAAGTAGGACAGTGAAGAGTAAAGGAAGGGGAGCTAGAAGGCAATATCCTATGAAAATTGGTAGAAGGGACTTGAATGTTTAGCCTGAAGAAGAGAAGATTCAGGGGGGTTCTAAAAGTATTTGAAGGGTTGTCATGTGGAGGAGGGATTAGATTTGTTCTGTTTGGATTCTATGATACTGTTATTTCGTTGTAAACCTTCTTTATAGAGAAAACTAGCACTCCTGGCGTGTAATCAGGCAAAGATAGCTTATGATTTAGTATGTGCTCCCAATGCTTATGCTGAGTAAATTCTAGGCAGGCATGGTATTGTCTAGTTTTCCCGACAGGAAGCTGTACCCCTGCCAGGTGTGCTCTATGTCAGCCCAGCAGTAGCTTGAACCAACCTGGGGAATAACCACTAGTGAAATTGAGTAAATCAGCTGAGCCAAAGGCTTTTGACAGTCACAAACTTAACCCTTTCATAGGTGTTTCAGGAACTGAATAAAAGAGTGCATTGTATAAATAAAGACTTTTTCTTTTTTTTATTTTTTTTGCCAGGGGAACGGTAAGAGGGAGAGATGGGAGCAGATGGGAGGGCAGTAATAGAGATCGATTTACGAAGTCACCATGAAAGTATTAACATTGAATTCAATGATAAATCATGGTGAAAAAGAAGACCATATTTTAGTAAAGAGCTTTATTTCTCTAAAGTATACTTATAAAATCAGATTTTTTAAAAAGCAATATTCTTTCTTTATTCCTGAAAAAAATTTTTTGAGAGCTCTGTTTTTGGGTTCAGTTGCATATAATAAAAATTAACATAAAGGCTTTTACAAAAGCTTGTTGATCTTTTCTCCTACTTGTCTCCTACTTTATCTGAGGATCATATTCAATTTTGCTTGTGGAAAGTACTCATGAATTCTTCTACTAGAGGCTACAAATGCCTGACATCCATAGATATTAACAACCATTACTTAACCATAAAGATATCTTATATTTGGGGAGCTATTTGTTGGCATATCTTCCTCTGATATTGGCAATCATGTTACATATAGGACCTCTAAAACAATGCTTCCATACTAGCTTTCTGAATATCCAGAGATTATGTTAAGTGCTTCCTGACCTAAAGTTTTTCAGATGTTGTTTTTATCAAGTGAAAGCACATTGGGTGTCCTAATTCTCTGCAAGGACTTCTCAATTTGTCTAAACATACACACACACACACACACACATGCACAATGAGGCTGAATGGAAGTATATTTTTGTAATAAAGTAGGAAAAAGATGAAGTGTATTAATTATAGTTGTTAATTTAACTTTTGTTAAGGGAAAGATTAATTATAACACTTGTACTCTAACAACAGCCCTTCATTATTTTTAACAAACATGAAACATTCACATTGGAATGACTGCATTCAGTTTAATATGAATTGTTGTTAAAGAAAGTTAAACCAATATTTCATCATTAAAGTGAACTCTAAATGTGCCTTTCTAAAGGAAGATCTAATCTACGTAAGTCCAAATGGACAAAACAGATAAATTACAGAGAGAGAATTCATATTATCAATGAATACACGATACAGAAAAGTTTCAGCTTCCCTACTGCTCTTAAGTGATACAGTGGAAAGAGCCACTTAGTACCTTTATAACCTTAGGGAAAGTCACTTAACTTCTCTGGGCCTTAAAGAGTTTATTATAAACATTTGTTACAGAGCATTATCTACTTATTAAACCCCCAGGAGACAAAAAAAACCTTACTGAGCTAATGCTAAAAAACTATCACCAATTAAAGGTCTATATTCTCTGAATTTACAATATAAATTAGTGGGGGAAATTTTATTTATTTTAAATGATGAATGTATATTTAATAAAACCATCTATTCTATGAAAGGGACTTTAGCAAATGATCTGTTTCAATCCTCCTGTTTTAAAAATGAAGAAACTGACATTTAGAGAAATTAAATAATTGCCCAGCATCATTAGGTTATTTAAGGGCAGAGGCAGAGCAACAAAGTCTTGTGACTTCCAGGTCAGTATTCTTTTCCCAACATTGGCTCCATACTGGATAGAAGCCTCAGAATGAAATTTGGAATTGTTGAGAAAAAATATTAGCCAGAGGTAAGGCTTCAGATATGAACTTCTGTCTCTCTCTTCCCTTAGTGTTTTATAGAAAATTGTCTTTTTTCTCCTCCTTTATTTTGTTCTCAGCAAGATAATGTCACATGACCTCTTTGGGACTTTGTTTCCTCATTTGTGAAATGAAGAGATTGGACGAAATGGCCTCTAAGGTTCCCCTAATCTTTTAGTCTATGATCCCATGAATTCTATATTGACAAATGTGAGTATAGATCTGGATTCTATTAATACCATACTTGAGTCTATTTCTTATAAACTATGTAACCCAAGACAAGTTATTTATCTCTCTGAGTCTCAAGGCCTTCATTTGTATTAAAGAAATGCTAATAACAACTGCCCTATTTACTTAACAGGATCACATTAAAAAGTATGTAGGGAATTTTTTTTTACAAACAATGAAGCATTAGACAAATGTTATTACTGATGTAGTACCAGGGTTTTGGTGATGATATTACTAAATGTGCACTTGGAATTATTACAGAGAAATTATTTTAAAAAAGAAAAAACTAAAAGACTAATGTCAACTAATGAAAAAGAAAATGTTTGAGTAAGAAGTATTTGGATTACTTTATTTCAGTAATGACTTATATAAAGTATTCTTATCGACATCTCCAAGTCCTGTTAGCTAAGTTGATTTATATATATTCCAAAACCATAGCAATAAAAGAATAACAAGTTTGAGGGAAACTGAACAGATACTATGACAATAGATTAGAGAGAATTATTATTTCAAAATATACAGGGTCAAAAGTTGTCCCAAAGGGTCTAATGAGATTATAAGTACAATTTTTAAGAAAAATACAAGTACAAAGGTAGTGCCAAGATGGTGGAGTAGAGAAAGCACTTGGCTGAAGTCTCTCAACATTCCCCTCTAAATAGCTTTATTTTATTTTATTTTATTTTTAAAAAACCCTTACCTTCTGTCTTGGAGTCAATACTGTGCATTGGTTTCAAAGCAGAAGAGTGGTAAGGACTAGGCAATAGGGGTTAAGTGACTTACCCAGGGTCACACAGCTGGGAAGTATCTGAGGCCAGATTTGAGCCTAGGACCTCCCATCTCTAGGCTTGGCTCTCAATCCACTGAGCTATCCAGCTGTCCCCTCTACATACCTTTAAATCAACACCTCAAATGGAATTCTGGAGTGTCAGATTCAACAAAAGGTAAATGAGACATTTTTCTAACCCAAAGCATCTTGGGAGGCTGGAGAGATCTCTGACAAGGATGTAGATGCTCGACTGGAACCCACATGAATGAAACATCATTGGTGGGACCAAGTAGTGGTTACAGAAGCAGCAGCAACTTTCAAGAGTTTTCAAACCAGAGGAGGTAAAAGGAATTGTTCAGAAAGAGATAACTTGGGGATACTGGAAAAAGCTATTTTGCAACTCTATTGCTTATACTGACTTCTGAATCATAGGTTAAGGGAGGAAAGGGATGTCTTTGATAAAAAGGGATCAGGATCCCTGAGGGGAAAATTGGTTTTGGTCCTAAGGTATCAGGGACCTTGTGTAACAATATCACTTTTGGTCCTTAGGGATCAAAGGTCTTAAGGAGCAATATTGGTTGTGATTCCAAGTGGTCAGGACTTCTCCTGGGTAAGGACCAGAGTCCATACCGGAAGAGCAGAGACTACACCTTTTTCTGAACACATCACATTAGAAGCACCAAAAATTTCTAAACTCCTAGAAAATAGCTGTGTGAAAAAGTTTGAGACTTGACAGCACCCTGTCCCATTCCTCTTACTGTTAACAAAGCCTAACTTCCACTTAAAGTTTAAAATCAAGAAATAGGATTGGAAAATAAGCAAACAAAAGAAAAAGATCCTGGCTATGAAAAAAGCTGCTTTGGTGACAGGGAAGATCAAGATACAAACACAGAAAACAATGAAGTCACAATAGCTACAAGCAAAGCCTAAACAAAAAAAGTCAATGAGCATAAACTCAAAATAAATTCCTGGAAGAACTCAAACAATTCTTTTCAAAAACAGATAGAGTGGATGAGGGGGTATTAGTAAAGAAATGAAAGGGGAAAATTATAGGAAAAAATTAATAGCTTGGTAAAAGAAAATAATTTCTTAAAAATTAGAATTAGGCAGGTGGCAGCTTGTCCATCAAGAAACAATAAAACAAGGACAAAATAATGAAAAGATAGAATAAGATGTGAGATATATCGATGGAAAAACCACTCAGAAGAGGCATTGAGATAATTTAAGAATTATTGAACTACCTGATAGCCTTGATCAAAGAAAGAGCAGATAAATCACATTTTAAGAAATTACCAAGGGAAATTGCCCTGATGTCCTAGAACCAGAGGGAAAATTAGAAATCATCACATGAAAGAGATCCTAAAATTTTAAAAAGAGCATGAGTTTATAGCCAAATTCCAGAACTTCTAGGATGATGAAAAAAGTCATCAAGCAGCTGGAAAGAGACTATTCAAATATTATAAAGTCATAGTCAGGATCATACAAGTTTTGGCTGCTATAAGATTAAAAGAGAAGAAGTCTAGGACTGATATTTTGGAAGTCAAAAGAGCTAGGATTATAACCAAGAATAATCTATCCCCCCAAACTGAGTATAATATCTTAAGGGAAAAATAGATATTTAATGAAACAAAAGACTTTCCAACATCCCTGATGAAAAGAGCTTAATTGAAAACCTGATTTTCAAATACCAGACTCAAAAGAAGTATAAAAAAAACTAAACATGAAAGAGAAATCATAAAGGACTCACTAAGGTTAAACTGTTTTATTTTTCTATATAGGTAGGTGATCTACATAACTTCCAAATACATTATTAGGGAAGTTAGAAGTATTCTACATAGAAAAAGAATATGGGATGTAGTCTATTGTGGTAGGATGATATAAAAAATGGGATAAGGTGAGAAAAAGAGGATGCCTGGGAAAAGAGGGTAGGGAGAGGAAGAATGGAGTAATTTATATATAGGGGGCATGCAAGGGAGATCTTTTTCAGTGGAAGGGAAAAAGGTTGGGGAATGTTTGAACCTCTCTCATATCTAAATTGATTCAAAGACTGAAATACATATATTCAATTAGTAATTAGAAATTTATCTTATACAATAGGGAAACAGGAGAGAAAGGGGATTACAGAAAGTGGGATGGTGATAAAAGAGAAGACAGATAAAAGAAGGCAATGGTTAGAAATAAAACAGACGTTAGAGGAGGGACAAGATAAAAACAAAGGGAGAAAAAAATGTAATGGAAGAAAATGAACAGTTTATAATCCTAACTGTGAATGTGAATTGGATACACTCACTTATAAACTGCACATGGATAGCAGAATGAGGTAGAAACCAGAATCCAATGAGATGTTGTTTACAAGATGTGACAAATGGGAAAGTATCTGTTATTTGATAATAGATATACCATCTACATTACATTCTCAGCCTTCTTGTGGAGGAGAGAAGGATGGGAAGGAGAGGAAAAGCAAGAATGAAAAATAGATTCTTGGACATAACAAATGTAAGAATTTTTTCTTGGATGAACATATTTATTATAATTTCTTACATATTTATAACAAAAAAGAAACACATTTGAGGAAAATAAACCCAGAATTCAAATAAGGGTCTGGAGCAGAATCTATTATGTTTCAGCTGAAGTAAAAAAGGCAATCCTGGTCTCAGACAAAGCAAAAGAAAAACTAGTCCTAATTAAAAGAGACAAACAGGGAAATTACACCTTGCCAAAAGGAATCATAAACAATAAAGCAACACCCAAACTAAATATATAGGCACTAAAAGGAATAGCATTCATTCTTAAAGTAAAGTGAAATTGGATCGTAGGTGGCAGTCGAAAGTAAAACCTTACTTCAATTTTCCCCTCCCAGAGCTAGATAAATCTAACTATGCAATAACTAAGAAGTCAAGGTTATGGATAGAATCTTAGAACAATTAAGTATGATACACTTCTAAAAAAACCTACATGTTCGTTCATATGTTTTCTTCTGCATTTCTACTCCCACAGTTCTTTCTCTGGATGTGAATAGCATTCTTTCTCACAAGTTCCTCTGGATTGTTTTGTATCATTGCTAGTAGAAAAGTCTATTACATTTGATTGTGTAAGTACATCATATATGTTAAATAGTGGTCTCTTTGGAAGCATTTTTTCAACCTAATCTTTTTAGAATGCTGCTTGCTTATTTAATTAGGAACTTCTACCTTTACAAAATAGTCTAATATGGTTCAAGAAATTTGAGGTACAAGATATCATTTTAAGCTGAATGGATCAGTGAAGAGGGTCACTTTTTAGAAGAAATGATCCCAGAATTGAGTCTTCAAGAAAGATTTCAGGGATTGGACCTCTGAACTCATGGGTATATATGGAGCTTCCAGATGAGAAAAGTCCTTCAATACACACAGGTCAGCACTTATATAAATCACTGAAGGGGAATTGAACCCAGGTGTTCTGGTCTCTAAGGTCTGCTCTACGTCCATCGCCCCATGATATCTTGCAGAGAGGGACTTTAAGAGGGATCTATATATAAGATTTGAGATTATTATTAGTAGTAGTATTAGCATTTCTGAGACCAGGTGTACCCATCTCTTCCAGGGAGAAATGCAGTAGCCACTTACAGGTCTAATTCTACTCTTGCTCAGTGCAGAAATATTAAACCTGCTCTGTTTCCAACTTGAGCCAGTCAACCCCTCCTAAAGAAGGGATATGAAGAAGACATTTCACCCTTCCTTCTTTGTAAAGTGAGTGTGTGTGGGGGGGGCTTTTGCCTGTGTCTTTGGCAGTGGCTGTGGCTGTGGCTATGTGTCTGTGTGTAGTGGAGAGAGGAAGGAAATCACGGCTATGGAATACTAGATATCACAGTAGACTTCTTAGATGTATTGGTTAATTTTATTAAATCATTTTCTTTCTCTTTTGTTACATTATAAGGGGTAGCTCTTTGGGAGAGGCTCAGGGGACAAATAAAGTAGGAAATGCGAGTTATTTAAAAGCAACACATATTAATAAAATTAATTTAAAATCTAGTCACCAAGTTTCAAGGTACTAGAAACTGCTGGCTACTAGGCAAGAGAACTAGAAACCTGCTTTCTCTCATGCTCTGCTCTGCCTGATTTAAATGACTCTCTACTACATTTTTAGTGAAACTACTTTTCTTTCCATCTGCCAAGTCATTATTTGAACCCTTTGTTAAAATTACCATAATGTTTTTGTTCTGTATTTGTTATGCCAATACCCTAAAGAGAAGTAGAAATGACAAATGTTTACAAAAGAGGTCCCTAAACTGAGATTGTAATAACAAAGCAAGGCTTGCTTCAACCAGGGCCATCTCTCTTTAAAAACGATGGTATAATTTGGGGGGGGGGGTGCGTTGGTCTCCTAATAATCTTACCATTTATTAATAATTTTTTCATTAATAAATGATTCATTCCTTTGGGTTTTCTTTGCTTTTGTTTTAAATTGCAAGCCTATTTAAGACTGGTATTAGATGAAATCATTAAGACTTTAGAGGAAAGAACTTGTTCAGTTCTGTCCTACTCTTGGTGACCCCATTCAGGGTTTTCTTGGCAAAGTCACTGGAGTAATTTGCCATTTCCTTCTTCATTTTACAAATGAGGAAATGGAGACAAACAGGGTTAAGTGACTTGCCCAGGGTCACCCAGCTAGTAAGCATCTGAGGCCAGATTTGAACTTAGGAAGAGGAGTCTTTCTGACTTTAGGTCCAGATCTCTATACATTCATTCACCTAGCTGTCCAGAAAAAGGTAGTACTACCAGCTCCTTTTCCTTCCAGAAAAAGTCAGGAGAGCACTAGAACTGTTTGAAGAGAAGAATCTTTGAGAGGGGGATAAAAGGGAAGAGAAGGAGGGAAGACCATCTATACAAACTCTTCTACCTTTTAACTCTGCTCAATGGTAAATCTTGCCCCAATAAGTCACAGTGGCAATAATTAAAATGTAAAAGGCTTACTATTAGGGACCAGGGAGACTTGGCACTCTTTGATCACTATAGGATTGGTTTTTGTTTCGAGGTAGCAAGAAAGGTGATTCTGAGACCTAGATGATAAGTGAGCAAGGACAGAATAAGGACTGACAAGATGAAGGAACAGTTGTTGCGTGAGACTTCAATCTCTAGAAACTGAGCCTCCCTCCAGAAATAGCAACGCTGATCTGCCACATTCTCAGCATCCTCGCCACTGTGGCCAAACCAGTTTGATTAGTTTCTGTTTTTATTTCCCTTAGATTTATTAGCAAGGCTTCTGTGCATGCTCTCAGATTGGCTAATAACTGGAACTGATTGACAGGTGTGACAAGCTCAACTGGGGGCAGCTCTTTGTAAAGGGAATTGATTTCTCTGTAAACACAGCTGTCAGCCTTCAGGACCCTGCTTGAGTCTCCAGGTTCCACAATTTATTCTGACTTCAGGGGTGGGAAGGGGAAACTGCTTGTAGTGCTTCCTCTATCTTGATGAATTCACCTCTGAAATGTCATCAAGTCCTGAAAAAAAAGCATTTCTGTTACCATCATTTGTGAAGAAGAGTTAGTAATCAAAATATTTGAGCTGTCTTTTGAAAAGCCATAATATTATATTGAGCTGTGGCCCAGAATTTAGAAAAGAACAATGTTCTAGGGGGCCTTGAAAAAATAAACCTTCCCAACATGAAGACAATAAACAAACAAAGAAACATTTGGTCAATTCAGCAAATGATTACTTTAAACTTAATACCTGCATGGGACTCAGGTGGCAGACAAAGAGTGACAGAACAGGAAAGCTAACCTAATATTATAGGTCCATATAGTTCTATCTGGAAGAGACTTTAAAAAAACATCAAATTCTAATGCCCTCATTTTACAAATAAGGAAACCAAGACCCACAGAGATGAAGTGACTTAGCCAAGGTAATACACATAGTTAAAAACAGAAGCAGAAATCAAACTGAAATAGTTAAACATCTTGGAAATGAGACTTCTTGTCAGAGAAACTTTTGGAAAAAAATGTTTTCCCTTTTAATATTTCTTGCATTATTTTTGTGTGCAAATATTTTAAAATTATATTTTCCCAATCTTCTCTATACTTCAGTCATGCCCTCTCCCTTAGTTAAAGATCTGCGGTAATTTCTTTTTTTGTTCCTTTAACTTCTTTGTGGTGTGACATTTAATATCCAAGTCATACAACCATATAGAATTTATCTTGGTATATGGTGTGAGGTAGTGGTCTGAACTAATTTCTGCTTTTGGGTTTTCGTAGTTTGTTTTTCAAAAAGTAAGAATTTATCTTAATAATTGTGATCTTTGGGTTTACTGAACAGTAAGCTAATATTTTCATTTTCTTTTGCATATTCTTTAATAAATCAATAATTAAATAAATCAGTAAAATAAATAAATACTCAGACTGGGTCTTCTATTTTTTTGTAAGCACTACTAAATTGTTTTGATAATTATTGTTTTGCAGTATAACTTGAGTTCTAATGCAAACTAAGACATATTCTTTACCACTTAAAAATTATTATTTCTCTTGAAATTCTTTATCTTTTTTTCTCCAGATGAATTTTATTATATTTTTTCTATAGTTATTTAACACTTTTCTGGTCTGTTGTAGTACTGAAAAAGTACATTAATTTAGGCAGCATTATCATTGTAATTATATTGGCATTGCTTACTCATGAGCAATGAATGTTTCTCCAATTATTTAGGCCTGTCTCCATTACAACACAGATTATTTTCTATATCCTATAGTTATTTTAAATGGCATTTTTCTATTTATCTATTCCTGATGGACTTTGTTGGAAATATATAGACATGATGATTTATTTGGACTAATTTTATATCATACAATTTTGTTGGAGGTATTATGTCAACCAATTTATATCTAACTCTTTAATGTTCAGTAAGAAGTCATAATTTTGTTTTTTCATTGCCTATGTTTATTCCTTTAATTTCTTTTTCTTTTCTTTTTGCTATAACTAGCATTTCTATTGCTTTATAAATTAATGACCATAAAAGACACCTTTGCTTTTATCCTAATCCTATTGGAAAGTTCTCTTATTTGTCCCCATTACAAACAATGTGGTTTTTTGGTTTTTAGACAGATACATATATCATACTAAGTAAAAGAATTCTTTTATGTTTTTAAAAACAAAAATATCTTATATTTTGTCAAAATCTTTTTCTTCATATATTGGTTTAATAATATGATTTTTCTTGTTCTTCTTATTAATATGATTTATTAGGTATATAGTTTTCTGAAAGTAAAGCAGTCCTGCATTCCTCATGTAAATTCCAGTTGGTTATAGTGTATAATCTTTCTGATATATTACTGTACCCTAAGCTAACATTTTCTTTAAAGATTCTGTATCAGTGTAAATTGTCACACCCATTAGAATGTAAACATTTCATCCTCATCTAGTGCTTTCTTGCTGCTCACATACTTACTTTTTATGTTTTTTCTTGATTTCAGTATTTATATAGTATTTCAAAGTTTCTACTTGCTTTCTTATCAAGCCATTTCCCCCCATAGGATTATACTCAGTTTTTCAGAGTAAGTTATTCTTGGTTGCAGGCCTGTATCTTTTACTTTTACCATATTTTCTTCTCCTTTATAGTGATAGAAAACTAAATTATATTTGATTCTGAATTTCTCTTTTCTCCTTAAAATCTTTTGTTCTGGCTTCCAACAGTGTTTTTCTTTGCTTTGGAACACTTTAGATTTAGGTTTTGACATTTCTGATCATTTCCTCTTTTCGATATTTTCCCCAGGAAGTAATTAGTGGATATGGCCTATTTTCACTGGACGCTCTTGGTCCAGGGGTATTATTTTTCATTTTTGGTCAACTTTATCAATTGGATGGGTTTGAAGTGAAACATCAGAGTTGCTATAATTTACATTTTTTCTGATTATTAGTGAATTAGAACATTAAAAAATATGATTATTGATAGCTTGGATTTCTTTGAAGCCTGCCTGTTCACATCCTATCATAATTTGGTGGACAGCTCTTGTTCTTAAAATTTTGAGTCTGGGACTTCTGGGTAATCATGGCTGCAATCTAGACGCCACACACTTCCTCTCCCCAGCACCAAATGAAATAGACTACATCAAAGGAGCATAAAAATCACCTTTGGTCAAACAGGACTCCCCAGCACCCCAGAGAGGTGAAGGTACGTGGGGTTTGAACATTTCCACACTATAAAAAGAAGGAAGAAAAGCTTGCACAGAAACGTGAACTGAGCCGCCCTTCCCCCCCCCACCTCCCCCACCAAACCAGAGCGAGCTATCGGAGCACTCACTGGGACACCGAGTGAGTGGGGAACGTCTCTGTCTTGGGGGGGTGCACTCCAGGGTCCTTGGGATCTGGGGACTGCCAGGAAACAATGTCTCAGAGTGGTTTCATGGGAGAACCCGGCGCTGAGCACGGGCTGCGGAGCCTTACTCGGGGTGGTTGCGCTGAGCATCTGGGCGGAGCTAAACACCAGGGCAGTTTGACTGTGATCAGGGACCCAGCTCTCTAAGAAACCTCAGAGGCTGGGAAGAACTAGTCTGAGGCAACCTAAATTCACAGAAAACCCATCCATATCACCCAGACCCCAGATCAAAAAGGAAAGGGAAATGAAACCACTAAAGGGATGGCTCACATGGCCCAAAATCAAGCCTCCAGGAAGAAAGGGGAAAAGGTGACTATTGAAAACTTTTATGGTGGAAGTACCCAAGGAAAAGAAGAGAATAAGGAGAAAATCCAAAAAAAATCAGAACATGCCTCCCAAAATGGAAACTATCAACAAACTCTGGAAGATCTCAAACTGGAACTTATCCAAAAGATGGAAACCTGGAAAGAAAAATCGGAGAAAGAGATCAGCAGTCTGACAGATAAGACTGCTCAATTGGAAAAAGAGCTGGAAGCATCTAATAGAAGGGCAGACAAAGCTGAAAAGCAAAACCAGTCCCTAATGACCAGAATTAAGCAACTCGAAGAAAGTGAGATCATAAAACAGCAAGAATCAATAAAGCAAACCCAAAAAATTAATGAATTAGAAGAAAACATGAAATATATCACTGAAAAGGTCACAGATTTGGAAAAGAGAGGGAGGAGAGACAACCTCCGAATTATCGGTCTCCCAGAAAAACCAGAGATAAACAATAAACTCAATATTATTCTACAGGAGATTATAAAAGAAAATTGCCCACACGTTCTGGAGCAAGGGGGCAAAATAGAAATAGAAAGGGTTCATAGAACACCCTCTTTACTAAATCCCCAAAAGACAACCCCTAGGAATGTAATTGCCAAATTCAAGAGCTTCCAAGAAAAGGAGAAAATCCTACAAGAAGCCAAGAAGAGGAGCTTCAGATATAAGAGGGCTCCCATAAGGATCACACACGACCTAGAGGCTAACACACTAAGAGACTGCGAAGCATGGAACACAATATTTAGAGAGGCAAGAGAGCTGGGTCTCCAACCAAGAATCAACTACCTAGCAAAACTGACTATATACTTCCAGGGGAGTGTATGGGCATTCAACAAAATAGAAGATTTCCAAGCATTTGCTAAGAAAAGACCAGAACTTAGTGGAAAATTTGATATCCAATTACAGAAAGCAAGAGAAACATGAAAAGGTAAACATGAAAGAAAGGGAAAAGGAGATAAATCTTATCTTTTTCTTTAAGTCAAACTCTCTTCTATAAGGACTACATTTATATCAAATTATATATATATATTAATATGTGGGGAAAATGTTTTGTGTAACTCTCAAAAATTGTATCATCATAAGAGTAGTTAGAAGAAACATGCATAGGGAAAGATTGGGGCATTAAGAAGATTTGGGGAAAGTGGGGGCAAAGAAAGGAAAAGGGAGGGGGGAATCGTCGATAACATTAAGATTTACTTCAAGAAATGGGGGGGACTTAACAGAATAATCTTTCCCATATAAAGATACACATGGGAAGGGGAGGGGAAGAACTCTCATATGAGAAGGAGAGGAAGAGAGTGTGAAGTGGAATTACTTAAACCTTACTCTCAGTGAAATCAAATCTGAGAGGGAAGAACATCTAGATCCAGTGGGATCCTGAATTCTATCTTATCCATTAGGGCAAGAAAGAAAGGGAAATTAAGGAGGAGGAGGAGGGAGGGAGTATAAAAAGGGAGGGAAAGAGAGGGGGGAGGGAAGGGAGCATAAAAAGGGAGGGGCTATAAAGGGAAGCATCTCAAGAGAGGGGACTAGGGGGACTGACCTAAAGTAAATCACTGGTTCAAAAGGAGATAGCTAAAGAAGAAAGGTCAGAACTAGGGGAAGATATCAAAATGCCAGCGAATCCACAAATGACAATCATAACTTTGAACGTGAATGGGATGAACTCACCCATAAAACATAGACAAATAGCAGATTGGATTAGAACCCAAAACCCTACCATTTGTTGTCTTCAAGAAACACATATGAGGCGGGTTGACACTCACAAAGTTAGAATTAAAGGTTGGAGTAAGACCTTTGGGGCCTCAAGTGATAGAAAGAAGGCAGGAGTTGCAATCATGATATCTGACAAAGCCAAAGCAAAAATAGACCTGATCAAAAGGGATAGGGAAGGTAAATATATTCTGTTAAAAAGGAGTATAGACAATGAGGAAATATCACTAATCAACATGTATGCACCAAATGGTATAGCATCCAAATTTTTAATAGAGAAACTAGGAGAATTGAAGGAGGAAATAGACAGCAAAACCATATTAGTGGGAGACTTGAACCAACCACTATCAAATTTAGATAAATCAAACCAAAAAATAAATGAGAAAGAGGTAAGAGAGGTGAATGAAATCTTAGAAAAATTAGAGTTAATAGATATATGGAGAAAAATAAATAGGGACAAAAAGGAATACACCTTCTTTTCAGCACTACATGGCACATTCACAAAAATAGATCATACACTAGGTCACAGAAACATGGCATTCAAATGCAGAAAAGCAGAAATAATAAATGCAGCCTTTTCAGATCACAAGGCAATAAAAATATTGATTGGTAAGGGTACATGGAGAGCCAAATCAAAAATTAATTGGAAAATAAATAATATGATACTCCAAAATCAGTTAGAGAAGAAATCATAGAAACAATTAATAATTTCATTGAAGAAAATGACAATGGCGAGACATCCTTTCAAACCTTATGGGATGCAGCCAAAGCAGTACTTAGAGGAAAATTCATATCCCTGAGTGCATATATTAACTAATTAGGGAGGACAGAGATCAAGGAATTGGAAATGCAAATCAAAAAACTTGAGAATGAACAAATTACAAACCCCTAGAAGAAAACCAAACTAGAGATCCTAAAAATTACGGGAGAAATTAATAAAATCGAAAGTGACAGAACTATTGAGCTAATAAACAAGACTAGAAGCTGGTACCTTGAAAAAACAGACAAAATAGACAAAGTACTGGTCAATCTAATTAAAAAAGGAAAGAAGAAAGGCAAATTAACAGCATCAAGGACGAAAAGGGGGACCTCACCTACAAAGAAGAGGAAATTAAGGCAATCATTAAAAACGACTTTGCCCAACTATATGGCAATAAATATACCAACCTAGGTGATATGGATGAATATTTACAAAAATATAAATTGCCTAGAATAACAGAAGAAGAAAAAGATTTCTTAAATAATCCCGTATCAGAAAAAGAAATCCAACAGGCCATCAAAGAACTTCCTAAGAAAAAATCCCCAGGGCCTGATGAATTCACCAGTGAATTCTATCAAACATTCAAAGAACAGCTAACTCCAATACTATACAAACTATTTGACATAATAAGCAAAGAGGGAGTTCTACCAAAATCTTTTTATGACACAAACATGGTACTAATTCCAAAGCCAGGGAGGCCAAAAACAGAGAAAGAAAATTGTAGATCAATCTCCCTAATGAACATAGATGCAAAAATCTTCAATAGGATACTAGCAAAAAGACTCCAGCAAGTGATCAGAAGGGTCATCCACCATGATCAAGTAGGATTTATACCAGGGATGCAGGGCTGGTTCAATATTAGGAAAACCATCCACATAATTGACCACATCAACAAGTAAACCGACAAGAACCACATGATTATCTCAATAGATGCAGAAAAAGCCTTTGATAAAATACAACACCCATTCCTACTAAAAACACTAGAAAGCATAGGAATAGAAGGGTCGTTCCTAAAAATAACAAACAGTATATGTCTAAAACCATCAACTAATATCATCTGCAATGGGGATAAACTAAATCCATTCCCAATAAGATCAGGAGTGAAACAAGGATGCCCATTATCACCTCTATTATTTGACAATGTATTAGAAACACTAGCAGTAGCAATTAGAGAAGAAAAAGAAATTGATGGCATTAAAATAGGCAAGGAGGAGACCAAATTATCGCTCTTTGCAGATGACATGATGATCTACTTAAAGAATCCTAGAGATTCAACCAAAAAGCTAATCGAAATAATCAACAACTTTAGCAAAGTTGCAGGATACAAAATAAACCCACATAAGTCATCAGCATTTCTATATAATTCCAACACAGCTCAGCAGCAAGAACTAGAAAGAGAAATCCTATTCAAAATTACCTTAGACAAAATAAAATACTTAGGAATCTATCTACCGAGACAAACACAGGAATTATATGAACACAACTACAAAACACTTTCCACACAACTAAAACTAGACTTGAACAATTGGAAGAATATTAACTGCTCATGGGTAGGACGAGCCAATATAATAAAAATGACCATCCTACTCAAACTCATCTATCTATTTAGTGCCATACCCATGGAACTTCCAAAAAATTTTTTACTGATTTAGAAAAAACCATAACAAAGTTCATTTGGAATAACAAAAGATCAAGGATATCCAGGGAAATAATGAAAAAAAAATAGAAAGAAAGGGGGTCTTGCAGTCCCAGATCTCAGACTATATTATAAAGCAGTGGTCATCAAAACAATTTGGTACTGGCTAAGAGACAGAAAGGAGGATCAGTGGAATAGATTCGGGGTAAGAGACCTCAGCAAGACAGTATATGACAAACCCAAAGATTCCAGCTTTTGGGACAAAAATCCACGATTTCATAAAAACTTCTGGGAAAATTGGAGGACAGTGTGGGAAAGATTAGGTTTAGATCAACACCTCACACCCTACACCAAGATAAATTCAAAATGGGTGAATGACTTGAATATAAAGAAGGAAACTATAAGAAAATTAGGCGAACTAAGAATAGCATACATGTCAGACCTTTGGGAAGGGAAAGACTTCAAAACTAAGCAAGAATTAGAAAGAGTTACAAAATGCAAAATAAATAATCTGGAATACATCAAATTAAAAAGTTTTTGTACAAACAAAACCAATGTAACAAAAATCAGAAGGGTAGCAACAAATTGGGAAACAATCTTCATAAAAACCTCTGACAAAGGCTTAATTACTCAAATTTACAAAGAACTAAATCAGTTGTACAAAAAATCAAGCCATTCCCCTATTGATAAATGGGCAAGGGATATGAACAGGCAGTTCTCAGCCAAAGAAATCAAAACTATTAATAAGCACATGAAAAAATGCTCTACATCTCTTATAATCAGAGAGATGCAAATCAAAACAACTCTGAGGTATCACCTCATACCTAGCAGATTGGCTAACATGAGAGCAATGGAAAGTAATGACTGCTGGAAGGGATGTGGCAAAGTGGGGACACTAATTCATTGCTGGTGGAGTTGTGAATTGATCCAACCATTCTGGAGGGCAATTTGGAACTATGCCCAAAGGGTGAAAAAAGACTGCCTGCCCTTTGATCCAGTAATAGTACTGCTGGGTTTGTACCCCAAAGAGATAATAAGGAACAAGACTTGTACAAGAATATTCATAGCTGCACTCTTTGTGGTGGCCAAAAATTGGAAAACGAGGGGATGCCCATCAATTGGGGAATGGCTGAACAAATTGTAGTATATGTTGGTGATGGAATACTATTGTGCTAAAAGGAATAATAAAGTAGAGGAATTCCATGGAGACTGGAACAACCTCCAGGAAGTGATGTGGAACTAAAGGAGCAGAACCAGGAAAACATTGTACACAGAGACTGATACATTGTGGTACAATCGAAGGTGATGGACTTCTCCATTAGTGGCAATGCAATGTCCCTGAACAATCTGCAGAGATCTAAAAAATACTATCCACAAGCAGAGGATAAACTGTGGGAGTAAAAACACCGCTGAAAAGCAACTGCTTGACTACAGGGGTTTACGGGATATGACTTAGGAGAGACTCTAAATGAACACTCTAATGCAAATACCAGCATCAGGGAAATGGGTTCGAGTAAAGAATACTTGTGATAACCAGTGGAATTGTGCGTCAGCTATGGGAGAGGGAAAGGTGGTGGGAGGGGGGGCAGGGAGGAATAGAAAATGATCTTTGTTTCCAGTGAATAATGTTTGGAAATGACCAAATAAAATAATGTTTAAAATTAAAAAAAAAATTTGAGTCAATTCTTTTATATATTGGAAACAAAAACTTTTTTATAGAAATGTGTTGAAAATATTTCCCCTAGTTACTTGTTTTTCTTTTAATTATAGCTACATTGGTTTTGTTTGTGTAAATTTTTTAATGCAATGAAAATTGTCCTTTTAATGTTTATGCTCCTCTTTTTTCTGTAGTCTTTTTTATAATTATGTTCTGTTATCTACAAATCTCAATGGTTATTCCTTGCTCTTCTAAATGGTTTGTAATTTTGTTTTTTATATTTGAACCTATTTGAGGCTTTTCTTGTAATATACTATGAGATGTAGCTCTGTCTCTGGTTTATGAAAGATTGCTTTTCCAATTTTCTTGATAGTTTTTTTTTAAATAAACATTATTTTATTTGGTCATTTCCAAACATTATTTATTGGAAACAAAAATCATTTTCTTTTCCTCCCCCCCTCCCACCACATCTCCCATAGCTGACGGATGATTGCACTGGGTATCACATGTGTTCTTGACTCGAACCCATTTCTGTGTTGTTGGTATTTGCATTAGAGTGTTCATTTAGAATCTCTCCTCAGTCATATCCCCTCTACCCCTGTAGTCAACCAATTGCTTTTCATCGGTGTTTTTACTCCCACAGTTTATCTTCTGCTTGTGGATAGTGATTTTTAGATCCCTGCAGATTGTTCAGGGACATTGCATTGACACTAATGGAGAAGTCCATCACCTTCGATTGTACCACAGTGTATCAATCTCTGTGTACAATGTTCTCCTGGTTCTGCTCCTTTAACTCTGCATCACTTCCTGGAGGTTGTTCCAGTCTCCATGGAATTCCTCCACTTGATTATTCCTTTTAGCACAATAGTATTCCATCACCAACATATACCACAATTTGTTCAGCCATTCCCCAATTGATGGGCATCCACTCATTTTCCAATTTTTGGCCACCACAAAGAGCGCAGCTATGAATATTCTTGTACAAGTCTTTTTCCTTATTATTTCTTTGGGGTACAAACCCAGCAGTGCTATTACTGGATCAAAGGGCATGCAGTCTTTTATCTCCCTTTGGGCATAGTTCCAAATTGCCCTCCAGAATGGTTGGATCAGTTCACAACTCCACCAGCAATGAATTAATGTCCAGACTTTGCCACATCCCCTCCAGCATTCATTACTTTCCATTGCTCTCATGTTAGCCAATCTGCTAGGTATGAGGTGATACCTCAGAGTTGTTTTGATTTGCATCTCTCTGATTATAAGAGATGTAGAACACTTTTTCATGTGCTTATTAATAGTTTTGATTTCTTTGGCTGAGAACTGCCTGTTCATGTCTCTTGCCCATTTATCAGTTGGAGAATGGCTTGATTTTTTGTACAATTGATTTAGCTCTTTGTAAATTTGAGCAATTAAACCTTTGTCAGAGGTTTTTATGAAGATTGCTTCCCAATTCGTTGCTACCCTTCTGATTTTAGTTACATTGGTTTTGTTTGTACAAAACCTTTTTAATTTGATGTATTCCAAATTATTTATTTTGCATTTTGTGACTCTTTCTAAGTCTTCCTTGGTTTTAAAATCTTTCCCTTCCCAAAGGTCTGACATGTATTCTATTCTGCGTTTGCCTAATTTACTTATGGTTTCCTTCTTTATGTTCAAGTCATTCACCCATTTTGAATTTATCTTGGTGTAGCATGTGAGGTGTTAATCCAAACCTAATCTCTCCCACACTGTCCTCCAATTTTCCCAGCAGTTTTTATGAAATGTGTATTTTTATCCCAAAAGCTGGGTTCTCTGGGTTTGTCGTATACTGTCCTGCTGAGGTAACTTACCCTGAGTCTATTCCACTGATGCTTTCTTGATAGTTTTTGTTGAAAAGTAAGTTCTTTACTGCTTTGTAGCATAATTTGAGACCCAGTACTGCTAAATTCCTATCTTCTCCTCCCTATTTTCATTATTTCCCTTCTTTGGAGGGGTTTGAACTCAGATTGCCCAACTTGAAGTCTAGTATTTCATCTACTGTGCTAAAATAAAGTGAATTATATAAAAACTTGTATATAATTCAATAGGAATAAAAATTAAATCTGGTTTGTTGAAGGTTTGATCAATAAGACCTAAGCTTTTGCATTTTTTACCAAATTTAAAAGGCTTTGAGTCTGGATTCAGATATGGATGTCTGTTATATAAGAAGTAGCTTAAATAAATTCAGAGAGACTTGTCAACATATTCTGACTGCTAGCTAATAAATTGTTTTTGCATTTGCACTAATAAAACAAATTAATTTTTAAAAATACTTTCACCTGATGAAGGCAGACGGAGTATATCTTCAAACATGATACCCCTCTCCTTTTATTTATTTATTTATTTATTTATTTTTTGGTCTGGACCTGTAATCTCCTTGGTGTTGGAAATTCCCAGAGTGTAAATGCCTTCACCAGGTGTAGTTCAGCAATGAATCTTTAACATACTTTTAGGGACTCATCTGAAAGCATTGAGGAATAAATGACTTATCCAGAATCTCAGAGTCAGTAGGTGTCAAAAGCAAGATTTGAACCTGAGTCTTCCTTAGTCCAACAGCAATCTTTTATTCATTTTGCATGCTTCCTCTCAGGAATTCCCCTGTAGGGTAAAGTAAAACCCTGTGTTACCACTATGATATGGGGAGTCTACTACCAACCAGTGCTCAAGGGAAGTCTTAGGCAAAGTGGAACCTACAAGTCAATATCTTTTCCCTCATGGTTTACAGCTTTTGAAAGGAGGTTTCTATGCTTCCTTGGATTAGGAGAAAACGCCTTTACAGATTTTTTCCAATTCTATATCTGAAGAATATGGACCTAGAACCAACAAAAATTTTCAATAACAGAGCCAAATGATTGTAGGCTCCATTTTTGTTTTATTTCAGCTGAATATTTCCAGCTCTAATAGTTTCATGTTTCAGCCACTGTCACATAATTTATGTGCATCAACATCTATAGTGTACATGACATCTATGAAAGGATTAATTAGAAAAAGGCTTTGGAAACAGCTTAAAAACAGCATCATGCCCTTAGGGCATGAGCAGACAGTGATTTTGTTCACAAATGGTAATATCCTTTAAGTGGCTTTCATTGGTTGAACATTCAAGCAGGCATATATGTCAGGCTGGGGAACGCAATTCCCCCCCACCCCCCTCTGGTTCTGTCCCAGGTGACAAGGTGGGACTGTTTTAAGAGAATTTCCTTTTGTTTTCTTTGAAGGAAAGAATATCATAAACAGACCTTTCAAAGACTATTCGCCTACATCCTCTTGAGTCTGAGGGTGACCTTTTTTGGTTGTTGTCTTTGATATGATCTGCTGGTTAGTGACAAACCTATGAGAACTCCTGAGAAGGATTCTGTGGGCTTATAATTTAAAGTGAACTCATTTACAAATTTAGAAACTTTGTTTATTTAATATATTTAAAAAAAACAGTGCTTATAATAAGTCAGAAGGTACCATGGTACAGTAGTTAGAAAACTAGCAGCAAAGTTAGAAAGACACAAGTTCTAACTATGACATGGAGAGTTCACAGGTCCCAGAGCCAGAAGAGACCTTATAGTTCATCTAGTATAACCGCCCTGGTTTTCCCCTTGAGGAAAGTGAAGTCTACCAAGGTTAAGTGACTTGCCTAAGGTTACAAAAGCAGGAAGTAGTAGAAGGACCAGTGGCATGTGTTTAACCTCTCTAATACTGTAATTTGTTGAGTGACTGCTGTTCAATCTTGGTCAAGGGAGCTTCTTACTGGGAGTTCCCTACATCAAGAAAGAATAGTCAAGTTAATAAGCATTTGAGAGAAATCAACCTATCGTCCCCCACTTCCCTGCCAGATTCCAAATGGGAATCATAGATCTAGACCTGAAAGATATCTCAGATACCAAATGGTCTGGTCTAACATCCTTATTTTATAGATGAGGAACCGGGGCTTAAGAAGGTTGTGATTTGTCCAAGACCACACAGGGAGACTTGGGGTTTTCTGCCCAAGACTTTTTTCACTGTATGCACATATTTTTGGTGAAAATACAGAAACCAGACTGCCAGGCAGCATCAGGAACAATTTATTAGGTACTCCAATCAGTGAACTTTGATGACCCTAAAACTCTTCAAACTACTAACCTCTCTATCATTCGCACCCCATTTCACATCCACCTTCACTGTTTACTGCAAAAGCCACTCATTCACTTAACTTGCTCAGCATACAAATCCCAAATGTTAAGTTATGGATATTTAAGAAAAGCACCAGGAGGGTATCTAGGATTTCTGTGTCAGCTGAGACAAAAGTATTTGACACATGGTGTCAGACTGCATTGGCTGAGGTGTTGTACCCTGCCTAAAATAATGTGATGTGAAGGCAACAGTGAAATCTGGGGGGAAAGAAGGTATCATTTTACAAAACTATGATTAAAAAAAGAACAGCTCACTATCAAAATATTTCTCCAAACTTTCTTACATCCTGCCCTCCCCATAAAGATCCAGGTAGGTAATCAGCTGAAAAGAAATGTTATGTTACCCGTTGTTTGTAGTGGCTTGCAGGCAATCAGAACCTAGCAATTTGTAGCCATCCCTGTTATGTACCACAATGGCATTTGTATAATTCATTTCTTCATCCATATTTCATTCTTATTAATCACCATAAATAAGTAAGTTGCATCTTTTAATGACACAGAGTTGAGGAAATCGACTATGTCAGAGTGTGACAGTGCTGCACAGTCATCATTAGGGGGATTTATTATTTTTGAAAAAAAAAGGCACGTTAAAAGATTCGTCTCAGTAGGCAAAAGTGCAATTTAGGTTTTATTGTGCAAGAACCTCAAATAGAAACAGTTCTCTCAAACTGTTTAACATACATGTAATTCAAACAACTGCCTTTACAGAGCCTTCAGTGCATTCATCCTGCGACAACAAAGTTCTACGCCCATGTTATTCCTTTCAAACTTCATACTTGGAGCACCACGTGAATACCTCTGCCATAGGAACTCACTGAGGCAGCAAACATTCAGCTTAGGGCCTTTCCTCCAAATAACAGGCTTTTGGAGAAGGCTCCTGTTGCTCCCTTCAGAAGCAATTAATGGTTTTCAATACACCTGGAGCTTATTAATTCAGGAAGATGTTTTAAAGCCGCAGTTCACATTTCACTTTGGTCTGGTTAGAAACTAAATAAAAGAGGGATTTCAAGATGCTGGTGATTCTTATTCAGTATCACTCCCCGCACCTCTCCCCCCGACCCCAAGAAGACTTTTCTTGCTTCCTTTGGCAAAGAAATCAGAAACCTCAGCCAAAGGAGCTTCAGTATGCCTTTGGAATACTTCATCTCATCCCAATTTAACTGTTTCACATAAAAAACTACGAAATGGTCTTTCAAGAATAGCACACATTACTTGGTGAGATGAAGACCTGCTTCCCTGAGATTCTCTCTCTGGAAGAAGAAGGTGCAAGAAGGCTGGCATTTCTTTAAAGGGGGCTATATGATAGTGGATTTATTACATCACATGGCAGGGAGGTTCACTGGCAGTTCTTGTAATTTTTTAACCTAGATAAGGGGAAATAAATAGACGGAACATCTTAGAAGCATCTTTGGAGATTCTCTGAAACACTCTGAAAAATGCTATTCTACACTTTTGATAGCTTTTTCTCAGCACAGAACTTAATGGAGTTCAGATCCTCTAACCAGCACATATATGCTACTTCCAGTCCCATTCCCTTTCCAATCTATCCTCCATAGAGCTGCCAAATAATCTTCTCAAAATGAAGGGGTGACTCTATCACCCCATTGCTCCAGAATGTTTATTGGCTCCTATGGATTCTAAAATCAAATGCCATCTCTTTAGCTTGGCATGAATCCCTATTTGCCTTCATTCTACCTTTCCAGACTTTTTTCATATTACTGCACTTTGCCTACTCTACTTTCCAGCTAAATTGCATTCCCTGAACTTGGCATTCCTTTTCCCATTCTCTTCTCTCCACCTTTGCACAGGTTATCCTATATACCTGGAGTGCAGTCCCTTCTTATTTCTCCCTCATTGAATTTCAAGCTTACCACTAGGTTCATCTCAGGTGTTACTTTCTATAAGAGGTCTTTCGGGATCCCTTAGGTGTTTTTCTCCCTCTTTCAAACTATCTTGTATAGTCTTAGTTGTTTACATGCTACATTTCTCTGTGGGTTGTAAGCTCCTTGATGGAAGAAACTTTTTTAATTTTTGATTTTGTATGCCTGGTATCTAATAAAGTACTTCATATATAGTGCTTTCTAAAATGTTGCACTGAACATTAATACTATCTAGATTCTTTTTCCAAATATATTTTGCTTTTTATTATATCAGGAAAAAGAACACATTAGTGATAAGCTCAATTACCCTGAAGTTGGATTGGGTGGGAGGCAGATTTTGAGAGATTTTAAGCTTTTACTTTTTTTCCTCTTGCCCTTCTTTTTTCTTATAGGTTCCTCCATTTTCTCTGTTTCACTGTAGGCAGATAAGTAGCATAGTCCATAGAATAATGGAGCCTGGAGTAGAAAACAAAAATCTGAGTTCAAATCTAACCTCAAATGCTAAGCTGTGTTGTCTTAGGCAAGTCACTTAATCACTATCTACTTCACTATACTCATGTGTAGATTTGAGATGATAATAGCTTATATCTCTCAGAATTATTGAGGATCTAGTGAAATAATATCAATAAAACATGTAGCACATTGCCTAGTAAATAGTAGTAATAACTTAATAAATGCTTGTTTGCTTTGTATTTTTCCTTCTTGTACACATGTACATGCTCGCATATAGGCACATGAATGCATAGTCCTTGATGATAATCACCTAAAAGAAATATTAGTAACCATTCCAAAATTGTATTATTCTACTAGCATGCATACATGTGTACTTGGGTGATTGACATACGTTTGCTAGGGGGATATAACTTCTATTTGGTGTAAAAGTGCAAAGACCATGAAAGAGGAAAGTAAATTATTGGGGGGCATTGATGTAGACAAGTATGCTAATTTGCTAATTGGGAAGACTAAGTGTTTGTTAAGCCATCCTGGAAAAGGATGAAATCATGGGAGATAAGGTACTAAATTCTTGATACTCTTTGATCCAATACATGCTCTTTGGTTTATACCCCGAAGGGGTCAATGATGGAAAGAGAAGACCCATATGTACCAAAATATGAATATTAGGACTATATATAATAGTAAAAATCTGGAGGAAAAGGCTAGGAGACCAATGATTAGAGAATGGCTTCACAAATTGGAGTATGTTAATGTCATCAGATATTATGGCTCTGAAAGAAATGCCAACTATGAGCAATTCAGAGAGACTGGAAGACTTGTAAGATGTGATGCAGAGTGAAGGAAACGAAAGGAAGAACAATATACATGATGACTTCAGCCATGTAAATGAAAGCAATGCTAAAAGGCAACAACAAATCAGATCAGATCCAATGAGCAATGCTGGTTCCAAATGATTAAAATTAGGGTATATACCTCTTTCTTTTCTTTCAGCAAATAAACTAAAAAAAAAAAAGATGACATGTACTGTTGGTCACAATCAGTCCAAGAGGTAGTTTTGATTATTATTTTATCATAGGAAGGTATATGGTGAGGCAGTTTGCTAGAAAATGACTAATGTGTCAAAACAAAATGTACCAATAAAAATAGCTCAGGCAGAGCTACCTGAAAGTTTCTGTGATCAACAAATGAGTGACCAAAAAATGGAACCTTTGCTCTGTAATGTACTAAAGGTGAAAATGGGCTAGCGAGGCTTTCAGAGTTCACTGTTAATTCTGTATTGAGTTGATTCATTACCACAAGCATTTGTGATGGACCTCCAAAGTACAAAGCATGTTGCTAGGTGCTGGGGATACAAAGCCAAAAATTAAATCATCAGTCCTGAAGCAAAAGGAGCTTTTATTCTGTGACTGGTTACCTATAGTAAAAGAAAAGTAAAGACCTACACTAGTTCCTTTAGACTATTTTGGATTGTTTCTGCTAAATTATTTATTTAAAACCTTATTGGGAGAAAGTAATTTTGCATGAATTATTTAAATAAGTGAATTCCTCCCTCCCCTCTCATTGGTCAGTTAATCTGATTGTAAGGTAGGTATATTGCATAGCCAAATCAAATGGAAAAAGTACCACAATATCCAATTAATGTTGAAGGGAAAAATTATTTCATAGAATCTTAGAAATAAAATGAAACTTAGGTGACACCTAGTCTACCACTCTCATTTTACAGATGAGAAAGCAAAGGGAATGACTTTTTTTTTTCTGTTGAATTATTTGTCTGATTGTTGAGCTTACCTTACCCACACAGCTAGGAAGAGAGGAACTGATTTTGGAACACAGCTTTTCTAAAAAGGAAAAGAATATCTCTTTTGAGAGGGATGAGGGAGTCAGTTGAGAAATAACTATTTCTAACTGGCCTAAATTATAGGAACTCCAAAAGGTTTAGTCTTTAAACTCTGTACTTACAATGAATTTCATATTCAATAATGAAAAAAATTAGTATAGATGTTTGAAGATGTTAATATCAACAAAATTATAAGTATTTGAAAATCTCTTACAGAGTATGATGTATGAATGTGTCAGTATGTAATTATCTGAAGTTCTGCACCTTGAAATAGTATGAATGTGAGTGCCTGTGATTAGGGACCATTATACAAACTGAACCTATTAAAAAACATTTGATCTCAAAATGTATATAGCAATAAATACTTCTGACCTTAAAATGTATGCTAAAAGTAAATAATTTGGTCTTAAAAGGATATTGGCACAATTATGCTTGATTTCAGGTATATTCAAATAAATATAATCTTTCTCCCATTCTATATACCAAAGTGAAAATATAGAATGCTTTATGGATGATCAGTACATGCATTTTTTTCTTTTGCTAAAATTAAATTCTCAAATGAATGATACTATAATTAACCTCCTTATTGAAAATGTTAATGTTCCCATTAGAGTAACTTCAAATGTACAGGGTATACCAAAAATCTTAGTGTAGCTTTAAGCTGGGAGAAGGAACCTTCATAATTGTATAGTTTAACCCTAATGTTTTAGAGAGGAATAAACAGAGATGCTTAAGAAGAGTTTGCTCAAAATCTTATCAATATTAAAGAGTAGAATAGAGATGTATTTAGAATACAAATCCATTGCCTCTGCTGCTATACCAATTCTACTCCATAAAAGACATGTATTAAGAACCTACTATGTATAAGACATTATATTAAGTGTTGGGGACACAGAGCTAAAAAGGACACTGTCTATGTCTTCAAGAAGCCACTTGGTTCAAATCTGGCCTCAGACACTTTCCAGTTGTGTGACCCTGGGCAAGTCACTTATCACTCTTCTGCCTTGGAAGCAATACCAAGACAGAAGGTAAGGGTTTTATTAAAATTTTTTTAAAAGCCACTTGAAATGAACTGTCATTCCTTCAACCATTCTTTTTGAGATTGGAGTTCAGAATCTATCTAGAAATAATAGACTTGACTCTTTGGCAGTTGACAAGAAAGAAATTAGCTCCTGGATTTAGAGATGTAGGGGTCAAGAACAATATTCCAGAGGCACAGGAGACAAGAGGAAAGTAAATAAGCTATTGAAGGGAAGCCCATCATTCCCATCCCATAACCAAGCAATCAGTAGAAAAGGTGTCTATATACCAATTGCAACAACCTTCCTTGTAGCTTCCATCCCATTCAGAACAGCTGCATAGGTTTCATTCATTACTCTTTTGTGCAAATCAAATAGCCAGTCAAAGGATCAAAGCTTGAAGAAGAGGTACATGCTTGCTAGTGATCTACTTATTGAAGAGTAGTCATTCTGTTATTCCATGGTAAACTTTGCAGGAGGCAAAAACTTATCTCTGAAATGAAGATAATAATAGACCTTGGTTGTTCTGAGGCTTGAATATTTTTGTACAGTGCTTTGCAAATTTTAAATTGCATAAAAATGCTGTTTGTCATCATTCTCACTGTTTTTATTGTTATTATTAGTTTGGTAGACATCTTATTATGCTTTAAACAAACAAACAAACAAACAAGTAGGGAATTAAAGGATTCCTTCCACCCAAATTGCACATTTTCCTCGATTTCCTTCCTGCTTCTTCCTTTGTGTGAGTTTAATAATAATAAGTAGTATTTATATAACACTTAAAGTGTGAATGCTTTACAAATATCTTCTTTTGTCTTCACAGCAACTCTGTAAGTTAGGTGCTATTATTATACCCATTTTTATACCTGAGGAAACTGAGGCAGATAGTAATTAAGCGACTTCAGGGTCTTGGATGTAAACTCTTCCTGACTCCCTAAACTCTTCAATAGAGGCACAGAGCTTCTATTGTATCATATATATGGATATGTTGTTGTACGCATTCAAGGCAGGTACTCTGATCCATAGATAGGTGCTTATCTGTGAGAAAGGTGGGAGAAACCAGCACTAAGTTGGCATGTGATCAGATTATTGTGAGATTGAGGAAGACCAACATTTTTGTAAAAAGCCAAACACAAGCTATGTTGATATACTCTTATCCAGCAGGTGACTGTTTTGGAGAATTCCCCCATTTATGCCATGAAGAATCCATATTTGGTAATGACCAACTGCCCTATGGGGACTTTCTATTCATCTTATTAAAGCCCAGCTGCCATTTTCGGTGATATCTTGGTCTAGTTACACATCCTCATTGTAAGTAGTTAACTATACCATAATATGAGAAGCACTGGGAATACTTTCTCTACCCTCCTCTAAAACAATTTGCCCACCTAGGTGCAAGTTTCTGGATATTTCTTCCTTTGGTTTACACATTGAAATATTCTTTTCAAATGCAAAGCCCAAGAAGATTATTCATTATGCCATTAAAGCCATGATATTAAACAAATGACCAAATCTTATACCTTATAAGATATATAATAATATATATATATAATATATATAATAATACCTTATAAGATCATAAAAAACATAGATTTAGAGATGGAAGATCAAGGTGTCAAACTTCCTTGCTTTAGAGCTGAGATTGGTTAAGTGACTTGTCCAGGGTCACAGAGATAGCAAGTATTGGAATTAGTATTTGAATGTCTTCCTGATAAGGAGCCAAGCACTCTATTCATTACCCAGTCTGTCTTGGTCATTAAGGGAACAATAATGATTGTCTGAAAAGAGGAGCAGGGGAACACCAAAGATAAACTTTTACCCATTACTCAGTTTTTGCCTAAGGATAGCTCTGGTCTCACCCACTGGCAATAACATAACAAAATATTCATGATAAATGGGGGGAGCAATGAGGAACTGGAGGTTAGAAAAAACTTTAATGAGTATGGTTTGCCACTTAATGATCAAGAATCTGTTATATGTCATTTTATCTTTCATTAAACACATGAATTTTATTAAATTCAGAAGCTAAGGAGAATTTAAAGGATAATAGAAAAGGAGGCAACTTTGAACTTACAATTCTTGAAAAGAACAAAGAATTTAAATCCATATGGACAGTCCTAAGCACAGCTAGTTTTATTTCTGGAATATAAACATTTTCTCCCAGGGGCATTCACAGTGTTGAAGCATAATCACCATGTGTAAAGAGTCAACCTATATTAGGACTATGGTTTCACTTCTCTTAATCAAAATCCATGCTACTCTTCTGGGTTCTTTCTCCCCTGGTGGGCAAATATCAGGTTGCTGTATCTGTTATACTGCCATCCACTTTTCTCCAAGAAAAGTTCTTCCAACCTTTTCTTAGAGAAGTGTCAGGAGCTAATGATACTGTGTGAGAAAGTAGCAGTACCTTTAACTACTGTTTGGGAATGCCAAGGCTAACACATGAGAGCTGAATGTAGACCTTTGATTGTGTCTCAGTATAGAAATCAAACTGAACTTTAAAGGATAAATCACTGCTTTCCATTCTTCAGAAAACCTGACAACCCTTATATTTCTTGTTGCTTGATTGTCAGGTCAACCAATCTTGGCAACGTCATTTACCATGTCTGAAATGTGACTAATGTACCTACCTCAAATGGCAAAATCATGGGGTCAGTGAAATGTTCTTTGAGTATCAAGTGGATTATAAGTGGCTTTGAAATTTGATTTGATTTCAATACTGCCAGTCATACAGATATTAAACAGGGGGTGCCTAGGGCTTTATTTATCAAGGCACAGCTCCAAAAATGACCCTAATTTTAATAACAACATAACCTTTTCCATCTTTTAAACATGCATTAGGTTAGCAAGCTCAACAAATCCCCTTTTCATCTCTGATAAGTTGCTTTGTCAGGATGGACTCACCATTGAGCACATAATCACTTTAGAAGTATAGGTCTAAGTGTCAGACATCATGGGGAGGAACATGATGTCAACTGTTACTGGTTTAATGGACACTCCTGCCTGCTCTAGGCATTCATCATCTCAGTAGCAGTAGCTCAGCCAAAGGCCCAAGTTTTCTATTCTACACACTAGCTACAATAAACATATATCTCGCAGAGATTTTATCAATGTCAGATTATAGATACAAAGCTCCTCAGGCAGAAAAAAATAATCTTTCAGGTGGTTGAGGGTTCCCCCTCCCCTTTTTTGGCATGTATATAAACAGGAGATGGAGACTTCTTTTTATGATTCCAGCTGCAGAGGTGTTATGTCTATATTTCAAAAGTAAACTTGCTTCTCATGTTTTTGGTTTCATGTTTGAAGAATTCAAACAAGCAGAAATGGAAACAGCACTTGAGTAGTTATTTAGTTCTACTATTTTTTAGAACAATAAACCTGCCTCAGTGAACACAGAAATATAAACTAAGTCCATGATTAATGAAAAAAAAAGCATAATGAAAAACCCACCATACTAGATCTACTTCCTCTTTTGTATATTTTTATATTCATACTCTTTAACTTCCCCTTTCTTTCTGTTTGTTTCAATATAAAACTGGGGTTCTGTTATGAGTTATGTGGCTCTTCCTCTGTTCTAAACCTCACAGTTTCAGCTATCCAATGATGCAAGCCTACCTCAAACTATGAGCCAAGTTATCAAGTTTCCTTGTACTCAGTTCATCAGCTCTTAGATTTCTTACTTGACACCCCAGCTCTTCCACTGATTGGATTTACTTCCTAAAAATCCCTGTCCCTATACAGCTTTTTTACCAAGATTGCATGGTATAATTGAAGGAACACTGCTCTTGGAATTAAAAGGTCTCCCTCTTGCTTGCTGGACTGCTCCTCAATTGTGTGGGCATCACTTGACCACACTGAGTCTCATCTGCATCATCTATAAAATGAGGAGGTTTAATTTGTTGGTGTCATACATACCTTCAACTCTTAAATTTTTGATCCTTTGATTTGATGATAAGGGATAGAAAATTATGTGATGATTATATCCCTAAGCTGTGGCCATCATTCTCTTTCACTTGAAACTACTTTCTTGAATCTCCATTGACTTGGTCTCCTAAGTCATTAACATACTTAAAACACTTAGGAGACTGGATCCAGCATGTGAATTTTCACTGGTGGTAGTTATTACACTTTGCCTATTCCTTCTATTTACTAATCTCCTTAGTTTAGCCTTTTAGTGAGAGTGATATTTAGTTATTTTAAACTTGTTTATCTTCCCTAATAGATTATTGATTCTTTGAGAACAGGAATTGTATCGGATTTACCTTGTTTCCCTCACATGCCTAGCATTAGGAGAGACAGACCCATGTCTACCTTTGTGCAGATAAACTGAGCCTTAGCTTTCATACTGAGACTTCTCATTCAAACTACTTGGCTACCTCTGATTCTTGAGAAATTTGGCACAAAGAAAGAAAAAAATGTTTTTAATACATTTTTGTGGAACAAATAAATGAATGAGCAAATTCTTCCTGAAGGAAACTCTGTTCACCTTATACCTTTGTATATATTATTGTGAAAATAAGCCTATGTCCAAATCTTCAGATGAATGTTCCCCAAATGTTCAAGAAAAGATTCATTTGAGCCTTAAAATATATGACTATTAAAAGCCAAAAACCAGAATTAATTATTTAAAAATAAGTTAGTGAAAATATTTGTGAAGACAATGAGTCTAAAAATAATTTTATTACATTAAATTGCTGACATTTCAAATGACTGAAGGTTTTAAAGTCATTAAGAGTAGAGTATTTTAAAATTGACTCCAGCTCTCTTAAGTAGACTTTTTTTTTTTTTTAGTTAGAAAGGGCCAATCTGTTTGGCCCTTTCTTCTAGGGTCTTTCTCTCTGTGGAAGGGTGTATATGTTTTCTTGAAACTATAAGTCAGAAGGACAAAGATCTCTACTTTCCCTAGCTCTTGCCTATATCCATACCGCCCCTAATTCAGATCTATGTAAATGGGCTTGAGCCCTGGGTTACATTCATATATACCTACATATATATGTGCATAACACATCTATCTATCTATCTATCTATCTATCTATCTATCTATCTATCTATCTATCTATCTCTGCCTATCTATCTATCTATCTATCTATCTATCTATCTATCTATCTATCTATCTATCTATCTATCATCTACCTACCTGTCTATAATCAGGGTTTCTGCTGGGTTTGAAATGGGTATAAAACCTATTTTTAAAATAGCTTGTGATATGGCAAAATTGGGACACTAATACACTGCTGGTGGAGTTGTGAATTAATCCAACCATTCTGGAGAGCAATCTGGAGTTATGCCCAAAGGGTTTTCAAAGACTACATGCCCTTTGATCCAGCCATACCACTGCTGTGTTTGTACCCCAAAGGAAAAATAAGGAAAAATTCTTGTATGAAAATATTTATAGTCATGTTCTTTGTAGGGGCAAAAAAAAAAATGAAAATGAGGAGTTGTCTCTTGATTGGGGAGTGGCTGAACAAATTGTGATGGTGATGGAATACTATTATGCTGAAAGGAATAATGAAGGAGAGGAGTTCCTTGTGAATTGGAACGACCTCCAGGAATTGATGCAGAGTGAAAGGAGCAGAACCAGAAGAAAGTTGTACAGAGACAGATACACTGTGGCACATTTAAATGTAACAGACTTTTCTACTAGCAACAATTCAATGATCCAGGACAATTCTGAGGGACTTATGAGAAAGAACGATATCCACATCCAGAGAAAGAATTGTGGGAACAGAAATGCAGAAGATTGATCATGTAGTCTGATGGGGATATGATTAAGGTTTTGGTGTTAAATGATCACTCTATTAAAAATATGAATAACATGGAAATAGATTTTGAACAATGATACATGTATAACCCAGTAGAACTGCTTGTCTACTCTGGGAGCAGGGAAGAAAGAGGGATGGGAAAAATCATGAATCATGTAACCATGGAAAAATATTATAAATAAATAATAATTTTTAAAATAGCTTGCTATTATATTGGTTTGAGACTAACCTTGTTTTTTGGTACACTTTAAAAAAAGCAGGAGGTACCTTCAAATGAGAATATTCTAGAAAGTTTATTTTTGCCATAAGAACAAGAAAATTTAATTCTGAATATGACTTCAGCTTGGAAATAACTGGGATATATTTGAACTAAAGTGCATACTTTTAAAAATAATTTTCAATTTTTAAAAAATAAACCCTAGCTTAAATTGAAACTAAAAATAATTTAAATGTAATTCAAGAAGATCTTGGATTTCATATGAATCATAGGATCATAGCTTTAGAGTTGTAAAAGGACATGGCGGTAATCTTTCTGATTCTTTCTTTTTATGGATGAAGAAATTTATGCCCAGAGAGCAGCTACATATTGCAGTAAATAAAGCACCAAGACTGGAACCAAAAAGACCTGAGTTCAAATCAGACTGTGTTACCCTGGGCAAGCTAGTTAACTTGTTTGCCTCAGTTTCCTCATCTATAGAATGAGGATGACAATAGAAACTAACTCCCAGAGTTGTTGTGAACATCAAATGAGATAATAATTGTGAAGTATTTAGCACAGTGTCTGAGACATAGTAAGTTCTAAATAATCTTCTAACAAAAGGTGAGATTCTTTTGTTTTCTAGGAAAAAGATTGGTTGTTGTAGGTAATCTGAGTATGACGGCCTTTAAGAGTTGTAAATTTATATCTTTGTAGTCTTTGCATACCTTATTCTTGGTGTATTATTTTACTCTGCATCTTTGCATACAAGTCTTCTCATATTTCTCTGAATTCCTTATCTTTCTCATTTTTGTAGTGAAGTAATTAATAGTTGATCACATTTATATTCCACAATTCATCCAACCATTTCCCACTTGATGGAACCCAATCAAGTCACATAACTGAGTGCCATTAATACAGATTAACACAAAATACAGAATAATAAATGAATGAAGTATCATAAATACCCACAGAATCTTGCTTTTAAAAGTCTTGCTCATAGTGTCTATTGACATTACATAGCATATATGTATATATTCAAGTGTGGATGGTTTAATGGTAGTGACAAAGGCTGAGAACACTCTCTGATGTTTACATAAATACTAAGACATACAATCATTCAGATTTGAGACTTTCAAATCAATAAAATAAAATTCACAGAATAGGTGCTCTAATGTTTGGGTCAAAAGTGATAGTCAGCAGAACTATAGGAACCTTACTGATTTCTAAATGATACCGTATAATCAAAAGTGCCAGTCTTCTGTATAACCTGTCATATTGGATATGTATCCAACTGGAGACTGTCTCTTCCTGGTAGAACGATAACATGCTTTTTAATCTTCCTTCCTTTCTTCTTTCCTTCCTCCTCCTCCTTTTCTTCCTTTCTTCTCCCTCTCTCTTTTTCTTTTTTAGAGGGAGGATGATGGGTTATACTTTAAAGAACCTTGACTTCTTCACCAAGGCACTAAGTAGTCAGAAGCTAAGTTTTGAGGTCTTCTGGTCTTTTCGCAACAGGAAAAAACTGAAGTCACAACTTCTTGATATGCCGTAGTAGATTTTTCACTTCACTGTCTTTGCTAGAGCTTTGGATATATTTCTCTGATTTGAGACCAAGAGTTTAGGGTTTTAAGCTACCTGCATGTTTAGAGTAATGGGATCATTGTCATGCATGTATAACTCAGTGGAGATGACAGTCACTCCAGATTGCCCCTTTTTTTGCCATCCCAACATGACTGAGGGTTGTGTGAAAGAAGATTGGTTGTCAGGTCTTTATGGGGAAGATCCTCCCTACCAGCAGGCTGTCAGAGCTATAGAAATGTTTCACTTCTCTGTCTTTTGAGCATATCTTGGGGCTCTGTTAGATCATGGCCCAATGCAGGGAAGGGATTTCTCTCATCTCTTGAAGCAAAGGAAGCTACAAGCTTATAGCAGTGAGAACATATAATTGCTTAAGTGACCTTGAGATTGGACTTCAAATATTTGGCTGCCTGCTCTGCTTTGTGTTTGTTTCTCTGAGCATAGGTCAAGGAATGGTGATTCTGATATGCAGATGATTTCAGTTTTAGCAGCTACTTCCTGGATTCTGGAGTTGATGGATTTTGGAGTCATGGCTGACCACCCAGTGGTAAATAGTTCCTTCTACTACAACTCTTCTCAGAGAGGTGACCACTGACTGGATCATCTTGAAACTGAAGTAAATTAAAGATATTGTGATTGGTCAGAAAACCTGGATCTTGAAGTTTGCTTGGATATTCAAATAAGGTGAATGAGAAATATATATTGAATGGTACCACAAACTCAGCATGACCTCTTGGGAGAGATAATTGGTGCTATAGGTCCTTGTTTTATTTTTTTATTAAATAGTCATTAATACACTGTTTTGAGTCATTTGTGTTTCAAGCCTTTCTTTTAGGGGGGAAATAGTTTTCTCCACCTGGTATCTGCCTTGTATATTGAATATATTTTCTTGAAAGAGCCCTGTTAGTCTCTTTTTGGGTGGCTCTGCACATGGACTGTACATATACTATATATTAGAGATTTTCCCCTGAATTATATCAGCTCAGTAAAGCAGAGGATCTATCTCTCAGCAATACCAATGTAAATGTCTATCTCCAAAGAGCCAGACAACTTGGAGGTCACCCTATTATATGTAACTATGTTGACTATGTAAGATGGTGATAGCAATATGCATACTTTTGTTACTGGGTCACTGCTTAGGTTGCCTCTCTTTCTCTAATTCTATTTTGCTGCCAGTTAATGACTTCCTCCAAACATCTGTAGAGTGGGTCCTGAAGATGTCCAGGATTCCCTTCAGAACTTTCGTATTTAGAGGAGCCCAAAGCCCTGGCACAGAGTAGCTAGCCCTGTGGGATTGCTTGAGATAATCTATCTTAACTGAATCAATGAAACAGCTAGAAACTGCTTTAGGAGTCTCAAACAATGAATATTTTCCCTGTGTCACTCCCCAAAAGGGCATTCATCCAGGTGGGTATGGGCAAGAAAAACCTTAGGACATAAAGAAATTTTCTGTATAGCTCTTCAAGGTGTCTATGGCTTCGAGAAAACCCAGAGCAAAATTCCTAAGCAGCCAGTCCTCCATTTCCTCCTTCTAGTGTCCACTTCCTCTTTATCCCAAAATAAGCTTCCAGCTTAATGTTACTCATACTTACATGTGATGTTTGCACACACAACCTCGGCTTCACCATGACTTATAATTTTTATATTTTACTATTTTCTACAGGGCAGCCCAAAGTCACAAGGGTAGAGAATCAGTCCAATCCAGTGCAGAGTACAAACAGAGTCAAAAGAAACAGAATGAAGTCTAGTGTCAGAACAATTAATGTTTGTTGCAACTATGGTTCAATTCTGTAAGCTAGGAAATGGAGTTATTGTTAGGAAATCATTTTGGAAGCCTTAAAATGAGTGTTCATTATTTGTACTAGTGACAATTTTACAAATATGACACAAATTACATAAGACTGAGAATTACAGTTCTAGCCAATTTAAACTCCTAATTTATAATCGTGTCATTCCTAGAGAGAGTGGTAGGTGTAGTGGAAAGGATAGCCAGTCTGAGGATCAGAGTTCAAATTCTGTCTCTTCCAATTTGTTTTTGTGACCTATTGATGCCATTTAATTTCTCTGGTTCTCATATTACTCATCTGAAAAATGAAGGGTTTAGCCTAGATGACCTCTAAGTCTAATTCTAAATTTTCTAATTTTACCGCCATATGCATAAACCCAAAGAGGAGAGAGATGTAACATACTCTCACTTACAAAGAGAAAATATTGTTTATTCTAAATCCTAGTCTGTCCATGATGGAATTATTTTTTTTAATCCTGTGCCTTCACCTCATATTCCATTGTGTAGTTAAGCCTGTTTTACATTTCCATATTAGTAACAATAATGTCTTACTCTGAATATTACTATTCACATCTAACAAATGCAGAAATTGGCAGAGTAAGACAGTAGGAGAGGATCCAGAGTTGGATTCAGAAAAGCTGAGTTTTAGTGCCAGCTCTGCAATTTATCAGCTGTATTACCTTGGGCAAGTCTCTTCCCTTCCTTTGAGTCTCTGTTTTTTTAATGGGAAAATGAAGAGTTTGAATTAGATAGTCCCTCACTTCCCTTCCAGCTCTAACATTTCACAATTCTGTAATGTCCCCTTTGGGTTCACTTCTCATTTCTCTCTCTGATTGGTGGGTTCCTAGGGGTCAGCTGACTCCTCTTCCTCTCCAGGTTCTGGGGATAATGCTAGTTAGTTGGAGATACAACACTATTATTCAGAACCTCTCATATGATAAACTTCTCTAAATACTGGTTAACAAATTGATATTTCCTCAATATCAATTAACCAGTTGACATCAATTAGCTTGACCAAATATATTTTTTAAAAAGAATATTTACTGAGTAAATATAGCAAGGAGAAAAGTACATAAAACATACTTCCTTTCATCCTTTCCAATCTCCCTCCTCATCCCACTGCCAATAAAAAAAGGTAAACTCTCCCTTTTGTATACAATCATCCCATTAAGAGAGTGATCTCAAACTTAAAGCAATTAGTGTATATGACTAAGCCTATATCCCAAAGAAAAAATTTTTAAGTGGAAAAGGAACTATTTGTACAAAAATATTTATAGTAGTTCTTTCTGTGGTGGCAAAGAATTGGAAATTGATGAGATATCCATTAATTGGAGATGGTTGAACAACTTGTGGGATATGACTATAATAGAATATTATTGCGTTGTAGGAAATGATGATCAAGAGGATTTCAGAAAAACCTGGAAAGACTTACATGAACTGATGCAGAGTGAAGTGAGCAGAACTATGAGAACATTGTACACAGTAATAGCAATATTGTACAATGAACAACTGGGAATGACTTAGCTCTTCTCAGCAACACAATGATCTAAGACAATTCCAAGGCACTCGTGATGAAAAATGTTATTCATTTCCAGAGAAAGAACTGATGAGGCCTGAATATAGATTGAAGCATACAATTTTTTCATTTTCTTCATATTTTTATATTTCTTCAACAACATGAACAATATAGAAATGTTTGTATGATAGCACATGGATATCCAATATCAAATTGCTTTCTATTTCAGGGAAGTGAATCAGGAGATAGGAAGGGAGAAAGTGTGGAAATGTTAGAAAACAAATGCCAAAAATTGTTCTTACATGTAGATGGAATAAAAGAACCATTACCAAAAAAAAAAAAAAGACTTTAAAATGTTCTCCCTTCCTTTTTAACAAAGCCCCTACCCACTTTACATCAAGGCAAGGCATAATTGACTGATAAAGGACAAGGGTCCAGCCAGGATATCTTCTTGCTGGGCTGGGTCCATCCAGCAAGAGACTTCTCTGGGAGGGCTTCTCACTAAGCTTGCCAGATGAAGCTACCACCATAATCTGTCTCATATTCCAGTTGCTGAATTTTTTAGGACTTTTTAGTTGTAATTTGCTCTGACTCAGATTCAGATACTTTCTCACTTAAAATCAGGGAAGAAAAAAATGCAAAACCCTCAAAGAAACTGAGGGGCGATGCATTCATAGACATAGGATAGTCAAGTAGAAAAATAGAGTCTAATGCTTTTCTAGTACCTGGAGGCACTTAGCATTCTTCCACTTTATTCAAAAACTGTAAGAAGTCATCTGCTCATACTTTCTTTACACACACTCAGTTTTGGCTCAGAAGCCAATATAAAATGTTTTTCATCAATACAGAGTAAATTGAGAAGAAATAGTCAGACCAGACGATGCTTGGGCATGTTCTTTAAGGGAGGAAAGGGCCCTTCCTTTATGTGAACAAGTTCATCAAGCTTCCACAAAGTTGGAAGAAGACAAGGAATCTTGCATCTACTCAAAGGACTGATCCAACATTGACCACTACCTCATAATGGTCTCTGATCTTATAAAGCTGAATTACTTATTCAAATTCATGTAATTAGTAAATGGTAGAGCCAGGACTTCTGATTCCAAGTCTAGTTTGCTTTCTTCTAAATTATGTGGTAGATATTTTCTTGATCATTTCTTTGCCTTATTCCTTTGAATTCCTACTTTCTCTAAGGTGGTTCATTTTACTCTTTTTCCCCACCCATCCTCCATTGTCAGGCTTTGATTTTTTTGCATGAAATATAGTGGGTGTGAGTGGGCTACAATAGGAGTACTAATATGAGTACTAACAGGGATGAATATTAGAATTGGACATATTCAATCTTTTATTGAAAGATATTTTCTGTGCCCTGGGACAATACACAATTTCTTACTGTCACTGGGGGTTGGACATAGAGAATCACTGGGAATGGACCCTTGTGTAAGAACCTCCCCCTTCTATAGATTATAAGATCTGTAAAGACTTTTCCCCCAACCCTTTTGAGTGAATTCTTTGGGATTCTACCAACTCTCCCTTGTTCTTCTAGTGAGAGTATTTCTCTCCCTTATCCTCCTGAAAGTATACTGAAAGTATACTACTATAGGTCTGGTTAAGTTCCTTCAGAATATAAGCTAAATGTTATACATTCTCTAAATAATTGATTAAACATGAAACTATTTTTTTCCTCTGGAAAAAATATCCTAAGTATGCAGAGTCAGTAATGCCGGGAGTATTTGAAACCATCATATTATCCAAACTTCCTATTTCCAGGTTCTAAAATGTAATCTGATCAAGTCTATTACTGAATTTTTCAACTTTTAAAGTTTAAAACTACAATACTATAAATATCTTCATTATGCATTTTTGAACTCCTTAATCTACTTCCCACAGGGATTTCTTTCACATTGTTACCTTGAGTCCACACATACAACTCACATATTTGACTTACTCTTCTACCAAAAGCATTTTCTCTAATAATTAAAATAATTAAAAATTTTACTGACTTATTTTGCAGCAAATATTTGGTCAGATTTCTTTAAAGTCCAGTTCTAGCTGTTTACTTGAAGATCTCCCCCCCCCCCTTTTTTTGGTCTAGCACTGGATTTGGAATCAGAAGACCCAAGTTCAAATATTACACTTGTCCATAATTTCTTGTATGACCTTGAGGAAGTCATTTAATCACTATTGAGCTCAATATCTTCATCTTTAAAATGAGAATATTATACTAAATGGCCTTTAAAGTTCTATCTAACTATTCATTTTGTATTTTCTTTTTCCATTTTTGATATGAATAGTTGAAAAAAACATTTATTATGCTCTTATATGAAAAACACTGTGCTAAGTGCTGTGGGCATAAATAGAAAAGTAGGAACAGTTCCTTGTCTTAAGAAACTCATACCCTAAGGAGGAAGCAATGCATATAGGAGGTTTCAGATGCAAAGAAAATAGAAGTCTCATGGTATTGTGGGTGCAATAGCAAGGTAGATAGTTATGCATCTTTCTTTAATATACTTTCTGTTGGTAAAATCATATCCCTTTCTAATGGTAAAATATTTAACCATCTGACAGTAAAATACTTAAGATTATGGACTTTTAATAGCTGTGTTTCCTAAAGAAGAAAATACTACAGCTTCCAAAGAAGCAATTGCCAGATTACCTCTATACAGGGTTGCTTCCTGGGATTATGGCTATGAAAAATAGACTAGAAGATTACCTGGCTCATTGCATTATAAGCAATCTGGTTTTCCTCTGTCTTTTTAAAAAATCTGATTAACTGGTGGGTTATCAATTTTATAGCTTTCCCCCCTCTTTTTCTTTGCTGAAGAGGTTCAGAACTTCAACTATGATTAAAGATGTTGGTTGATTCTTGTTAAGGAGAGGCCTTCTAGTCATTGTACCTTAGAAAAGAAGAGCTGAGTTAACTACTAGGAGACCCTGTGGATAGGAAGGCTAGAATTTAATAGTAAAAAACTCAGTCATCATGAAATAAATCAGTGGGTCTATCAATCAACAAGCCTTTACTGTCTACTCTGGGTCAGGCACTGTGCCAGATACCATGGATACAAATTAAAAAATGAGATATTTCCTATCCATAAGCATCTTATATTCAACTCTTAGGATACAACAAATATCAAAGGAAGGAGAAATTCTGGAGAGGCAAGATGACACACAGCAGAGAGATGCAGGACAGCAGCACTGGAAGACATCAACAACTCTTCAGATTTGGAGATATGAATTTCCCTGAGGTGTGTGTTCTCCATCTTTTGACACGGATACATGGAATACCAGTATTTACCACTTTATTCATGTCTGCTAGTCACATGTGTTCCTGACATGCCTCCAAATTTATTTATGTTCTAAATTTAGCTCTACCTCTAAATGGGTTCCCACATACCTCTCTGTAGCTTACTATGGGGCTTCCTAGGAGTACTCTGTATGGAATACTTAAATCTGCAGGTTTTCCTGGAGTTTCTTTAGTATGTACTCGCAAGTTTCCATCTTATCTGTGCTCTAGCTGGCTTTTATGGTAGATCCTCTTTCTCAATGCCCACAGGCTTGTGTGTGTGTGTGTGTATGTGTGTGTGTGTGTGAGAGAGAAAGAGACAGACAGAGACAGAGACAGAGACTGAGTAGGTTTAGTGAGTTTTGGATTGAAGGAAGGAACTTGATCTTTTTTGCTCTCTCTTTTTTAAGATTGTTTCTAGAGTGTATAAGTGAGAGCTGCACTCACTGTCATCATTAATAAAGCTATATACATTGGAGGTCCTTACAATACTCATTTCCTAAAAAAATCTGCCCATGATTACCCCTAAAAGTTAAGCAATTCTAACTGAGCACATACAATTTTTCTCTGCTCTAATATTTTAGATGCTTTCCCCAAAAGGATGGAAGTTGTGGACTCATGCATGATCACAGATTCAAAATTAGAAGAGACGTTAAAAATCACTGGACTAACACTCTCATTTTAGAGATGAAGAAATTTTAAATGACTTGTTCAAGGTCTCACTGATAATAAGTGGCAGAGTTAGAATTTTACTCAGATCCCCTGACTGTAAATCCAGCACTTCAGTACACCACTACAAGCATTAGAAAGAAAAATTACAGGTTTTGCCTTCAGTTAACTTGAAAAGGCAATCAACTGTCCCCTAACCTCCCTACTCCACCCCAAGCTTTCTCTCAATATTCTAATTAGTCTGGTTTGGGATTATTTATCTAGGGTATTATAGTGAAATAATAATACCTTGCATCTGCATGACACTTTAAGCCCTTCAAAGCCCTTTTCTGTACTATCTGTGACTTAATTCTGATAAAAAACCATAGGAGGTAAGCAGAGTAGGTGTTATTTCTGCTTGTTTCTTTGCATAGAGTGCTTGACTTAAAATTACATGAAAAATATCAGTTCCCACACAGTTTACTGATGAACTACAAACTCCCATTTAAATGATATCCTTGTTTGGAGTAGTTTTTAGAAAAAACCCAAGCTTCTAATTTGAAGAAAATTCTTTTCAAATAGTTATATTCAAAGATATAATCAGAAGGCTGTATCCCATAATTTCTAGAAGCCTGAGAAACATGATCATAGCTTGGAAAGAAGATTTGGGAGGACAGATGAAGGGAGTATGACTCACACATTGAGCTAAAATTTATATAGCACTTTGAGGTTTTCATAATTTTTATGTATATTATCTTATTTGAGACTCACAATGAACTTGTGAGATAGGTGCTATTATTATCCCCATTTTGTTGTTGAGGAAACTGATTCTTAGGTAAGTTAATTGGCTTGTCTAGGGTCACATAGCTAATGAATGTATGGGCTAACGTCTAAAACCAGGCCTTCCTGACTCCATGTTCCATGCATATGATATGTCCCTAATGAGGCCCTACAGAGATGTGAAATTTGTACAAGTGTTCATGGGGTGTTAGCTTCAAGAATTAAGGTAAGCCTACAAATTACTTAAAAGTAATTAACTAGAAAACAGCTATTTCCTCCCACTTTTTATTCCTCTTTTTTCAATTTCATGTAGAAACAACTTAAAAATTGCTCTCTGACCATTTGCAAACCTAATTCTCTCCCTCCATCCCTACCTTGACAGTAAAAAATGTTATTGGTTGTTCTAGTATTGTCACGCATTACTAATTTCCATATTTCTCATGTTGTGATAGACAGACAGCATTTCACACATGGAAGAAAAAACTCATGAAGGAAATAAGTCAAGAAATGGTATGGTTGGAATTGCATTTGTCCTCTGATTATTCCTTCAATGGCTGGGGATAACATTTTTAAACATGAGTCTGTCAGGGTTGTCTCGGATCCTTGCATTGCTGTTCAAAGTTTAATCTTTCCCTGCTGATTATTACACAGTATTTTCATTACTATTTTCAATTCTCTCCTGGTTCTACTCACTTCACTTTGCATAAGTTCATAAAATTCTTTACAGGTTTTTCTGAAATCATCCTTTTTGCCTATTTTCATAGCACTATTACAATCATTTACCTCCACTTGTTCAGTCATTTCCCAGTTGATTGGTATCCCTTCAGTTTCCAATATTTTTACACCACAAAGAAATATGCTAAGATATTTTTAACACATAGATCTTTTTTCCTTTATCCATGATCTCTTTGGGATATAGACCTTGTAATAGTATTGCCTTGTCAATGAGTATACACAGTTTTATGGCCCTTTGGACATGGTTCCAAATGAGAGCAGCCATTTAAAAAAAGAACACCTTTCAAACACTTTCTTCATAAGAATGGACATTTATCTAGCACTTTAAAGTTTGCAAAGCATCATGACAGACATTTTATCACCTGAAACTTCCAACAACCCTATGAAGTATGCACAAGTATCTTTATTCCCATTTTGTAGATAAGAAAACTGAGACTCAGCAAAATTAAATGACTTACCATTGGCCTCAAATGGGGTCTGGATGAAAGGCAGGATCTCAAGCCTGGATCTCAATCCACTATACATCTCTGATGCTCCCCCTTTACCCCATATTGAATGGTTACTATCCACCAGACAGTGGTAGGTATTGATAGGCTGAAGAAATTCAAACCTTGGATTCTGGTTGTGATTCAAGTATTTCATACGAATCTAACACTTAATAGTGTGGATTTCTGCAAATTATTCTACCCTTGTAGGCTTCAGCTGGACTGGATCAGAGGTATGCTGGATCCATATCTAACTAGTTACAAGAATTGATTATTAAATCTTTAGTGTGGGCATTTACATCTCAGAAATCCCCAATCACTACAAATCAGGGCTTGGTGTATTGTTTTATTTACTGTATAGATTTAAGAAAATATTAAAACAGATACAATTTAAAAGTGTGTTGGCATATGTTCTCTCTACCCCAGACCTCTTGTTAAACTTTTACTAGCACACCCCTTTGTTACTCTGTTAACATTGCTTAAATTCAGCAGGAGCAAAGTGAAAAACTCAGGGAATGAAGTCATTACTAGACTAGAGTTTAGTGACCAGGCTAGTAATAATAATAATGATAATTCTGATAATAAAAATGAAATAATCATATTAGTAACTGGAATTTATATAAAATTTTGAGGTTTTCAAAATAACTTATGTCAACTATATCATTTAAGTCTCATGATCCCCCAGGACTAGATGGTAATAAGTGATGATGAAAGTATTTATTAAGCATCTTTATGTTCTAGGAATTGTACTAATTGCTTTATAAATATTATCTCATTTGATCTCTTAGGTCTCTTCCCCCTCCAGGATGATTTATTATCTGTATATACTTATATAACAAATAGATAATAATATATAGATATTATATTATAGATATAGATAAAATATATAGATAATAATACATATATAATAAATTAAACAAATTATAAAATAATTATAATCTGTAACTAATATTTGTATTATTTTATTCTCACTCAATGAACTTTGCCTTAGATTTTAGGTAGATATATTTCACAGTTTATAACTACCTTTATAAGCTTATTTTCATAACAATTAAAGATGATATTTCCAAAGATATTTCAGAAAGAATTTGAATAAATAGGTGTTTTTCTGGAGAATATCTGGAGAACATCCACATATGAACTTCTCAAGTTTTGCTCACTCACACTTGGAAAAGAGACTTACCCCATACATCCCCTCCCTGTGTTAGAGGCTTCAAGTTTGTAACAAGAACAAAATGGCATACTTTTGGTCTTTCTAACATTTTAGAGAAAGAGGGTTATCTATCCATAGTCTAGAAAATATTCTCAATAAGGTGAAAGGGCTGGTTTGGGTAGACACAACTCCCATTTTCTCCATATGGAAATATGTCTAGACAGAAGAGTACTTGGGGAGTGACAACTTATATGGCAGGGAGATTATCTGCCAAGTGTAAAGGCCATTGACTTCTTGTGGCTTGTTCTTTCCTTTTCTCTTCTTTTCTTTCCTTTTTAAAACCCCCTACCTTCTGCCTTGGAACTCATATGAAGTATCAGTTTGAAGGCAGAAGAGTGGTGCAAGGTAGATGACTTGTCCAAGGTCACATAGCTAGGAAGTATCTGAGATCAAATTTGAACCCAGGATCTCCCATCTCCAGGTCTGGCTCTCTATCTACAGAGTCATCTAGTTGCTCTTCTGATCCCCCTGGCCTTTTATATTCTATGTGACCAGAAAGCTATCTCATATCTCAGTGCCAGGGATGTGCTGACAAATATTCAACACAACTCTCAGGGGGAAAATAAAATGTATTCATGAAGCCTCTTGAAGTTTAATCTGTATTGTTAGCATTTTTACCATTTCTTAAATCTAGATAATCAGATAAACTATCAAACAAATTCTGATGTGCAGTATTTGCTAATTTCTAAGATATAAATGCTTAAATGGAAAATTTAACAGTCAGTTCCAATGAGTCAAGATAGCTAGTCGTGGCACATCTCAACTTAGCACCCTGAACTAATCTAATTGCAGGAACATCTTCCCAGCTTTTGAAGAAAAGAAAACAAAAACTAAATCCTAAGCCAACCTACATGGCAGATCCTGATTCTACCACATCCCCTGAATAATTAGTGTTATTCTTACATGTTGAATTTGGTCATTCAGCCAGAGTAATTTCTTTGAATAACTTATAACACATATCCTATTTTTTTTCTATGACCTGGGTGAACAAAGCCTGAATTTTGTACAGGTTTTCTAGATAGCTCCCCAGTCAACTCCAGATCAGGATTCCCAGACTCTAAAAACAAAAACTAAATTAAAACTGAAAAAGTTTTGAATTATTCATCCCAGTTATCTTCATCATTTTGTTCTACTTCAACTATTAGTGTATTTGTACCTATTTACTATAAAATATATGTAAGATATGGGAAATTCAAGGTAGATTTTGAACAGAAAATGTGTGCTTGCAGTGACTTAAAAACAAAACAAAACACCCTTCCCTCCAAAGACTATGAGCAAGTTTTCTGCATAAAAATTATTAAACCATGAAATATTTTGTAAAGGAAGTTGTAAAAAATCTCTTATATTTTAGTCATTTGAAATAAGACTAGAAAAAGCATTAGAAATTATACCAGAAAAAAAAATAATCCTACTCTGGAAACTGGATTTATTTCATGTCCTGAAATGATGAAAAAAATTATATCAATAAAACATGATTTGATGAAGAATTTACCTGGAAACATTTTGTTCCTTTAAATAAAATTTGTCTCTTTCAAAACATTTGTTTTAAATATTTCAGTCTCCTCCAACTCTCTACATTTTCATCTGACCTCCAGCAATGTACCTTTAACTTGGACAGCAGGAGTTACTATAGTACACTAAATAATGGTACTTCTAGGATTTCATAGGCTTTTCAGCTGAACTGCAGGATCCATTCTCAGACTTTAATCTCAGTTACCAATGGATTTTTTTAATAACTAGAAAATTGATGAATAACATGCTCAGAAAATTATGGGAATACCTCATGGGATGTAGCTGGCTTTAGTTTTAAAAAAATACAAATGATTTAAAAAATACAAATGAGCCTCTAATTCTGTGGGCTTCACTTCCACCTAGCTGCAACAAGGAATGAAGGGAGGGATTCCACTCAAATTGAGAGCCAAAATGTTTCAGATTGATGTAATAGAGCAGATGCAAGTCCCCATGAGAACAAGATATCACCAAGAACATCATCTGTCATTGGAACTTTGGTCTTCTCCTGAGTATCCTTTTATAGGAAGTCCATTTCTCTGGAGTCTTAGGTCCAGAGTTTCTTTAAAAGTTTTGTCTCTTGTGAGGTGAACAGAACCAGGAGAATGTTGTACACAGCAACAAAAATAATGTATGATCAATGTTGAATGACTTAATGACTACATTAATTAGAAATTAATGACTAATGAATGACTACTATCAACAAGGTGAGGATCTAGGACAACACCAAGAGTCTCATCATGAAAAAAAGGATATCCACCACCATGGAAGAAACAGATGGAATCTGAATATAGATATCAGTCTTTAATTTATTTCCTCCATGAATTTTTGTCTAGTGTAATCAATGTGTCTTGTTTCACAACATAACAGATGCGGAAATATGCATTATATGATAATATATGTACAACCTATATCATATTACCTAACTTTGGGGGGAGGAGGGAGAGAGAGAGAGAACATGAACTACAAAACATCAGAAAACAAATATTGAAAATTTCATTGACATTCATATGTGACCTGGAAAAAAATAAAAATGTATTATTAAAAAAAGTTCTGCCTTTTCACCTAAAGTCTAGCCCTATGGAAGGCATGAATCAAACCTCAATTTTCCTTTGCCCACTGAAAGGGGAATGGCAGTGGGAAATTAAACAGATTCAAACTGTGAATTTCCTAGAATTACTGGGGCAGATCAAAAGCTGTGGGTAAACAGCCAATTTATAGGTGTTTTATTGTTTCCACTGGACGTTAGTTATTATGGATGATTCACTTGCTTATTGATGCTATACTAAGAGTAAAAAACAATGTGTGACAAGCTCATTCTCTTATGTCATGGGCACAGGGACATGGGTCAAGGAAGTACAGTAAGTTCCAGATAATATCTAAGTCAATAAATTTACAAATCCACCTACCCCTTGACGGGAAGAAAGAAGAGGAACAGAGGAAGTTGATTGCTTTCTGAGAGCCATATATAACTCAATGGTTTCTTTCTACTAAAGTAGCCAAGATTAAGTCAAGGTGCCAACAAAAGCATTGGACACCCCAGTACCCAGATTCTCAGAATTGATCAATGTGACTGTGAGTCACCTGGTTTTTTAATAAAAGCAAGTATTTATTACCAATCCCAAGTGTTTTTATTAGATAAACCTAATTGACCAGTGAGGCTTCAATGTAAGAAAGATTCCTGACATTCCTCCAGGATGATTCTCTACTTTAATAACTAAGTCCTGATTAGTGCGACTAGTGAATTCTGCTGAAGTTACGGCATATATTTGAATTTACACTATTTGAAATTATAATTATGCAAAATATTGTCATTGGTTTTAATCCTATGGAAATATTCAGTGCAAATTTGAATTATGCAACTTCAGGAGATGCATTATTTGTACTAATCAGGGCCTAGATTTATTCACACCTCACTGACTTCTATTTTTTCCCCTTTAACTTTCACCCTTTCTATTAACCTCTTTTCTAATAAGAGAAAAGCTAAAACAAGCCCAGTTCTCTGACCAGCTCAGGTTATTTGTTATTATTTATGCTACCTGAACAATTTAAAAATCTTCCTAATTCTTCTCCCAGTCTCCCCATCCCACCCTTCCCATCTCTGCCTGCTATAATCTGATCCCACACAAAAGTCAGACATTCTAATGCACAGGTCTTACCAAATGGATGGTTCCCTATGGCTTGTGGTTCAATGTGCCAAAAATGTTACTGCAATTTGAAGCTACCAGACCTATTACAATTTAGCATGACACTAAGACTTTTGGGACACCCCATCTAGGCAATAAACTCTTTAGGTCTGGACTCCATCAATTGCTTTCAACCTATCTGTCTATACAGCTTCATTTCAAGTTATTCTACTTCACCCAATCAACATTCAAACTCAAATGAACTACTAGCTTCTCCCCAACATGCTTCCAGGATTTTTCCATTCTGGAGCATTTGTGTAGGTCCTTACCCATGATGATCATGTCTGAAACAGACCTTTCTGAACCTATGTGCCTGTGGAAACCTTTCTCTTCCTCCAAAGCCCAAGTCAGTATCAGTTCTTTCATGAAGTCAAGCCCAACACATGAGAAAATTATCTCCCTCCCCACTTCCTTGTATAGAGCTCTTCTTTGCTCTACTCATATTTTACTTCCTAACATAATTATTTGTGTAATTGTCTTGTCTCCCTGCTTAGACTTACAAGTAGTAGGCATTTAAAATATTTTAGTGAATTGAATTGAGGGTACATTTCCTTTAAGTAAGATAATATTTTACCTTTTTTTCCAAAAAAAGAAAAAACAAAATCTCTTAGTCTTAAAATAGTCAAGATTCTCCTAAAAAAGAAGACATTTTTTAGAAGTCTTGACTTTTATTTCTAGAGTAAAGCCTGAGATACATAAATACATACAAAGCAAAGTCACAAAATATACTCAAAATCTTTTAGCCTCAGTCTGCCCCTTCCTAAATTGTTCTAAATTCTTTTCCTTAAACGAATGGGTGGAGGCTAGCATAAACCAGAAGGATTAGGGATGAGAAGAGAGTGAAGAGGAATAAAAGATGAGACAAAGAAGAGGACAAGACCAGAAAAATCTCTTTCATGGAAAGAAAAGCAAAATCTTTAATTATTTTTCTGTTGACATACTCCACTGTGAACACAGATTTTTGAATAACCATTTCCGTGGCCATGAAACTGGGAGGGACAACTAAAATTTTAGATGCTAGTATCAGGATCTAAAACAATTTCCCCAAACTAGAACCAAGGACTGATCCCAATTATATTTACTTCAGTACTTCAAGGATATAGGATTTTGACAGCATAGGTTATAATTCTATCAATATTCTATCAACGAAAGTCACAACTAGTCCATGTGGGCATATAATTGGTGGAGATGATGAAGCACTGAACTTAGAGTCAGGAAGAACCAAGTTCAAATCCCCCCATATACATTTTCTAGGTGTGTGACTCTGAGTATGTCACTTAGCCACTGTTGGCCTCAGTTTTTTCATAGAAATAGGATCACCACTTGTAAAATGAAGATAATAATAAAACCTACTTCAAAGGGTTGTTGTAAGGATCAAATGAGATAATAATCCACTTCAAAAGTAATTTATTAAACACCTATGACAGTCTAGGCATCAAACTAAATGCAAGGAATGCCATCAATAAAAAGAAATATGATCTGTGCCCTCAAGGACCTTATCATCTAAAGCCCTTTAATAGAGATTTGCAAACCCTAAAGCATTATGTCAGTGATGTTGCTGTTGCTGCTTGCTGCTGCTGCTGCCACTATTATCACTTCCTATGAACTATTCCTTACCTGGAGATCACTATACAAATAAATTCCGAGTTCCTAACCACAACAATAATAACAAAAACACTCTTCTTAAAGTCAAGAGTTCTGACTCAAGGTCAGATTCCAGCATTTTATATTTATATCTATAAGACCCTTAAATCCTCTTAGCTTCAGTTTTCTTCTCTGTGAAATGGGGATAATTGTAATACCTATTTCATGGGATTGTTGGGAAGAAAGCATTTTGTAATCAATGAAGCATGATATAAATATAAAAATGGGGGAAAGGAAGCAGATTTTGGTTCAATATAAGGAATATAGGCATTTTCTAGCAATTCCAAAACTAGAATGAGCTTCAATTATTAGGAAGTAAATTTCCCACCACTGGAGAGGTGGGATAATTGCCCATTTATTGATTATGAAGGAAATTCTTGCTTTAGGGGAATGGACTTCATAGATATGAGGTACCTTCCAACACTACAATTCTATGTTAATTTCACTTAATTGCAGGGAGTTTTAAATTTAATTTGTTGTAGAATTTTATCAAGAAAGCACCTTGTTTTCTACTGATGTTCTCTGTTTAGGAAGGAGGATTTGTGAAGGTAGAGTTAAATTCATTCAGAACTATTTGTTGGTGAGCAAATAAACACTAGAATTCTGTATAATGCCCAGACTATTGTATTAATGGCATATGACCTTATGAATTATTTTATTTAATGACATATTTACATTTAAACCTCCAGATATGAAAGATAAAATGTAAAATTTTTAGTTCGAGGAAACTACAGTGTCCTTTTGAGAAGCATGATAAAAATCAAAATTTAACAAATACTGTAAGTATGCAGTTCATTCTGGGCTATGTGCCCCTTTTCCTGTCTTTTCCTGTTTAGTTTTTAGCTTACTCTGTTACATAACCATTGCCTTTGCTTAAAGGTCAGCCAAGAGTAAAGTTATATCTTGCTGGAGGTGAGATGTAAACAGTGTCTGATCTTGCCCTGCCATTTTTCTTAAATCTTCTACAGAGCTGGGTTAGATTGTGCCAGTATTCATAAAAGAAGATTACATTTTAGAATCTGTATTGTATTATTCAATAAATATTTCAAGGTGTCTGCAAACATGGATTAATGGGTATTATATTTCAGGAAACAAGAAAGGTAGCAACCTGCAGAATTAAATAAAACACTCCTGTTAGATGCTCATATAAACTGTAACTTAAAATATAAGTATAAACTTCCTTTCCCTTTTGTTTCATTGTCCTGTCTTATAAACCAATAAAAATAATAAAACTGAAAGAAACAAATTGGATGGTGCCAACTTCCATAGGTCTAAATATGACCTTCATGCCAAAAAATGAAGAAATAACCCCTAACCCTTCTTTTTTAGCCAATAATATTATTAGTCAATGACTGTATCTTAATATGAAAAGTGAATTTCCCAGTCAATCATTATGGTTTCATTTGTCAAACAGCATACAATATAATTGAAGATAAATAGTGGGAGTTGTGATATAGGGGATGGTATGACTGGTCTTACAGTTTGAGGACTTAAGTTCAAGTTCTGTCTAGATGACTCAGTGGATAGAGTGCTGAGTCTAGAGTCAGGAAGACTCATCTTCCTGAGTTGACATCTGGTCTCAGATACTTACTAGTTGTGTAATCGTGGGCAAGTCACTTAACCTCTGTTTGCTAGGCATTGGAAAACCCCATAAACAATATTGTCATGGTCACATGACAGAGTCACATCGAGTCCGACAAGACTGAACAACAGCAATCTATGGGACTGTGGACAAATTACACTCTCTCGGAGCTTCAGTTTATTTATGTCTACAAAATAAGGAAGTTGAATTAGATCGCATCCATCTCTTCTACTGATAGAGTTATAGTTTATATATTATATATATATATGTATGTATGTATATACATATATGAAATGTCAGATATAGGGGATCTGATTGACAAATTATTTTACTATTTAATTGAATGTTTGTGTGCTTCATAGATGTAATCAGATCTGACTGGCATCAACCAAACTTCATGGTAAATTCCTGAAATATTATTTGTGTTCTATTTACAAAAGCACAATTAGACACAAAAAGTAATTTTCTGTATATTTTAAGTTAGACAAAACAGCACTTATAATATGTATCTAGAAGGAACTTCTGAGGTCATCTAATCTAATTCATTTTTACATTTGAGTAAACTCAGGTTTTAAGGGAAGTTGTGTCCCAGACCATTCTGTGTATACTCACCTCAAGGAAAAGATACAAATGAAAAAGAAAACATTTTAATATGACATCAAAAATAATTTACATGAGGACATTGAACTTAGTAAATATATTTAAGTACTAATGAATGAAACATGGATCTCTGTATAATGAAACATTTAACATTTTGGGGAAAAAGAGAGGGCATAGTATAGTATGATGGTCTTCATTCTAAATAAAAACCAGTTTTATACAGATCAAATTATGAAATACAAACTTTTCTACTTCAAAATATTTAGAAATTTTAACTTGGTTTGTCTTAAAATAAGCAAAATATCTGCCTTAATTTTCATCTGAAAAACACTTAAAGGTGAAAAGTAGATTGTTAATGGTGGATGCCATTTTATTATAAAGATAACAAGGAAAAACTAGTTATGACATTAATTCTCAAATTTTAAAAGTTCAAGAAAATACTGAATTATTATCAGTCTCTTTTTTAAAAGGAAATCTTCCACAAATTAGGAGAGACATAGAGGTCTTTCTCTCATCTCCATCTCTCCTTTCATCCTTACATTCTTTCTTCCTTATTCCCACCACATTATACTTCATTATTAAATTATGTGTGGTCTACAGCCTGTTAGCCACCCAGCTAACTTGAGAGGTTAAACCATTTAACCTGGTACTGTTCTAGGACAGTGATGTCAGCTGAGGTTTATAAAGTGCTTTCCTTACAATCCCTCTGGGCATGAATTTCCTCATCTAAGGAATGAGAATGATGCCTTTATTCTCTACTCCACAGGATTGTTTTAAGGAGCAAGTAAGTACTTGGGAGCAGCAAACAGGTCAAGCATTTTGTAATAAAACTATAAAATGCTATTTACATGTCATATAATTTTAAAAGAAAATAATTATTATTTATGAATAAAGAGATAAGCTGGTCATTTGATAAGAACAAAGAATAAGGGACAGAGTCCCCCCAGTCTTCAATGGGATCCTTGAAATTTCAGGAAAATATTATGGAGGAGTAGAGCACAATGTTTGGGCTTCCTTTGTTGGGTTTATATGGACAAGAATTAAACAAAAAAGATGAGCATGGATCTGTTATGATCTTTTTGAAGCAAGGAATCTCCAACCCAATGAGATCCCAGATCTCCCAGATCTGTAAGAATAATAGAGACTATTTTGAAGTAAGCTGGATAAAATTCCAAAGAGTGCCATGAAAAAAGGAATGCTTTTCCTGAATTTCTTGAATGTTTTTCTCTATTTTTTCAGGATGAAGAAGTAGGAAATCTGTTGGAGGGGTTCTAAATTGGAACAAAATGAGGCCCTCCCAAATCACACTGAACATTTAACAAAGGAAAGGTTTTCTTTATTCTGACACAGCAAATACATGCAACAAGAATATTGACACTCATCCTCTCTGGAGGCAGCCTCAGGAAATCACATCTGGGCAGTAAGTCAACAGTATGGCAACCCCAGGTGTCTCCGGCATCAGGCAAATCTGAGAGTTCCACAATACAAGGAATGGAGCCCTTTTTTGGCCCAAACCAAGAAACGGTGTCATATAAGCTGGGACCAATTAGTTTGTACCTCTCTTAGGGCAGTCTGGCCATGGAATGGTCAGGGAAGTCTGGGAGCCAGAGAAGTGGGGCCAAAGAAATTGTGTCACTAATATACTGTACTGATCACAGAATCTAATTAGATGTATTTTAAAGAGATTTTTATAATTAAGGAGGTTGATATGTTAAAATCAATGTTAAAAATTTTAAGTCACCTTTTCACTGATCTATCCATTTCATAAAGCATAATAATTTTTATAATAATAGATAGTATTTATGTAGTGCTGGATACTTTACAGATATTATTTCATTTGATCTTGGTGGTAGGTACTATTTTTACCTCCATTTTACAGTTGAGGAAACTGAGGCACACAGCGATGAAGAAATTTGCTCAGCATTATATGGCTAGTAAATGTGTGAGGCTAGATTTGAATTCAAGCCTTCCCAGCTCCAGACCCTCTCTACTGAGACACCTAGTTTTCTAATTTATATTTAATGAAGAATGAAAATGTTACTAGAAGTGGAATTTTCTATTCTAAAAGTGAACAAACAGGAAGATTTAAATAATTGGAAAAATAGTTTATATACATGGATGATTTGGATCAATAAATATAGTCAAAATGCCATTAATACCAATTTTACTCATATACTTAATATCATACATTGATAATTTTTACTTTAAAAATATTAAGAGGTATCTTCATAGTAAAAGCATGTTTAAATTTATATGGAGGTGGCAACAAGGTGTCTCAGTGGACTGAGAGCCAGCCCTAGAGATGGAAAGCCTTGGGTTCAAGTATGGCCTCAGCTACATATTAGCTCTGTGATCCTGGGAAAGTCACTTTAACCCCCATTGCCTAATCCTTATCGCTCTTCTGCCTTGGAACCAATATATAGTATTAATTCTAAGACGGAATGTAAAGGTTTAAAAAATTAAATGGAAAAATAAGCAGCAAAGAATATCAAAGAACATAATGGGAAAGAAAATCTAACCTAATAACACTGAACTTGAACTTCTAGATTTGAAAGCATATTACAAAGTGGTTATCATCAAAGCTATCTTTTTTATGGGCAAAAAAAAAATAGAGAAATATGCCAATGGAACAGAACGCACAAAGGTAAATACATATTAAAGATGAGTGTTTCATAAACCTATAAAAAAAGAAAATGTTAGTCACTTAAAAGTATTTGGGAAACAGTGAAATAGTAGGAAATGAATTTAGATTCACATGTTACACAGTTTATTCTACTGAATTTTGTCGTTAAGCACAAGAAAACATACTCTAACCAATATGGAAGAACATGAATTGCATGTGTTTTGATTGTGAATGAGAAGATTCCTTTTTTCTATAAAAATAGAAGGAATTATTAGGGACAAAATGTGCTTGATTCCACTGAAATAAAAACATGACAAAAACAATATAATAAATATAAAGAAAGGCAATAGTTTGGCTAAATATTTATACCAAATAAAACATTAAGAAAATTATCTAAACTCTATAAAAAGTATTAATGAAGGTAACTCCGAGTACTAAAGGGATATAAACAGTTTATACAATAGAGAATACAAATTACTAATAGACACTTGAAAAAATATCTGAATCTCACTAATTCTTAAAGAGTTATAAATGAAAACAACTTTTAGGGAGCTCCTTGCAAAAATAATTAAAGTAATGAAATCCAAAGTTGTGAAGGTTATGGAGAAATAGGGCTATTTAGTCATTGCTGATGGAATCGCAAATTAGATTTTAAAAAATATAATTTGACAGTATATCGTAATTACAAAAATAAGCATACCCCGTAACTCAATAACTCTCTCATTGAGAATAAACCTTAAACATATTATTAAAAAGAGAGAGCTATGTGTTCAAAGATTTATATGGCACTATTACTTATAAAAATTTTTAAAGGCCACCCCAATGTCCTCTAGTAGGTTACATAAATTGTGGTACATTAATATAATGGAATATTATAACAATTAATATTCATAAATATGAAGAATGTAAAGAAATGCAAACAAATTTTTATGGAATAATACAAAGCAAAAAAAGGAGATATGCTTTTATATTGGCTGAAATCATGCTTGGTATATACTTCCTCCTCATCTTTCACTGCTTCTTGGAATCTCTGGGTTCCTTTAAGACTTATTGCAGTCACCATTTTCAATAGGAAGAATTTTTTGAACCAACCACTACTAGGGCTCTCCCTCCCAAACTATCTTGTATTCAATATATATATATATATATATATATATATACATATATATATAAAATCTGTATATTCTTATGTATATAGGCAATTATTATGATGTAATATTTATTATTTACTATACTGATTCTCAATTTGTGGTTCATGAGACCCTGGGAGCCTTGGAAACTCAGGGGATTCATGAGGTCAAAACTATTTTCAAAATAATACTAAGATGTCACTAGGCTATCAAAATACTTCTTCCTTATCCAACTACATATGTATGTCAGGCCATATTTTCTTTATATCCTTTAACCAAAACAACATATTGCAAAAGACGGAATATAGAAACAGATATGAAAATCCATCTGTTCTATTAAGTCAGACATTAAAGATGATTTGAAAAAATATGTAAAACAATTCCACTCTTCTCATTAATTTTCTAAATTTGTTAAACACCATTATTTTTCATCAAACAGTAACACACAATAGATTTTTATTGTTATTTTAAAATGAATTAATAGTTTAAAAAAAGTATTATTTTATAATAAGTATTACTGAATTAAGCCACTTTAACAAAAGTTTTTTAAAGCTCTCAGATTTTAAGTTAAAGGATCCTAAGTCTAAAAATTCCAAGAACTTCTAATTACTACCTGATAGCATTGTGCAAAGATCTACAAATATCCAAGCAAAAAAGTCCTTGTCCTCAAGGAGCTTACATTTTAATTGGGGAAAATAAATTATAAAAAGAAGCTGAAAGTGGAAATGGAACAGTATTCAGGTACATTGTTTGGAAATTGTTGGGGAGTAGAGTAGAGGTAATTACACTGGGCAAGATTAGGCAGAAGCTCCCCTTTCAGAAACCAGAATTCCAAAGGCAGAGTCCATTGTTCTGGTGGGAGAGAGAGGAGAAGAATGGCTGGAATGTTGATAGCCTGACATAGAAATGCCTGGAAAGTTTTGTACATGTTGTCTATTTCTCATGTTAGAATGTAAACTTCCTGAGGGGGGAAAACCCTCTTTGCATCCCTATTACTTAATCTAGTGTCTGACATAGAGTAAGCCCTTATTTAGGGGTTCATTGATTAATGACTTAAATACCAACTATTGCTATACAAAAGGAACAATAAGTGGGAATGAACTGGACTAACCTTATTTTAAAATTAGAGGAAATATCTGGAGTGAGAGGAAGTTGTTATGACATTTTCCAGCTTGAAGTATTTATTTCACGGTGAATAATTGCAGAAGACATTTTTTATTGATGTTCAGTTATTAAGTTTATAATAAATAATTTCCTTTAAGTGAAAAGACTGAAGTGATCTGACCTACTTGGCTTTAAAATAAGGTTGTGGAATTGGTCCAAGAACGCTGGACATTATCCAGCCATGTAGAAGCAAATGAAGAAGCTTCTATTTAACGATTATAATTAAAGCAAAATACTTGAAATTATATAAAATGGCACCAAAGTCCGGCTCTTAAAATAAAATTCACTATAAGTCTGTTGAATTCTCATAACAGCCTGTTTTGGAAGTATGCCGCCATAATTAAAAGAAAACTCCTTGAGAGAAAGAGCATGGGTTCCTGTACTTTACTATCCATCACCAAGAACCTTGCAATGACTAATTCTACTACCTGGAGCCAAAAGGTCCAGAAGAGCTGAGGCCAAAATTATCAATCCCACCTGAATAAGACATTGCTTCTGGAAGCTATGATTCTCAAAGTCCATTTTCAATGTTGTTGAAATTTGTCTACATGCGGTATGGCTTGTCTACTATTTTTAGGCAGCTTTACAGATCTTGCATATTAACTATTCCAACCATTCATACCTGGGTGTATTCATTCCTTAGTTGCTTTGCCTGATAGACAGGTAATTCTTAGTGGTGTCTTCATGCCTCAAAAAAATGTGCATTGTTTGTTCCTATAATGATTTTAAGTATTTGTTCCTGAGCTGTAGTTTATCTATTTAAAAAAGAAAGAAAGAGAAAGGAATTCAAGTTATAACCCAAAGGGACTTTTCCAGTCATTTATTCTGAAAAAAAAGGGGGGGGGAGGAAGGGAGAGCATTTAAAAGTTTGCAGCATTGAATTGGAAGGATTCCAGTGTTTCGTACTTTTTAAAGATATAGTAATATAGTAACTGCATAATAATTGTAGTGCACATTTCTAATCTCTGTTATAGAGAGACTGAAGTAAGGTTGACAGGTGACTTGAGCTCAGGAGTTCTGAACTGTAGTGACCTAAGCTATATACTAAATGGTTGAGTTGCTGTGAGGTGCCATCAGAAGGCTTTCTAAGGAAGGGCATAGCCACCCAGGCTGATAATGGAGCCTTGAAACTCTAATCAAAAATGAGGTTCCAGCCTGTGAGTAGGCATCACATTTCCAGCCTGGGTAAACTAGGGAGATCCAGTCTCCAAAAAATAAACAACAATAAAAATCAACCAGCCCTATTGGATAGGAACATTGATGTAGCCAGAATTGGGATCTAAGAGAAAAAAATCCAGAAGGGCAATACCCTTCCCCTCTCTCCATGCTAAATTAGGATAAAACTATCCTAACCATATCTCCAGAATCTTCTATAATTCAGGAGTTGGTTATTACCAGTAGTTTACTACCAAAATATTCTCCCAAACAAGACTCTATATCACCACTTCTCTTCGTATCCTAAAACTAAGAACCTCTTGCTGTGAACTATAAATTTCGCATTTTATAGGGACTACTCTTGTTCCTTTAGCTTTTCTCTGTTGGTTATGATTAGAGATAATAGTGAAGAATATGTTATTTCTGAGTAATATTTTCTTGGTTCTTCTATCTCTTGCCAGTCTTCCCTGACTTATTTGTAAGGGGTAAGAAAAAGAGAAGGCTATAGAGAAAAGCAGATAATTTTGTTTTTGCAGTTATATGGATTTACTTACGGTTGAAATCTTAGATCTAGTGAAGTATATGTGGATGTTTGAATGATTATTTTGAGGGATCAGATTGACTACCCAGGGTACTGGAACTGGGGTTCGAGAGACTCAAGTTGAAATGTAGCTTTTGACACTAATTTTATGACATTGACATGTCTCTTAACTTCTATCTGCCTCAGTTTTCTCACCTGTAAAATGAGGATAATACCAATACTTACTTTTCAGAATTGTTGAGAGGACCAAATGAGATAATATAGGCAAAGTACTTTGTAAATAGTAAAGAGCTAAAAATACTTTATTATTATTAAAGTCACATACTGTTGTACAAATATTTAAATACTTTAAGGGACCCATGACCTTGGCAATGGGCCATGGGTGCATTCTTTCACAACCTCTCCACACCTGTATCCAGGACAATTTCCATCCATGTTTTCTAACATGCACAGCACAGAGCATCCATCCAGCTTTCTGGGAGTCTTGACATTTCATGGCTATCAAAGAAACATAAGGTTTGTTATTATCACTAGTTATATTGTTCAGTCATGTTTGACTCTTGGTGACCCTGTGGACTTTTTGGAATTTTCTTGGCAAAGAAAATCTTGAATGGCTTTCCATTTCCTTTTCCATTAGGAATAAGACAAACAGAGGTTGAGTGACTTGCCAGCACCACACAGTCAGTAAGTGTCTGAGACTGGATTTGATCTCAGATCTTTTTTACTCCAGGTCCACTACAGACAACAAATAAGTCAGACTTTCTTCAAACTCTTAACCACCCACAAATATCACAATGCAAGAAAAATCTTTCACCTCTAACTTTTTGAAATGTGACATGTGAAAAGTTATATTATAAAAGATGACTTTTCCCCCCTTGTGACCAGATTCTGATAAAGTAAAAGCAATACTAGAAATGACCATCTACTTTCCTGTACAATGGTGTGTCTTTCTATTGTCTTTCAGAATGGAGCAGATTGGGAATGAGGAAGTGCCAGGAGAGGCATTTACTGAATATGATATTAATGAGAACAAGCTACAGCCTCTGGCTATTGGGTGGGGAAAATGTAGCTGCTATTGAGAACATTACAATCCCATTTCTTACAATTCCCTTGGATGTTCTCTGTGATTTGAGCAACCTAAGCATTTTATATGAACTTTTATTTATGCATCATTTATCTCTTATAATCCATTCATTCAACAAACATTTAGACAGTGCTGTCAAGGAGTCTAAAAACTGGGTATGGGATAAATAAGAGGTAAATGGGGAGAGAAGGTACTAACAACTGAGGAAATTAAAAAAAAAAAAACTTCATGTAGGCAACCACTCAGTGGTGTAGTGAATAGAGTGCCATGCCTAGAGGCAGGAAATCTGGTCTTCCTGAGTGCAGATCTCACCTCAGACACTCAGTAGCTGTGTGACCCTGGAAGTTACTTAATCTGCCTACCTCAGTTATTTCACCTGCAAAATGGGGGACATTAATAATCACTGTGTTATTGTGAAGACCAAATGAGATCATATTTGTAAAGCATCTTATAAACTTTAAAGTTCTCTACAAATAGCAGCCTTAAATGAGATCTTGAAGGAAACTAGGGGTTTTAATTCAATTCAACTCAACAAACATTCGGGAAGAAGCTCCTATGTGCTGGACAATTTGCAAGTGAATGACCAAAGACACACAGAGGAATGTGCTAGAACCAGTTGGAAATGACTTGTGAGAGTTAATTGTTAAGTTTTCAGCCTGAGCATTCTTACCTCAGAAATCAACAAGTAGTACAAATTAGCTCACGATTGATTGCCTGGTTAATTTTCTAGACCTAAGAAAGTAATAGAAAAACAAAAAACAAAAAAACACCAACAGCTAGTTGCCACAATGGATAGAGTGCTGAGGCTAGAGGCAATGTTAGTTTTCATTACTAATGAAGATCAAACTCTAAAAACATTTGTCATGAGTACATATGCCTTTTCTGGAGAACCAGTTGCTTAAACTTTTACCAGCACACTTCTGAAAACAGAAAAAGTGCCAAAGCCAGTGTTCAAATTCAGACTGAGAATCCATTCCAAATTTCTTCACTGTTCTTTCTAATATAAGATGCTACTGGCAAGGGGAAAAGCCTGGCTCTAGAGACCATTTAGGAAGTTATTATAATTGTCCAGAAAAGAAGTGATGAGAATAAGAGAGAGAAAGAAGGGAATATGGAAACAAAAGTCTAGAGGAGAAAGTGGATGGCCCAAAGTCTCACTTTAGTAAAGAGTATCTCTTGGGTAAATAATTTAATGCCTTTAAGCCTAAACTTCCTTATCTGTGGAATGGATAGCTTTATTTTCTTATTCTCCTCCTCTGTTCTTTTAAATATATTATATGCCTATGCATGTGAGTGTGTGCATATAGTCATACACATACAAACTCTCATCTCTCAGGGGGATTTTGAGGATAAAGTGCTTTGTAAGTGTTAGGAGGCAGGGATGAGAGGTATTGTGGAGGCAGAATTCAATAAGACTTGACAAGTGGTTACATACAGGTAGTTTAGAGAGAGTGAAGAGCAGAGGCTGACCCCTTTAGGTTGTAAATCTGTATGCCTGGAAGAATAATAGTACCTTCAAAAGAACAATGAAGTTAGGAGGAAGATGAGTTTACAAGAAAGAAAATGAATGAAATTTTGGACATTGTGACTTTGAAAAACCTATGGGACATTTACTTTCTCTTTCGGATTCAAAATTTCCCAAGATAGAAACAATATTCCTCTTTTATTCACCCATGGTATCTACCTACCATGGTATCTTTTTTTGAATGAATTAATGAATGACTGCATTGTAAATCATGATGCTATATGGTTGGTTTATGTTTTAACTTGAGAGCTAGGCTAGTCACAAATGTTTTTAGTCATTGTTGCATAAATTAAGTCAACAAGTATTGACTGAATACCTTCCTTAGAGTTAATATTTTGTTGGGCTAGAGATAATACAAAAGAATCATGTAAAGGGGGGCAATATATGATCTCTGTCATAGAGATGCTTATATTCTGGTTGCATCAAACCTGCCCTTCCTCAACTTTTATTTATGCTCAGATTCTTCTTACCAAAATTTGGGTTGCTTCTGCTGCATTTTTAAACTATTCTTTTCAATAATGATAATAATTCTATTTGTAAGGATTCGTTTATTCAAGAAACATTTACTAAGGGCTCTCTATGTGTGGAGCACTGTAGTTGGTATTATGGGAAATGCAGTTTAGCTAAGCCCTCATGGAGTTTAGAGTTAGTGACTTAGATACGATAGGCAATGTAGAAAGTACAAAAAGTGGTGGCTCTAGGATTAGAAAACTTGGCAAAAATCTTACTTCTGATGTTTTAGTGTGGCTCTCTCAAAGCCTCAGTTTCTTCATCTATAAATGAAGAAATTTGAGTTGGGTGGCCTCTACAGTCCCTTCCAGACCTAGATCTATTTTTCTCATTTTTTTTTGTTTTAGTTTTTACTTTTTCAATTTGAAATAAAGATTGTGCAAATTCAGGTGAACAGGATTTAGCAGATACAATATGGCCTTTGCATCAGTGTGACATAAAGGGCAGAGAGCTTACTTTGAGGTCAAGAAGACCTGGATCCATGATGCTTTTCTGACACTTGAATGAATAAATCACCTCAATGCCCTGATGACTCTCTAAGACTATAATAAATTACAAGTCAGTTGTAGAACTGAATGTCTGTGTAGTGGAGAGAGTTTCAACACTTACACTTGAAATTGCTGAAGAATTTACTGATCCAGTCCAAAAAATGTGTAGTATTTAACTTTCCACAAGAGTTTCATGTGCTAGTTCCCTAAAGTAATACAACTAATAACATAAAGTTGGAATGAGAATTAGAGTCTCTCAATGTGCACTTGGTCCAATATTATTCCTATTATACCTTAACTACATTGCCTTAATTTTTAAAATATTTTTTCATCTTTGTTATTATTCAATTTTGTTACTGACGTGTATTATTGCTAGGGTCATTCTAATAGAATCAGATATATAACATTTTGACTAAATGACATTAGATAATCAAGGATCCAGAAGAACTCCAGAAGCACTCCAAGGATCTTTGGACCAAAAAGGCTATCCACTGCAATAAAAGGAAATAACAGAGTCTGAATGCAGATTAAAGTATTTTTCACTTCCTTTCCTCCATGAACTTTTCTCTAGTGTAAGCAATTTACATCTTTTTTCACAATATGATGAACATGGAAACATATATTACATGCTAACCACATGAGCACAACTTATTACCTACCATCTTTGGAACTCAGAATGGAGGGGAGAGAAAATGTGGATATCAAAATGTCAGAAAACAGTGATTCTTTTTTTTTTTTGTTCATGGATCATTCTGCCCACACAGCTGAACTTAATCCCATCAGGAGCCCTCAGAACCCAGGGAGGCCAGGACCGCTCCCCACATAGAGAGCAGGGTCTTTGAAAAGAACAGGGTGGGCAAAGGGGTTGCTCCAAAGGGCATTCCTTGAAAGCAACCTGGGCCAGTCTCTGGGCATTCAAAACAGATTGTGGAGGAGGAGGTTTTTTGCTTCAGGGCTCATTCAGCCCAAACCAGCTGAACATAATCCTATCAGGAGCCCTCAGAGCCCAGGGAGGCCATGACCCCTCCCCCCTTAGAGAGCAGGGTCTTCTGAAAAAACAGAAACCTAGAGGAGGAGTCAAGATGGCGGCCTAGAAGGAGCATAGACCTGGCAGCCTGGCCAGAGCTTTGGAGATCCTCCATATTTGCTCCAGCCATCCAGGAAGTTTTGGACTGAGAGCACACCCAGCCCAACTAAGCTGAACTTAATCCCATCAAAAGTCTCCAGAATGCAGGGAAGCCCAGGCTCCCCACCCATCCTCATTGACTGCTGGACTTTAAGCCAATCAAAAGCCTCCAGAGGACAGGGAAGCTCAAACCCCAACAAACCCCCACCAGAGACTACACTGAGAGATCTCCTGTTAAAGCTCCAAGAGGGGAGACTGATAGAAGTCCCCAAAAAACAAAAAACAAAAAAATGAGAGGAACAAGAGCACAGACAAATACGGGGAGTAAAGAAGGGGTGAATTTGAACAAACAACAGAAACAGAAGAAAGAAACTACAATAGACAGCTACTACTCACCAAATGGAACAGAGGGGGAGAGATCAGCAAATGGTAAACCAGAAATCCCAATGAATTGGATACAGGCTGTGGAAGAACTCAAAACACAACTAAGAGAGGCTGAAGACAATTGGGAAAAGAACTTAAAAATTAAGATAAGTCATCTGGAAACAGAGGCACTTGAACTAAAACAAGAAAATAGTTTCTTGAAAGCCAAAATCAACCAGCCGGAAAATGAGGCAAAGGAGATGAAAGATGAGGCAAAGGAGATGAAAGACGAGGTAAAGAGGATGAAAGATGACCTCCAAAGAAAATCAGACCAGAAGGAAAAAGATGACCAAAAAGCCAGAGATGAAATCTAATCTTTAAGAACCAGAATAAAACAACTAGAATCAAGTGACCTCACAAGGCAGCAGGACACTATAAAACAAAACAAAAAGAATGAAAAAATTGAGGAAAATGTGAAGCATCTCATTCACAAAACAGACGATTTAGAAAATCATTCAAGAAGAGACAATTTAAGAATAATTGGACTATCAGAAGACCACGACAAAAGAAAAAGCCTGGACATAATACTAAAGGAAATTATCCAGGAAAACTGTCCCGAGATCCTAGAACAAGAGAGGAAAGTGGAGATTGAAAGAATCCACAGATCACCCCCTGTATTTAAACCCCAACTGACAATACCAAGAAATGTTATAGCCAAATTCAAAAACAATCAGATGAAAGAAAAGATATTACAAGCTGCCAAGAAGAAGCCATTCAGATACCATGGAAACACGGTGAGGTTAACACAGGATCTGTCTGCATCCACACTGAAGGACCTAAAGGCATGAAATACGATATTCCAGAAAGCAAGGGAACTAGGTCTACAACCAAGAATAAAATACCCATCAAAACTGACTATATTCTTACAGGGGAAAGTATGGTCATTCAACACAACAGAAGAGTTCCAAGCATTCATAAATAAAAGACCAGACCTGAACAGAAAATTTGATGTCCAACCACAGAACTCAAGAGAATCATCAGGAAAAACAACAACAACAACAACAACAACAACAATTTTTTAAGAGACTCAATAAGTTAAAATGATATGTATCCCTATAAGAAAAGAGGTTATTGGTAACTCTTAAAAACTGTTGCTATCACCTGAGCAGCTAGAAGAATTACACTCAGAGGAAACAGTGACAAACTTTATAGGATGAAAGGACAAGACATAAATAGATATATAGATATATGCATGGATAAATACATATACATGTGTATGTGTATATATATATATATATATATATATATATAAATATATATAAATGACTAGAGCTAAAAAAGAAAAGAAGTTATGACTAAAAGAAATGGGAAAAGAAACAAATGGGGGTAAAATTATATGTCACAAAGAAGCTCATGGTGGGAGGGGGAAGAACATCGATATACTGGAAGTGTAAAGAGGTTGGAGACAGGAAATACTCAACTCTTACATACTTTGAAACTGACCCAAAGAAGGAAGAACAACCCAATCCATTGGGGAAGAGAATAGATTTTTGTGGGAGTAGAAGGGTAAAAAATGGACTGGTGGGGAAGGAAACAGTACAAGGGAGGGAGAGGGTGGGGGGGAAATTTTAAAAAGACTACAGGGGAAAATAAGGGAGGGAATTAAAAGGGAGGGGTGTAGAAAGGGAAGTAAAATAAGGGAGGGAACAGAGGGTGGGGACTGACTATAAACAAACATTGGTATAGAAGGAAATAGTGAAAGAAGAAAAGGCAGGACCAGGAGTAGAAATCAAAATGCTGGGAAATACACAGCTAGTAATTACAACTCTGAATGTGAATGGAATGAGCTCACTCATAAAACGCAAGTGAATAGCAGAGTGGATTAGAATCCAAAACCCTACCATATGCTGTCGGCAAGAAACACACATGAAGAAGGTAGATACGCATAGGGTGAAAGTAAGAGGATGGAGCCAAACCTATTGGGCATCAAATGATAAAAAGAAGGCAGGAGTAGCAATCATGATATTGGACAAAGCCAAAGTAAAAATAAATCTAATTAAAAGAGATAGGGAAGGTAATTACATCCTGATAAAAGGCAGTATAGACAATGAGGAAATATCTGTACTCAATATGTATGCAACAAATGGCAGAGCATGCAAATTTTTAAAGGAGAAACTAGAGGAGCTCAAGGATGAAATAGATAGAAAGACTATACTAGTGGGAGATCTGAACCATCCCCTACCCGAACTAGATAAATCAAATCAAAAAATAAATAAGAAAGAGGTGAGAGAAGCAAATGAAATCTTAGAAAAATTAGAGTTAGTACACATATGGAGAAAAATAAATAGGGACAAAAAGTAATACACCTTCTTTTCAGCAGTACATGGTACATTCACAAAAATTGACCATGTACTAGGGCACAAAACCATTGCAAACACGTGCAAAAGGACAGAAATAATAAATGAAAACTTCTCAGACCACAGTGTAATAAAAATAATAATTAGTAAGAGTATATGGATAGATAAATCAAAAATTAATTGGAAATTAAACAATATGATTCTCCAAAACCAGCTAGTTAAAGAACAAATCGTAGAAACAATTAATAACTTCATTGAAGAAAATGACAATGGTGAGACATCCTTTCAAAACCTATGGGATGCAGCCAAAGCAGTACTCAGGGGGAAATTTATATCCTTGAGTTCATATATAAACATATTAAGAAGGGCAGAGGTCAATGAATTGGGCATGCACACTAAAAAACTAGAAAGTGAACAAATTAAAAATCCTCAGATGAAGACTAAATTGGAGATCCTAAAAATCAAAGGAAAAATTAATAAAATTGAAATTCAGAGAATTATTGATTTAATAAATAAAACTAGAAGCTGGTACTTTGAAAAAACAAATAAAATTGACAAAGTACTAGTCAGTCTAATTAAAAAAAGGAAAGAAAAAACCAAATTGACAGTATCCAAGATGAAAAGGGAGACCTCACCTCTAATGAAGAGGAAATCAAGGCAATCATTAAAAACTACTATGCCCAATTATATGGCAAAAAATATGTCAATCTAAGTGATATGGATGAATACTTACAAAAATATAAATTGCCTAGACTAAAAGAAGAAGAAATAAATTACCTAAACAACCCCATATCAGAAAAAGAAATTGAACAAGCCATCAAAGAACTCCCTAAGAAAAAATCCCCAGGTCCAGACGGATTCACAAATGAATTCTATCAAACATTCAAAGAACAGCTAACCCCAATACTATACAAACTATTTGACAGAATAAGCCAAGAAGAGGTTCTACCAAATTCTTTTTATGACACAAACATGGTACTGATCCCAAAGCCAGGCAGGTTAAAAACAGAGAAAGAAAACTATAGGCCAATCTCCCTAAAGAATATAGATGCAAAAATCTTAAATAGAATACTAGCAAAAAAGACTCCAGCAAGTCATCACAAGGGTTATCCACTACCATCAGGTAGGATTCAGACCAGGAATGCAAGGATGGTTCAATATTAGGAAAACCATCCACATAATTGACCATATAAACAAGCAAACCGACAAAAATCACATGATTATTTCCATAGATGCAGAAAAAGCCTTTGACAAAATACAACACCCATTCCTATTGAAAACACTAGAAAGTATAGGAACAGAAGGGCCTTTCCTAAAAATAATAAACAGTATATACCTAAAACCATCAGCAAACATCATCTGCAATGGGGAAAAACTCAAAGCCTTCCCAATAAGATCAGGAGTCAAACAAGGATGCCCATTATCACCTTTATTATTTAATATTGTACTAGAAACACTGGCAGTAGCAATTAGAGAAGAAAAAGAAATTGAAGGTATTAAAATTGGCAATGAGGAGACCAAGCCGTCACTCTTTGTGGATGATATGATGATTTACTTAAAGAATCCCAGGGAATCAACCAAAAAGCTAATTGAAATAATCAACAACTTTAGCAAAGTTGTAGGATACAAAATAAACCCACATAAGTCATCAGCATTTCTATATATCTCCAACACAGTTCAGCCGCAAGAATTAGACAGAGAAATTCCATTTAAAGTCACCTGAGACAATATAAAATATTTAGGAATCTATCTGCTGAGACAAACACAGGAACTATATGAACACAACTACAAAACACTCTCCACACAATTAAAACTAGATCTAAACAATTGGAAAAACATTGATTGCTCATGGGTGGGACAAGCTAACATAATAAAAATGATCATCCTACCCAAACTTATCTATCTATTTAGTGCCATACCCATTGAACTACCAAAAAAGTATTTTACTGAATTAGAGAAAACCATAACAAAGTTCATTTGGAAGAATAAAGGATCAAGGATATCCAGGGAAATAATGAAAAAAAATACAAAGGAAGGTGGCCTTGCAGTCCCAGATCTCAAACTATATTACAAAGCAGCGGTCATCAAAACAATTTGGTACTGGCTAAGAGACAGAAAGGAGGATCAGTGGAATAGACTTGGGGTAAATTACCTCAGTAAGACAGTATTTGACAAACCCAAAGACCCCAGCTTTTGGGACAAAAATCCAGTATTTGATAAAAACTGCTGGGAACATTGGAAGACAATGTGGGAGAGATTAGGTTTAGATCAACACCTCACACTCTACACCAAGATAAACTCAGAATGGGTGAATGACTTGAATATAAAGAAGGAAACTATAAGTAAATTAGGTGAACACAGAATAGTATATATGTCAGACCTTTGGGAAGGGAAAGATTTTAAAACTAAGCAAGACTTAGAAAGAGTCACAAAATGCAAAATAAATAATTTTGACTACATCAAATTAAAAAGTTTTTGTACAAACAAAACCAATGTAACTAAAATTAGAAGGAAAGCAACAAATTGGGAAACAATCTTCACAACAAAAACCTCTGACAAAGGTCTAATTACTCAAATCTATAAAGAGCTAAACCAGTTGTACAAAAAATCAAGATGGGCAAGGGACATGAATAGGCAATTTTCAGTTAAAGAAATCAAGACTATTAATAAGCACATGAAAAAGTGTTCTACATCTCTTGTAATCAGAGAGATGCAAATCAAAACAACATTGAGGTATAACCTCACACCTAGCAGATTGTTCAACATGACAGCAAAGGAAAGTAATGAATGCTGGAGAGGATGTGGCAAAGTAGGGACATTAATGCATTGCTGGTGGAGTTGTGAATTGATCCAACCATTCTGGAGGGCAATTTGGAACTATGCCCAAAGGACGATAAAAAACTTTCTGCCCTTTGATCCAATTCTGGGTTTGTACCCCAAAGAGATAATAAGGAAAAAGACTTGTACAAGAATATTCATAGCTGCTCTCTTTGTGGTGGCCAAAAATTGGAAAATGAGGGGATGTCCTTCAATTGGAGAATGGCTGAACAAATTGTGGTATATGTTGGTGATGGAATACTATTGTGCTAAAAGGAATAATAAAGTGGAGGAATTCCATGGAGACTGAAACAACCTCCAGGAAGTGATGCAGAGTGAGAGGAGCAGAACCAGGAGAACATTGTACACAGAGACTGACACATTGTGGTACAAGAGAACGTAATGGACTTCTCCATTAATGGCTTTACAATGTCCCTGAACAAACTGCAGGGATCTACAAGAAAAAAAAAAACAACTATCCTCAAGCAGAGGACAAACTGTGGGAGTAAAAACACCGAGGAAAAGCAACTGCTTGACTACAGAGGTTGAGGGGACATGATCGAGGAGAGATGCTAAATGAGTGCCCTAATGCAAATACCACCAACAAGGAAATGGGTTCAGAGCAAGGACACATGTGATACCCAGACGAATCACGAATCGGCTAGGGGAGGGGTGGGGGTGGTGGTGGGGAGGAAAAGAAAATGATCTGTTTCTAATGATCAATGTATGAAAATGATCAAATAAAATAATGTTAAAAAAAAAGAATTGCCCCTACCAATGGAAAAAATAAATCATATTGACTTGAAATCTGGAAAAAATAAAAATAAATTACATTAGATGAAATTGTCCTCAGATATAACATTTTAAAAGGGTTTCTAAAGAATAGTTAATTAAAAATACGAATACAGTCCTTTAGTAGGACCCATATATAGTCCCTGTAAAAGAATACATTTCAGAAAGTGAGAGGATTGAAATATTCCTGACATTCCTTCTTCCTTACATTTAATTAAATGATTCACTAGATCATCAGTCTGTTACAGATGGCCTCATGAAAGGAATCTGGGCATTGTGTTGACCTAGGTCCCTTCAAAAGGCAATTGAAGAGGGTGATTTCACTTTGGGTGTTGTGGCAGCTTCATTTTGCCCTCAGTACATTATTCTATTTACTTACAGAGTTATAAACATTTGACACTTGACATTCTCTATTAATCACGTGAGTTTGCTGCTGAACAGTGACTACTTTCTCTGAAGCAATATGATCTCTATTAGGAAATGACTTGAGAACATTGTACACAATTGGAGCCTTCTAACTCCAGTGACGTCTAAGCTACCACACTCATGTTAATAATGCCTCCCTGAATGCAGAAATCTGACTGTTTTCTTTTGTACTATGTTGAAATTTCATTTCAGAGTAGCAACAAGACATAACAAGCTTTGTAGTTCAAGAGAGTCATTTCATTTTCTTACTGCTTCAAGTCACTCAGACTTCAGCCTATGGCCTTATAACACCACAGGGGTGTTTAAAATCATCCAGAAATGCACATTCTTTCTTGCTTCCAACGACCCAGCAATACCAGTTGTACACTTCAGGATTCCAGAAAATGCTTAAGAAAACTAAAGATGTTGTGTTCTATGGGACTGCTAAGTGAGGTATTTTTTAAACAAAGAATCACACCTGTAGTTGTTAAATGTATTTCCTATTAGAAGTGAAAGAGCTATAGTTTTTATTTCAATTCCAAAATTAGTAAACTTGGTTATTAACAAAAGAGGGAAGCTAAGTGGCTCAGAGGAATGAGATCCAGGAGGTCCTGGTTTCAAACCTGGCTTCAGATGCTTCCTAGCTGTGTGACCCTGGGCAAGTCACTTGACCCGCATTGCTTAGTCCTTTCCACTGCTCTCCCTTGGAATTGATGATATATAATATTGATTCTAAGACAGAATGTAAAAGTTTTTTTTTAAAGTTCTTAGAACCTTCACATCTTTAAAAGAACATTTTAAAAGTTAGAGTAATGAAACTAAATACCCCCAAATGGAATATTAATAGAGCATAGCATCTCCCCAGAATTTACTAATTCAAACTACATGTTGTTATTTTGGATGCTAACAGGCAAGACTTAGTTCAAAATAAAAAGCAGGGGACAGTTTAGTACCAGAACTGTGCAAGTGAGAGTTTCTGATTCAATTGTCTTTGGAGAAATTGGAAAAATTCTCTTTAACAAATGGCAACATTTTAAGTAAAGAGTTAAAGCGAACAATACTTGAGTATTGTAATAATTGCATTTTTATAAAGATTTTGCCGTGCATTCAATATGATGAACTCACACTATGCAAATCTATTCTCCAGTTAATACACATTCATTACATACATGGATAATGGTTCCAAAGGAGCTCTTACAAATATGCTTTGAATACATAGTAAGGATGATCTGTACTTTGTAACTGGATTCATTGTATATTAAAAAGTCCAAAATGTAGAATATATTAGTTGGTTAAAACTCATTGACAAAATATATCTAAGAAACCGACAAAGAGGAAACATTATTGCATAACTTCCAGACACATATTAAACAAAAGCCAGAAAAATCAGAGTGAGCTTCCATGGGTCCATCCATGGACCAGTTACAAAAGTGAAGAATATTTAGTTCAAGTACATTATTTATTCTACGGGTATTAAGAGAGAATTTGGATGTGAAGGCAGATATGCTATTTTGATGATAAGAAATATTAGAAATATAGTTGTACATGAACCATATTGTTTAAATAAAGGATAAGTAAATACATGACTATATTTTTGCCTGGTTTCAAATCGTAGTGATCTTAGAGGTATATTGTATGTGTTAGGGCTAAAGCCAAAGAGCTTCACAGAGACATTTTATGTTCCATAACTATGTAATTGTCCTATGTTAAAGCTCAGGATACAGCTATTGGTAGGAGTTGGAGACTGAATCTATTATTTCACTGTTATGGGAGAAAACCCTGATGAAAAAATCTCTCTCCTAATGTAGCTCAGCACTTTCTCTGCAACTTGCAGTCTTGGAAAATGATCCCAAGCCCTGAGGGGTGAAACAAATTGTTTAGGGTCCCAGAGTCAGTATGGGTCAAGTCAACCTGTAAACAAGTTGCCCTGGCTCTGAGGTTGGGTCTTTAACCAGTATTCCACACTGCCTCTAAAGCTACCGATAAAGTGAAAAAAATTAAGGCTTTTGCACCAGGGTAAGATGATCTAAAGTTTTAAGAACCCATAGTTCATCAATACATCAATAATTTGATGAATGAGCAAATAAAGGCTCATTTAAAAAATCAGGATTTTCCATTTAAGTTGCACTTTTCAGGTTATAGATTACTACAGTGTTTGACGAAGAAAAGATAGTTGAAGATCATTTCAAAGGACAAAGTAGCTCATTAAGAACACATTAAGGGGGCAGCTGGGTAGCTCAGTGGATTGAGAGCCAGGTCTAGAGATGGGAGGTCCTGGGTTCAAATCTGGCCTCAGACATTTCCCAGCTGTATAACCCTGGACAAGTCACTTGACCGCCATTGCCTAGCCCTTACCACTCTTCTGCCTTGGAGCCAATACACAGTATTGATTCCAAGATGGAAGGTAAAAAAAAAAACCCACATTAAAAATGGGGCAATTGGGTGATTCTATGGATTGAGAGCTAGGTCTTGTCTCTAGACAGGAGGTTCAAATGTGACCTCAAACATTTTTTAGCTGTGTGACTTTGGGAAAGTCAGGTAAAAATAACCCCCACTGCCTAGTCCTTACTACTCTTCTGCCTTGTATCCAATGAATTGTATCGATTCTAAGATGGAAAGTAGGATTAAAAAAAATAACACATTAAAATACAAAAAAAAAGGCAAAAAACACATTAAAACAACAACAACAACAAAAACCACACTAAAAACAAATGATTTATGAAGAAGACTTAGAAGGATGTTATCACCAAAATGTATGACCGAAAAAGAAGATGGATTGGCTAGGTAGTAAAAATCAAGAGATATTTAATGATTAGCCTATGTGTATCCTTGAATTTGGGGGGAACTTGAGGAAGCAAACTAGCATAATGGGTAGTGAACTTGTGGACATGGGGAAGAGTCACACAGAAGAGAAGGGATGAATGGCTGGTGATCTTCTGGATTATTGAAGGAAATATCCATGTTAGAGTTTTTGAGTCTCATTGGTGGAAAAGTCTCTCCAGAGAAATACAGAGAACTATATTTTTGTAAGTGAAAAATCATGGAATCTTGGAGCTTGATGTAATCTTGCCCAACCTGTTTACTTTCTAGATGATGATATAGAAAGCCAGACAAGTTATGACTTGCCCACAGCTGCACAGAAAGTCAGTAGGAGATCAGGAAGGAGAACCTAGATTTTTCTGAATTGCTGTCCAGTGCTTTTTCCCACTAAAGCACAGTGTGAGTTACTTTTAAGAGTGTGGGAATATCTTTTACATAGTGCACACAAAGGTATGTACAGCTTTGATTGGAGGTTAATTCAAAAGCTAATTTTCCCTCTTTCATTATCCTGGTGGTTTGATGTGTGTAAAGGTGCATGTTTATGTGTATTTATATGGATATATATTTGTGTCTATTTATCTCTATATGATATGCAAATATGCATACATACATATATATGAACCAGGAAATCAAACCCATAAATATATTTGTAGGCATCTTAGAAGAGATACCATCCTTTTAGATCAATCACTAACTAAAATAATGACATTTTAGTATTACTTGCTAATAATAGTGTCTACCTAACAGAGTTGCCATGAGAATAAATGAGATAACATTTGTAAAGTTCTTTGTAAACTGAGAGCAGCTAGATGGTGTAAGTTCTTGTAAGAGTAGAGAACTTGAGATCAGCAAGACCAGCATTCAAATCCTACTTCAAAACAGATAATAGCTGTGTGACCTTTTTTGGGCAAGTGACTTCATCTCTGTGAGGTTCAGTTTTTTAATCTATAAAATGGGGATAATAATAGCACTTACCTTTCAGGGTTGTTGAGAGGATCAAATGAGATAATCACTTAGTACAGTGCCTAAAACATAGTAATCACTGTATAACAGTTATTATTTTTATGTTGTATAGCATTTTGCAAATCTGATAGCTCTAAATAAATGCTAGATATTACTATTACGATAGTAATGATCAGACACAGAATAAATCCAACTCCAGAAGACAAAGAGAACAAACACATACTCACAGAGGAAAGGAATTTATAAACATCAAGTGAGGATGAAAGATAAACAAATGTTGCTCCTTCAGTGAATTAAATCAGGAGGTATTGCTATACAGAATTAATTAGGTATGTGAATGTAATTCAGGCCAGAAAAAGCAGGAAGCCTAGAAACTATCTAACAAGTATTCAGTTAAGGTAGAATAATCAGATTGAACTAACTCAATTGAATCAATCTAAGACATGTGTTACGGTTATTACTTAGTTATGTCCAACTCCTTGTGACCACATTTGGGTTTCTATTTTTCTTTTTTTTTTTTTGCAGAGATACTGGAGTGGTTTGCCATTTCTTTTTTCCAGCTTGTTTTACGGATGAGGAAACTGAGGCAAACAGTTAAGTGACTTTCCCAGTCTACATTTTTTATCACCTCCCCACCACCTAATTAACTGGGTAATTGTCCTAATCTTTTATCATCTTACTGATATACTCCAAACAGGTCTGTCTTTTAAAAAATTATCTTCATTAAATATTGCATTATTTGTCAAACTTAATAAAAGGTGTGCCTAGGTTCACCAAAATTCATCTATTATTCAATGTAGGCAGAAGTGAGTTCCTGATACTAGGATCCACTACAAAACATTAGGGATATTGGAGACATGTTCATTTGCCCTTTTCCAAGTTGCATATTCAAATGTAGAACACTTCTGTTTGCCTGTTGAGTAAATCAGAGAAACAAGGAGGAAACGAAACAAAATGATAGTACAATCTCATTTTCTGTATTGTAAAAAAGAAAACTCCATCTTGGAATATATGGAAGTATAATACACACAGATAGGCACAGCTCCTTCCTACTCATCCTTATTCTTGGCAGGTTGGAAGCTAGGTTGTCTGTCATAAACCTATATAGGAAAATGTGAAGGTTTATGGGAGTGGAGGAATTCATTTCCTAGCCCCACAGGCACTGAAGAGCAGGTCAGATTATAGCAGGGATAATCAGGCATTTGCCCCTTGGCCTGCATAAAAATACTGTGTTTATTGGATTTTGATAAGTGAAGGGTAAGCAGAGATCTGCTGATCCTGGAAGGTGTGTCTGGTGGGCTGGGACTATGGGGATTTGCCAAGGTTGAAATTTTGCTAACTTTCCATTTTATTCACTCCTACAGCCCTGAATGGATATTACTATACCCTGTGGAGCTAGAAAGAAGATAGAGGACTAAATGATACTTGTGAAACTCATAGGGTGTTGCAGGCGCAAAGTGTAAAGTACTATTTTATGGAAAATCACATTTCCTAGCATTCCATAGAGTTGAGTTCTTTTGCTTAATAATATTGGGGAATTAACATGATGCTGTGGAGAAAGTGTTACATAATCTGGAAGAATATCTTTATAGAGTTGGTAGTTGTATGCATGTAATATAAATATTGACTGACAGTGGAACAAAGTAATCCCCTAAGGTTATAAAAGTTATTAAATTTGCATTACAATTTGTAAAGTTGAATACTAAAGGGAATATGGTCTAAATAAGTTAATTATTTTAACTTGAGTCACTTAGTTGACTGGCATGTTTGCAGAAATACAAATTACAAGTCAATTTTTTGTGTGTGTTGTAACATAGTAGTTTGCATGACTTTAGTATATGATCTATTCCATTTTAAAATTGTCTTAGGAAATGATTACCTGACACTTAGAAATTTCCATGAAAAAAAAAAAACAGCCAAAACCATCAAAAAAGTATTATCTAATAATAAACTTGCTTTTAAGTAACAGTTTATTTTTTGATTCTCTTTATTCATTATACCACTCAAATGATAAATATACACATAAATATGTCAAGGGAAAGTCAGATAGTTTAGATATATTTTTAACTTTTACTGTGGAACCAAATGTCATTTATTTGTGGTGGTAAAATTTCTATCCAATCTACACTGAGCCTCTGAGTACAATAAACCATAGACAGGCAGAAAGGAAAACACTTCTGCTGAAATTCTAATTAATTAAATTTCATTATCTTCCACAAATATGAAAGATTCATCTAAGTAGATAGGCTACCACTGTTGAGGAGTTTTCACCAACTACAAGAATGGCTTAAAGCCACCAGGGATTTAGGAATGAATTTTCTTCATTTCATCTCATTTGAAGTGTGCAGTTTTTTTTATGTATCTATTGCCTGGGGCCGAAGTGCACCAGGGAGACATATGGAAAAAAGGGAGAGCCATTAAAATCTCCTAACCACACTTCAAAGTGCCAATTGTTTTTCTAGGATATTTCAGCTTTCTCTTGGGCTAAGAGTTGGGATTTTCTGATTAATCAAGCATCCCCACTTCATCTCCTTAGGTCCCACCCACTTTTTTTTATGAATGGGGAGAGGAGACCTTGGTTTCTTGATTTAGAAACTACTGACTCTTGGGGAAGGCATGGCTTCCTTAAAAGTAAATTGGGAGAGTGATCGATGTCCCTTATGCTGAAATAAAAATCTGAATCTATAATTTGGGATGTTTCAAAATGCTCAGTAGCCACTTTCATGAGATGGTTATGTTCACTTTGGGAATAGCACTCAATTAAAAGAAAAACTATTTTGAAAAATGGATTCTGGGAAAACTCCCAAACTTCAGTTTGGGACTGCTTTCTCTAAAGGGTCTACTTGGTCAAATGATGTTAAGTTTTTGTTTTTTTATTTTTTTAGAAGTTTCAGTATGTGAAAGAGGAATTGGTAAAGACATGCAGCAAGACAAGAAGCAGTGGCTGAATGGTGACCTGTCAATCAAACCAAAGTTCCATTTGGAATGTTACCTGGAAACAGTTGAAGGAAAAAAGCCAACTGTGGCTGGACTCTGGACCTGTCTTCTGCTGGTTGTCATATACCAGGGAAGGAGAAGCTGATCATCTCTTGGACTTGGATAATCTCTTTGGCTTGCTCTGTTGGTGAAAGTGACTGAATTGCCAGACCTATCAATCTTTCCTCTCAAGTTGAACTCTATCCCAATATCCTCCAACTTGAGGCCAACCTGTAGTCTAGGGAAATCCTCAACCCTCTTACCTCCATTCTCCATCTTTTCCTATCTTCCCCAAATAAACCCTTCCTTAAGATAAAAGAAGATAAAGTATTTTCATTTGAGACACCACTCAGCCACTGCTTCTTGCCTTGCTGCATGGCTTTCCCAATTCCTCTTTCACACGTAACAAGAATGTTGAACTAACTCTGTCATGAGCTGGCCATTTTGTAAGACCAAGTCTCAGTGGAAATGATAGAACTGAAATGAAAAACATAAATGTGGTTCCAGAAATAGCTAACCCTTATGCCATTTTATGTCTGTGAAGATTTGATTCTATGTGACCTAACATTAGACTAAAGCAAAAATTTGGGTAAGAAAGTATTTGGTAATGACTCACATTTCTATAATTCTCAAAAGGTACAAAATCTTTTGCATATATGATTTAATTTGTTGTACACTGCAGCACAGAAAAAGAAGGGTATAAATATTAGTAGGTGAGAAATTTGGCAAGTGGGAAATCTAAGATTAAAAGCAGTTATGACTTTCCCAATGTGACAGAGACAATTTTGGGGGGAACTGGGATTTGAGTCCATGTCTTCTGATTCTAAGGAGTTTGATGCTCCTGTCAGTAAACCATGCTGATTTAGTAAATCTTAGGTGAATATAAGGTAGCTCATGAATCTTAAAGAGCAGCTATATGGTACAATGAATAGAATTCAGAGTCTGGAGTCAGAAGGCTCATCTTCCTGAGATCAAATCTGACCTCAGACACTTATTAGCTGAGTTACTCTGGCAAGTCACGTAACTTGTTTTCCTCAGTTTGCTCATCTGTAAAATGAGCTGGAGAAGGAAATAGCAAACCACTCCAGTATTTTTGTCAAGAAAACCCCAAATGGGATCTCCAAGAAAGAACACCATCCACATACAGAGGAAAAACTGAGGGAGTAGAAACACCGAAGAAAAACAACTGCTTGATTACATGGGTTGAAGGGATATGATTGGGGATGTGGACCCTAAATGAACATCCTAGTGCAAACACCAGCAACATGGAAATAGGTTCTGATCAAGGACACATGTAAAACCCAGTGGACTTGTGCATCAACTACAGGAAGGAGTGAGGGGAGGGGAGGGAGGGAAAGAATATGATTCTTATAACCAAAGAATAATGTTTTAAATTGACTAAATAAAATTAAAAAAAAAGAAAACCCCAAAGGGGGTCATGAAGAATCCAACACAACTTAACAACAGCAGCATGAATCTTAAGAAAATCAAAGATTCCTGAAATTTAGGAACAATATTCCTCTAGTTGGGCACAGATAAGTTTAAAGAGATGGTGGTTCTGAATGAATCAATTACAGTTCAAAGTATGGTTTCTTGGAAGAAAGAAATTTACCAAAAGGGCTGAATTCCTATAAATATTCATTGGATCATAAATTTAGACTTAGATGGGATCTTAAAAGCAAAAAGATCCCAAATTCTCACTTTACAGATACAGAAACCAAAGTTCAGAGGTTAACTAACAGCTAGTTTTAAGGCAATTCAGAATGTGTAGCCATAGTAGTTTACTACCTGGAACTCCCAAGTTTTCCTTTGAGCAAAGAATAACAATGAGTAGCAGAAGGCAGCTACTTAGATTAGCCCTTTCTGTTGCATATTCAGACAGAGAGTCCACATCTTGTTTCTTCCAACATGTTGAACTTTGGGAGCCTGTTTCTGGCCACAAGTGATTCAAGGGTTGATACTGTATGATACTATGTGGGATATATGGGGTGTTCAGGGAAGACCTCTGGGATAAGAGCTTGCTGAGTCTTTTTCAAGGCTTCCTCCTTTGGTGTCTGCCCAGCTCCCACCTCTGGTTCCAAGAATCTGGAGCATAAGCAGTGACCACACTCCATGAAGCCATCTTGGCAGGTGAGCGAAAGGAGGCTAAAGGTAACCTCTCCACCTCAAGCCCATTGTTAAGGAAGGGAGTGTCTACTCCAGGCACAAGAAGACTTCCTCTGATGGAATTGTCAGATGAGAACAATTTGTTTCAACAGGTATAAAATGGCCAAAGCAGATGCTGTGATGTTTTCAGCAATGTTGTTGGACACCTTCAATGAGGATGAAAAGAACTTCGAGGTGAGCTACCACAGGACAGTAAATTATTTAACTTCAAACACCTACAAGCCAAGGTGAAAGTGGAAGGAGAGTCAGTGTACAGCTTTCTATTCACAGATGATTATGCACTCAATGCCGCCTCTGAAAGAGGGAGATTCAACAGAGAATGGGTTGATTCTCTGCCAGAGGTTCTTCACCCATCAGCATCACACCATCCACCCGTGGAAACATTATTACAACAAAAGGAACAATTTTAAATGCAGTGGAGAAGTTCACTTACCTTGGCAGCATAGTTTTTAGAGATTTCCACGATGAGGTTGATGCATGCGTTGCCATAGCTAGCTCAGTGTTTGAGAGGCTTCAAAGTTAAGTGTGGATAAGAAGAGGTATTGGTCTGCCTACCAAAATCAAGGTCTCCAGAGCCATTATGTTGACCTAGTTGTATGCCTGTGAAACTTGGATAGTCTACCAGCACCATGCTAGGAAGTGGAATTACTTCTATTTGAATTGTGTCTGAAGATTCTGAATATCACCTGACAAGACAAAGCAAGAGACACTGCCAAACAAGATCTATACAGATTGCTAAGCGACCTAGTCTGAGGCAGAAATTAAACAATTAACATTATAGTTTATTCAATATATTCAGTCTTAAAAATGGTAAATTCCTCTTCCAAAAATAGTTCATACTTAAGTAAATAAAATAGAGACAGGAACTAGATATTTGATCTAAAAAAATTTTTTTAATGAACAAAAAGCAATTTTCTTTTTTCTTTCCAACCCTAACCCTACAGTTAGGGGGAAAAACAAAGGAAAAAGAAAACCTGCATAACAAATATGCATAGTTAAGGAAAACAAATTCCTGCATTGGTTATGTTAAAAACATATTTGGCCCATTGCCATAGAAGCAACAGATGGAGTCCAATTGCAAATTGAAACATACCATTTTTTAAAATTTCCTCCATGAATTTTTCTCTAGTGTAAGCAATATGTATCTTCTTTCACAACATGATGGATGTGGAAACATGTATTAGATGATAACATATGTACAAACTATTTCATATTATCTGCCTTCTTGGTGAGGGGAGTGAGTGGATAGAATTGAGAGAATATGGATTACAAAATATCAGAAGATGAATACTTAAAATTGTATTTACATGTAATTTGGGAAAAATAAAATTTATTATAAGATTTTGGGGGCAACTGAGTGGCTCAGTGGATTGAGAGCCAGGCCCAGAGATGGGAGGTCCTGGGTTCAAATCTAATCTCAAACACTTCTGAGCTGTGTGACCCTGGGCAAGTCATGTAACCCCCATTGTCTAGCCCTTACTACTCTTCTGCCTTGGAACCAATACCTAAAATTAATTCTAAGGCAAGAGGTAAAGGTTTAAAAAAAGATTCTGAAGGAAAAAAAATGCTTATTGCATTGGAAAAAAATTATTTGGCTCATTCTGCACCCTGCATCCACACCACTCTGGAATCATTGTTGGCTATTGGATTTCTCAGAGTTTTTAAGTCATTTACCATTGCTTACTTTTACGTTGTTGTTCTAAGTATGCAAAATATTTTCTTTGTTTTATTCCACTCCTCATCAATTCATATGTCTACCCAATTTTCACCAGAATTATTGCCTTCATTATTCCTTAGGGAATAATAGTATTCCATTGAATTCCCTGCAGTCAAATTCAAGCCATTTTCCAAATGATGGACACATTCTTAGTTTCTAGTACTTTACTACTTAAAAATAGCTATAATAAATGTTTCTTCTTATGGATCTCTTTTTTTCCTACTTTGATTTTTTATGGAATTGGGATTTCATTGGCATAGAAAATCCCCTATGCCCTTTCAAGTTACCATCTTTAGTGCAACTTATAATCTTAAATTATTTTCCTAATAAACTTATAATTCAGAAAACATGTCTTGACTTTATATGTTGATAGGGTAGGTGATCCCCTATTTAGAGTAATATTCAAAAGATGAAAAAAAGATATCAAAATATTTTCTTTGAATTAGAAAGAAATTGCCTCCAATGCTTCCCTTCATTTTATTAAACTTATTAATACTCTATCAATTAGAAGTTTATTTGAGATACTAAACAGGTTTTTTTTTTTTAAAGAAAAAGTCATTTTCCTGAGAAAGTTAAGAAATATGTCAGTTATATCTTTAGGTGAATTAGTTTAATCAGATGCTTTCCATCAACCACTTGGAGAAATCAGGGGGTCACTAAGGCCATGGTCCAGGCTTTGGGTAGTCAGAAAGAAGTATGAAGCTCTGGATGCCTGGGAAACAGGGACATCAGGAGGTGGGAAAGGGAAGAATAAAAGGGGAAAGGATAAAGGCGAGTTAGAAGGGTGCCAAAGGCAAACTTCACCTACTTTAAGATTTTGCCCAGGGCCAGCCTGATATGTGTTATATGTTAACTATAGCCTTAGTTATGTTGAATTTCTGACATGGCTTTTATTCCCTAATGCAAAATTTGGAAAAAAATGGAGATGAGTTAAAAATGTTATTGTAAAAAAAGTCATACTAAAATAAGCTTCTATGTAACTTATCTGTCAAAAAGAGTTGAAGGTTCATGCTCAGTGAGAATTATCTTCTTTATTAATTGTTTTGACTATGTCGTTTTCCTGGCTCAAAACTCTGTAATGAATCCCAATTGCCTCTTTAGCAAATCTACATTTTGAACCATCTGTTTCAAGGCTTTCTACTAATTGGCCCTCCTTACCACTTAACCTCTTGGTATACCCACATTTGCCCTCTTTGCCTTCTCTAAGCAAACCTACTTATTGCTGAATGCCTACAGCATCCTTGCTTCCATTTTGGAGCCTTTGCTTGGCATTCATTTTTGTGATGCAATCTCCTGGGCCATGCCACATACTTCCCTTCTTTCTAAATGCTAGCAAAAAAGAACAAAGTGACCCTGAGAGAGAGCCATTGAATGATCCTTGAAGGAGCTGAAACAGGATAGACCTGTTGGAGACTATTAAATTAGGTTAAGTCAAGCTAATTTAATAAAAATGAACATACCCGAGGTGCCCCTGGTTAATCTAATCAGTAAAGTGACCAATTAAAGGTCCTATATGACAATTAGGGACAATAAGGGACAGTGGTTGGGAAGTTGGCTTCACTGTCAGGAAGACCTGGGTTCAAGTTCCATTATTGACAAAAATTGATGTATAAACCTGGACAAGCCCCTAAAGGTCTCAGTGTCTCCAGACACCTCTCTAAAGCTATAAAATGTAGATAAGATGTTGATCAGAATTGATAGATGAACTGTCTCATTCTTTGCTTCCTACTCTGATCAAGTCACAAAAGTGGACCAAAATAATAACAGTAGCATGCCTTTAACAGCAAAATATTAATAATAAACTAGGGAATTTGACTCCCAGATCCCCTGGGTTCTTCTAGACTTGACTGCTTCTAACTAGCTATGTCCCTGGGCTCCCAATGATGCTATATGGCTGAATAAGTTAGGGCCATAGGGTAACATCTGATCTTCTGGAAGGAAGAAAGGAAGGAAGGAAGGAAGAAAGGAAGGAAGGAAGGAAGGAAGAAAGGAAGGAAGGAAGGAAGAAAGGAAGGAAGGAAGGAAGGAAGGAAGGAAGGAAGGAAGGGAGGGAGGGAGGGAGGAAGGAAAAAATTAAATAAAGAAGACAAGAAGGGAAGAAGCATTTTTTAAGCAGTCAGGCATTGTGCCAAGTATTTATAAATTTTATTTCATTTGATTCTCACAACAACCCTGGGAGGGATATGCTATTTATTATCCCTATTTCATAGCTAAGGAAATGGAAAGAGAAAAAGGGTTAAGTTACATGCCTAGAGTCACATGACTCATTTGAGACTAGATTTGAACTCAAGTGTTCCTGATTCTAATCCCAGTACTCTATGTTGTGCCAGAGCTATATGGTCATTCTCCAATGTTTTGTGTGACTTTGTTGACTACTCTTCTCCTGAGCACTGCTCCAATATCTATATCATGATTCTTCTGTAATCCTCTGGATTTGTTAATATGAGGGAGCTCTCTGGTTTTCACCAGCTGACTTTGGGATTTAAGGGAGTAAAAGACAGTTTATGCTCACAGGGTTATTTCCCTGTTAATAGTTTATTGATATCCAAACAAAGGGATAACAATATAGAAAGTATCTACGACATGAGCCAATTTGTGACATAATTTCCTGTGTGATTTTTTTCCCCTCCCTGATCTTTGCACGTATAAATTAGTACAATTCCTTTGATGCTCAGTGGCTATATCTATGGATTCATCAGTCATTCTGACTGTTTTTGGTCTATGTGTTTCTTCTGGGGTAAGAAAAGTATGACTAAACTCACTCAACTTGCTGGCCATTCCAATTACTCTTCTTAAGCAATGATTTAATTTTTTCTTTTTTTTTCTTTTTTCTTCCTCTAGATCCATTAATTGATCTTAATCATCAATCTATTAGTTCTATTCTGAAAGAAGACAGTCCAACATTCTTTTTTTAAAAAAACCTTTACCTTCTATCTGAGAATTGATTCTAAATATAGGTTCCAAGGCAGGATAGCAGTAAGAATTAGGAAATTTGGGTTAAGTGATATGCCCAGGATCACAGAGCTGGGAAATGTCTGAAGACATATTTGTACATTTTAAAAATTAATTAATTAATTTAAAAATGTTTTTCCATGGTCACATGATTCATGTTCTCTCCTTACCCTCTTCCCTCCCCACTCTTGGAGCTGACAAGAAATTCCACTGGGTTATACATGTATTATCACTTGATACTTATTCCATATTATTCATTTTTATAATAGAGTAATCTTTTAAAACCAAAACCTTAAATCATATACTCATATAAACAAGTGATAAATTATGCTTTTCTTCTGCATTTCTTCTCCCACAGTCCTTTCTCTCAATGTGGATAGCATTCTTTCTCGTATGTCCCTCTGGATTGTCCTGGATCATTGCAGTGCTACTAGCAGCAACGTCAATTACATTTGGTTGTTCAGTTTCTGTGTACAATATTCTCTTGGTTCTGCTCATTTCACTGCATCTGTTCATAGAGGTTCTTCCAGTTCATCTAGAAATAAAGCAGTACATCATTCCTTATGGTACAATAGTGTTCCATCACCATCATATACCACAAATTGTTCAGCCATTCCCCAATCGAGGGACACCTCTCATTTTCTATTTTTTTTTTTGCCACAAGGGACGTGGCTATATTTTTGTACAACTAATTTTTATTATCTCTTTGGGGTAAAAACCTAGTAGTGGTATTGGGCATAGTTCCAAATTGTCTTCCAGAATGGTTGGATCAATTCACAGCTCCACCAACAATGCAATGTGTTCCAAATTTGCTCTATCCCCTCCAACATTTATTATTTTCCTTTACTGTCATATTGGCCAATCTGCTAGATGTGAGATGCTACCTTAGAGTGGTTTTGATTTGCATTTCTTTAATCAGGAGGGATTTAAATCATTTTTTCATGTGATTATTGATAGTTTTGATTTCTTCATCTGAAAACTGTCTATTCATATCCCTTGACCATTTGTCAGTTGGGGAATAGTTAAGCCATATTTGACTGTAGGTATTCTTGAATCCAGGTCTGGATCTCTATCCACTGTGCTAACTAGCTGCCCTTAGCTCAACATTCTTGTCTTTTACTATAGAAAATCAAAATGAACCCTCTCTACCCTACCTCTGACAATGTTAGAGTCAGATAGGTGGCAGGCTCTCTGAATAATTGTTGATAGCACAGAGAACAGAGATTATATTGCTTCAAAAAGGGTTACAGAAAACCTTTGCAGATCTGGCAACATTCTGGGGAGCTTTTGAGTTCTTGTGGGAATCAGATGATTGATTCTAGGAACAGGCAGAATAATTTAACTGGCCCCACCTCCCAAGCAGCACAGTGAATCATCCAAATTACTTACTGGATATGAGGAAGAACTTTTAGGGTTTCTTGCTGAATAAAAAATGTTTCTGAAACTCCATCTCTAAGAACTCCCTATAGTTGAAGGTGGTCTTGGTCATATGCCACCTGATGGGACAGGCTCCTCACTGGCCTCCCACTTCTCATATTGGGGCAACTAGACGGCACTGCAGAGAGAGTGCTTGACTGAGAGTCAGGCAGACCTGAGTTCAAATCTAGCATCAGTTACTTACTAGCTTGTGTGACCCTAGAAAAATCACTTAACCTATTTTCACTCTCCTCATATACAAAATAATAGCACCTACCTCCCAGGGTTTGTGAGAATTAAATGAGATAGTATTAGTAAGTTCTTAGTAAAATGATTGCCACTTAGTAAGTGCTGTATAAGTATGAGCTATTATTATGATAGTGGGGAAGTTAGGTGGTACCGTAGATAGAGTACAGAGCTTGAAGTCAAGAAGACTCATCTGTGTGAATTCAAATCTGGCCTCAGACTTACTAACTAAGTAACCCTGGAAAAGTCACTTAACCCTGTTTGCCTCAGTTTCCTCATCTGTTAGCTGGAGAAGGAAATGATAAACTACTCCAGTATCTTTGTCAAGAAAATCCTAGATGGGGTCACAAAGGGTTAGACATGACTGAAATGAATTAACATCATTTAATTAATGTAGAAAGCAGTCCCTTCTTTAGATTTCAAGGCAATTCAACTTAAAAGCATGTGTTGTGACTACCAAGTGCAAAGCATTGGGAATACAAAAATGAAAAAAAAAAGACTTGAGTCCTTTCCCTCTAGGAACTTACATTTTACTAAGGGAAAATATAATAGATAAGCAAATAACTCTACTATAGATGGAATGTGATAGCAGAAAAGTAGATATTCAGGCAAAGAATTTTAGGAAAATTGGGGATAACGGAGGAAATTTTTTTAGATGGGAGGATAAGAGAGGGCTTCAAGTTAAAGATGACACCTGATCTAAGCATGGAAAAAAAGAGAATTTCAAGCAGCAGAGATAAGGAGGAAGTTTATTCCTAGCAGGGGAATATTTAGCCTACATGAATGTATAGGGAAAGAGGATGACAGATGGGTTTGGGGAGCAGATTATAGTTCAGTTTGGCTAGAGTGTAGAATGTGAAGCAGAACAAAATGAAAAAGGCCAAAAAGTAAGTTGAAACAACTTATATTTTGCCCTTTATAGGCAATAGAGAAACTCTGAAACAGAATAGTAATATATGTGATCAAACCTATGAATTAGAAAAATTATCTTGATACCTGTGTGAAGGATGGAATCAATGAAAACAGTACAGTAATAAGCACTGGTACAAAATATAAGAAAAATTAGGGTCACCAGTTCTACAGCTCACATTCTAATAGGAGAAGACAACATACTTCATTTGCCAGTCAGATGGAAAGTCTCAGTAGTCCTAGCAATAAAGAGGATGATAATGTCTTTTTGTGAATATCATCTCTAGATCAAAACCAAAATAATTTGTCATTTGATAGTGCTAAAACTTTCTTTTCTGGGTCTTCAGTAACTGGGGCTGCTAAGGAGGCAGAAGCTACCACACCTGCAAGGAAGATTGCCAAGTTTCATCTCCAAAGGGGTTGCTTCCCTAGGTGACAGTTCAGAGAGTAGGGCTGGATGGGAATCAAGGCCAGTGGTATTGAGACATTGCTATTCTCAGGAATCTTGGGCTTACTTGTACTTGTAGCTACCATTGGCAACTTGTTAGTGGTTAGTATTGATGGTAGTTGGGGTGTTTATCCCCTTCTCCACCAGGATTGCCCCTTTCAGGGATGGCTACAAGGATCAGACTGGAAGCAGAGAATGTAGTCTGGAGAAACTGCTATTCCTGGGGCTCTTGAGTTAGAAAGGAAGTGGTGTCTTGAGGTGGTAGCCATGGTTTGACTTACCTGGCACCTTTGTTATGTAAGAAGAGTGAGAACCTAGAGAAGAGGAAGTTATTCTGAATTATGTTACAGTGGATTGGGTGAGAGACAGTGAAGGTCTGAACAAGCTCTTTGGAAATGTAAAATAGAGAAGAGAAGGAAGGATTTAAGAAATATTATGGAGTTAGCATTGCCAAATTAGCAACTGATTAAATGTTGGCCTTCAAGGAAAAATAAGAGTCAAAGATGACTCTAAGGTTTCAAACTTGAGTAGCTGGAAGGATAAAGTTGGTATTACCAGAAACAGAGAAGATAGGAAGAAGGAAATGTTTAGAAGAAAGAATAATGAAGTTCAGTTTTATACATATTGAACTTGGGGCATGTGGTAGAGACATGAAGAGAGAGAGGTTTTGCAGGACAAGCCAAGATGCAAGAACCCTGATCTGTAAAATCAAGGAGAAAGTTCTAAATGGAATGTTCCCAGGAGAAAACAGTTGAAGCTGGAAGGGGAGGAAAAGAGTTTATTTTTTTACTTTCTATTTCAGGCATCAGTGGGATATTCAGAAAGTCCATTAGAAAGACAGAATTGGAAATCAAGGGAGAGACTGGGTTTGGATAAAGATTTTAGAGTTATTTCTATAGAGATTATAAGAGTAGATGAGATCACCTAGGTAAGTGACATGGAATGGTTCTTCAGAAACCGTGAGGAGCAGTGGGAGTGAGAAGGAAAAGTTAAGTTGTTTTTAGGGTATATTACATTTCACCCACCATGATAAGGAAAAAGTAGATGATTAAATTGGGAAACATGAAAAATTGACTCAAAGATATGATCCAACAGCAATGAAATATTTCTATTTTTCCAAAGCCACTTAGGCCTCTTTATTAACAATAAATAAAAAAAAACTGATAAATTTTTGTATTAGTTTAATAAAAATTTAATCCTTCAAAAGTTGAGAAAGTTCTTCAAAAGATGGAAAGCTTCATCCATCTGCATCTGATTTTGATGAAAAAGAAAGGATTTATTGCTAATCTAGCAAAGGGCGCCTTAGGAGAATATACCTCATCCTAGAATTCTTGATAGAAAATAAAAGGAAAACTGATTGTAGCCTAATTCAAAGTCTAGATTTTGGGAGAACAAATTTCAGAAACTTGAATAAAAAGTATGGTTACAATCCCATGGCCTAAAATTCAAAAGTGGTAGTAGCTCAAAGGGGAAGGGAAGGTCAAAAATCTAATTCTGACAACTAGAAATCCTTCTTCCCCCTAATAATTCTGATGAGGAAGAAAAAAGAGAAGCTTTCTAAAGGAGTAGACATTGATTCATAGGGCATTAGTTCTCAGGTTTTAGGTAGAGCAACAGTATGACCATAAATGGTTCAGGAAATAGCATTCAACTGAATCAATTATGTTCTCAATGAATATCCTTCCCCTGCACTAAATGCCACTCCTATAGTATGGTAGCCTAAATGATATTATTTTCTTAACAGCTTAAATGGACCTGTTGTATCTCATTTTATTCCAATCTCAGACCTAAGGTTGGATCAGCCAGGTCAACTCTGGCCTATTATGTATGTACGTCTAGGGAAGTTCTACAGGTAGTCCATATAATTGCCTGTTGTATTCTGGGCAAGAACCATTCTTCATCCACTTAGTTTGGTTAGACCAAATCCATTTGACTGCTTTTGGATCTCATCTAGGAAGATCTACGATTTAGCAGCTCAATGCAACCATAGCCAAACAATCAAAGCCAGGCACATTTTGGAGAGCCTCTCCTCACTTGGAAAATTTGTCCTTTAATTTAGACTGGCTAGTTACTTAGAATGATAATGGAGAACAAATTAGGTATTTTATGACTAAGATAAAATTTAATATGGATAGATAAACTGTCTAAAAAAACTGTATTTGGAGAGAAAGGGGAAAGTGTGACTAAAGAAGGGTTGATCTGAAATACACTTTGGTACTTTAGCCAGAAAAATGACATGGAAACCAAAGAATTTTCCAAGACTCATAGCTTTCATAGATCTTGTGCTGAAAGGGATCTCAGAAGACATTTAGCTCAACCTTCTCATTTTTTAATATGAGGAAACTGAGGCCTAGGGGGGTTAAGTGATTGGCCAGGATCTTATAGGCATAAACATCAGAGGCAAGTTTTTACCTCAGATCTTCTGACTCCAATAGCTGAATTAATAGAGGGAAAAGGGTCCAAAATGAAGCAGACAGTAATCCCATTATACTCAATCTTTAGAATTCATCTGGAAATTTGTATTCAGTTCAGTAGCATATTTTCATAAGGACACTGAAAACCTGAAGAAGAGTGAGCAGGAATGGAAACTATTTATATGAGGACTGGTAGAAGGAACTGGAGAATTTTTACTTGAAGAACTCATATTGGAGAGTGAGGAATTAGCATTTTTACTCTCTTCAGGTATGAACTTTTATGTAGATGAGTGATTAGACGTTTTTGTTTGTTTCAGAGAGCAGAAATATAAGCAAAAGAAACTGTAGAGATATAGATTTTTAGCTTGAGGTAAAGAAAACTCTCTCTGACAATCAGAGCTGTATAAGAAGTGAAATGGGCTGTGTTATGAGGGAGTAAATGTATTAGATAGTGTAGCATCATCCATTTACTGTGTGGAACTCAGAAATTGCCTAGATCCACATCTAGTTGCAACAGAATTCCTTCTCTAATAGAGAATTTAGGGAAATATTTTTCAATATAATTGAGGCAGTGGAATGCCCTTGAAACCCCATTTCCAGGTGAATAGATATACTCATGAATCAGGACAGATTCCTCAAGGCCTGTATATGTTTTCAGGTACAGTCAGGGAGAAAGCCCGGAAAAGGGACAATGGGACTGAAAATGAGACAAAGTATGATAGATGAATGGATGAATGAACAATTGCAATAGACTGTGCAAAACATGCAAAAAGGATCCAAAAAGAAAAACAGTCTCTTCCCTCAAGGAACTCACATTCTAAAAAGGGAAGAGAAAACTCATGGTAGGTGGAGGTGGGGGGACACCTTGATTCAGAAAGTATTTAGGAATGGTGATATTCACCACATACTCTCAAGGTTTAAAGTGGTCTCTTCTAGATATGGGAAGGTGACAAAAGGAAGATTGGCTTTTGATGGGGGAAAGATATCTCAATATCATCTACCATGACTACTACCAGCCATGTCATATCATGCCAGATTGAAAATCTGGGGACAGAGACCTCTGGGATAAGATGGCTGCAGTATTGAAGGAACTTCAAGATTCTTCCTACTATTGATCACCACAAAGAATCTCAAAAGGACAAAAATCAAAATCAGATGAGGAAAGGGGCTCTACTGTAGGGCTCAGCCTTGAAGGTAGGCACAGTTTTGGCATTGCCATGCTATAAGGGGATAAAATTACACGTACCAATGTGCGAGCTGATCACCATCACTCACACCACCTACCAAGCCAGAGTCAGAGTGAAGGCTGGGACAATCTCTAAATTCTTGGGAGCTGGCTGAGAGAATCACAGTCCTACCCCTGAGGACAGTGCAAAGCCTTGGCAGCAAGACTTGGGACCCGAGCAGAGACAGCACAGAGACTGGTTGCCCACAGCAGATGCTGCTGTGACTCAAAAAATAGCCTCAAGGCAAAAACACTCTGTAGCTTGCTACACTGAGTGCTGCCTGCCCTCCTCACTCAGATATCTGGCTGAGAAGGGAAATTAAAACTAACAGAGCAATGGCCACCAGCACCCAAGAACTACAATCCACAAATACCAAAAAAAGTAAGATACAACAGAAAAAGCCTCTGATATTGGATAACTTTTATGGAGAAAATGAGCAGAGTACAGAGGCAACAGCAAAGAGTGACAAATATTCAAACACATCCAAATTTACCCCCAAAAAATTGGTCACAAGCTCTTGAGGAACTCAAATTGGAGTTTAAGAACCAAGTAAGAAGGATTGAGGAACATTGGGAAGAAAAGTGGGAGAAAAAATGCATGTAATTCAAAAGGAAAACAACAGTTTAAAAGACAGAATCTCCCACTTGGAAAAAGAGGCATAGGAATCACATGAAATAATAAGCAAATTGGAGACCAGAACTGACCGGCTAGAAGCCATGAAAAGCAGCTTAGATCAAACCAAAAAGGAAAATCAAAAGATCATAGCTGAAAACTAGTCTTTAAGGACTAGAATTGGGCAAGTAGAAGCTAATGATCTCATAAGACAGCAAAAATTAATAAAGCAAAGTCAAAAGAATAACAAAATAGAAGGAAACATGAAATATCTCATTGAGAAGATGACAGACCTGGAAAACAGGTCTAGGAGAGACAATTTGAAAATCATTGGACTACCTGAAAACCTAGAAAAAAAAGTCTTGACATCATATTACAAGAATTTTTCTAAGAAAATGACCCAATATTCTTGAACAAGATGGCAAAATAGAATTTGAAAGAGTCCATATATCACCCTTTATATGAAATCCACAGAAGAGAACCCCCAGAAATGTAAGTGCCAAATTCAAGAGTTTCTAAATCAAGGAGAAAATATTGTAAGAAGCCAGAAAGAAACAATTCAGATGTCAAAGAGCCCCAGTCAGGATTACACAGGACCTGGAAGCTTCCACATTAAAGGACCATGAGGTTTGGAATATGATATTCAGAAAGACAAGAGAATTGGGGCAATATACTTCCAGGGAAAAGCATGGGCACTTAGCAAAATAGAATATTTCAAAGTATTGGTAAAGAAAAGACCAGAATTAAATGGAAAATTTGATGTCCAAATACAAAATTCAAGAGAAACATGAAAAGTTAAACATGAAAGAGGGGCAAAAAACATTTTAAGGGCTTCAGTAAGGTCAAATTGCTTACATTCCTATATGGGGAAATGATAGTTGTAACTCTCAAAAACTGTTTTAACTATCATAGTAGTTAGAAGAATTATTCACAGGTAGAGGTTGGGGTACTATGTGGTTTAAGATGGTATGTAAAAAAAGGTGGGGGGATTGAAGATCCAGAGAAACTGGAACGAAGAAGAAAAATAAGATAAATTATACCACATTAAAAGCGGTATGGGGGTGGGGGTGGGGAGAAGAATACTATTATGAGAAGGAGAGGAAGAGAGTGTTAATAGGTAATACTTAAGCCTTATTCTCAGTGGAAGCAGTTCTGAGAGGGAAGAGAATCTAGATCCATTGGAGTTTGGAATTCTATCTTACCCTACAGGGAAACTGAGAGGGAAAAACAAGGAGGGAAGTGAGATGGGGAATACCAAAAGGGAAGGAAAGAGAGATAGGAGTAAATTGTATAGATCCTAAAGAAAAAGAAGAGAGGAATAAGAAGGGAGGAGGCTGGAAGTAAAGTTAAATAAGGGTGGGGATTTGGGAGACTGATTAAAAGCAAAACACTGGTGTAGAAAGAAATAGTGAAAGAAGAAAGGAGAGGACTAGGAGAGGAAATCAGCATGATGGGGAATATACAGGTGGTAATCATAACTCTGAATGTGAATGGGATGAACTCACCCACAAAACAGAAACAAATAGCAGAGTGCATTGGAAAATAAAATCCTACCATATGTTGTCTATAAGAAACACACATGAGGCAGATAGACACACACAGGGTAAAGGTAAGAGGCTGGAGCAAAATCTATTGAGCATCAACTCAGGGAAAAAAAAAGCAGGAGTTGTGATCATTATATCTGATAAAGCCAAAGTAAAAATAGATCTAATTAAAAGAGATAGGGAAGGTAATGACATTCTGATAAAAGGCAGTATAGTCAATGAGGAAATAGCAGTGCTCAACAAGTATGCACTAAATAGCATAGCATCCAAAATTTTAAAGGAGAAACTACCAAAGCTCAAGGAGGAAATAGATAATAAAACTATACTAGTGGGAGACCTGAACCTTACTCGATTAGATTGGGAGAATTAAACCAAAAAATAAATAAGAAAGAGGTAAGAGATGTGAATGAAATCTTAGAAAAATTAGAATTAATAGATATATGGATATACCTTTTTTTCAGCAGCACATGGTACATTCACAAAGACTGACCATGCACTAGGGCATAAAAACATTGCAAACAAATGCAAAAAAGCAGAAATAATAAGTGCAATCTTTTCAGAGCATAAGGTAATTAAAATAATAATTAATAAGGGTACATAGAGAAGCAAATAAAAAATCAATTGGAAACTAAATAACATTCTCCAAAATTAGTTCATTAAAGAACAAATCTTAGAAACAATTAATGATTACATTAAAGAAAATGATGAGGAGTTCTACCAAATTCCTTTTATGATACAAATATGGTACTGATTCCAAAGACAGGCAGATTAAAAAACAGAGAAAGAAAACTATAGACTAATCTACTTAGTGAACATAGATGCAAAAATTTTAAATAGAATACTAGTAAAAAGATTCCAGAAAGTGATCATGAGGATTATTCACTATGATCAGGTGGGATTTATACCAGGAATGCAAAGATGGTTTAATATTAGGAAAACCATCCACATAATTGACCATATTAACAACCAAACCAACAGAAATCACAAGATTATCTCAAAAGATGCAGAAAAAGCTATTGATAAAATACAACACCCATTCCTATTGAAACCACTAGAAAGTAAAGGAATAGAAGGGCCTTCCCTAAAAATAATAAATAATATATATTTAAAACCATCAGCAAGCACCATCTGCCATGGAATAAATTAGAAGCCTTCCCAATGAGATCAGGAGTGAAGCAAGGATGCCCATTATCACCTCTATTATTTAACACTGTACTAGAAACACTAGCAGTAGCAATCAGAGAAGAAAGAGAAATTTAAGGTATTAAAACAGGCAATGAGGAGACTAAACCATCACTCTACAGATAACATGATGGTCTACTTAAAGAATCCTAAAGAAACAACTAAAAAGCTAGTGGAAATAATCAACAACTTTAGCAAAGTTGCAGGGTACAAAATAAACCCCCATAAATCATCAGCATTTTTATATATTTCCAACACATCTGAGCAGCAAGAGTTAGAAAGAGAAATTCCTTTTAAAATCACCCTAGATAATATAAAATATTTAAAAATCTATTTGCCAAGACAAACACAGGAACTATATTAACACAACTATGAAACATTTTTCACACAATTAACTAGATCTAAATAATTGGAAAAACATTAATTGCTCATGGGTAGGACAAGATAACATAAGAAAAATGACAATCCTACCCAAATTAATTTATTTATTCAGTGCCATACCTATCAAACTACCAAGAAACTTTTTTATTGAATTAGAAAAAATCATAACTAAGTTCATTTGGAAGAATAAAAGATCAAGAATATCAAGGGAAATAATGAAAAAATGTGAAGGATAGGACCTAGCAGTACCAAATCTTAAACTGTACTATAAAGTAGTGGTCATCAAAACAATATGGTACTAGCTAAGAGACAGAAGGGAGGATCAGTTGATTTGGGGGAAATGACCTCAGCAATCTAGTGTTCAATAAAACCAAAGATCCTAGTTTTGGGGAGAAGCACTCAATATTTGACAAAAAAACTATTGGGAAAAATGGAAAACAGTATGAAAGAGACTAGGTTTAGATCAACATCTCATACCCTACACCAAGATAAACTCATAATGGGTGAATGACTTAAATATAAAGAAGGAAACTATAAGTAAATTAGGTGAACATAGAACAGTTTACCTGTCAGATCTATGGGAAAGGAAAGATTTTAAGACCAACCAAGAGATAGGAAATATTGCAAAATGTAAAATAAATAATTTTGATTACATTATATTAAAAAGGTTTTATACAAACAAAACCAGTACTACCAAAATTAGAAGGGAAACAACAAATTGGGGAAAAAATCTTTATAACGAAATCTTCTGACAAAGGTCAAGTTACTCAAATATATGAGGAGCTAAATCAATTGTACAAAGAATCAATCTATTCCTCAACTGATAAATAGGTAGGGGACATGAATAGGCTATTTTCAGATACAGAAATCAAAACTATCAAAGAGCACATGAAAAAGTGTTTTAAATCTCTTATAATTAGAGAAATGCAAATCAAAAGTACTTTGAAGTAGCACCTCACACCTAGCAGATTGGCTACTGTGACAGCAAAGGAAAGTCAACAATGTTCAAGGGGATAGGGCAAAACTGGAACACTAATGCACTGCTGGTGGAGTTGTGAATTGATCCAATCATCCTAGAAGGCAATTTGGAACTATGCCTAAAGGACGCTAAAAGACTGCCTGCCCTTTGATCCAGCCATACCACTGCTGGGTTCATACCTCAAAGAGATAATAAGGAAAAAGACTTGTACAAAAATATTTATAGCCACCCTCTTTGTTGAAGAAAAAAACTGGAAAATGAGGGGATACCATTTGATTGGTGAATGCCTAAAGAAAATGTGATATCTGTTGATGATGGAATACTATTACACTAAAAGGATTAATGAAGTAGAGGAGTTCCCTGTGAACTGGAGTTACCTCTAGGAAGTGATGCAGAGTGAAAGGATCAGGATGAGGAGAACATCATACCCAGAGAGGAATACACTGTGGCACAATAGAAGGCAATGGACTTTTCTACTAGCAGCAATTCTGAGGGACTTATGATAAAGAATGCTATCCACATCCAGAGAAAGAATTGTGGGAGTAGAAATACAGAAAAAAAAAACAACTGCTTGATCACATTGTTAGATGGGGATATGGCTAGGGATATAGACTCTAAACAATCACTCTATTGCAAATATTAATAATATGGAAATAGGTCTTGATCAATGACACTCGTAAAACCCAGTGGAATTTCTTGTTGGCTACAGGAGGGATGTGAGAGGAGGGGAAGGAAAGAACATTAGTCATGTAAACATGGAAAATATTCTGAATTAATTAAGTAAACTTAAATTTAAAAAATAAATTTACTATCATGTAATAAAAAAAGAAAAAAGAAAGTCTGGGGACAGAGGAAGCAGCAAAAGTGTAGCCTGATGGAAAGTCAGGAGGCTTGTTGAAATTCCTAGCCTTTCTTCTACTCCTAAGTCATAATATCAGTCTTTGTTATGGATCTGCCTCTACTCAAGGGTTTCAAAGACATTTGGAGTGATGGTAAACCTTGACAAAGACAACTCATTTTCTATATTCTCCTGGACCTCCTTTTTTCCCATTTGAATTCATTTATTTAGTCAATTTAGAACATTATTCCTGGGTTACAATAATCACATTATTTCCCTCCCTCCCCTCCATGCACCCTTCCCACAGACCACACACAATTTTATTCATTGGGTATTGCTTGTGTCCTTGATCAGAACTCATTTCCATGTTGTTGTTTGCACTAGTATGTTCATTTAGAGTCTACATCCCCAACTATATCCCTTCCACCCATATATTCAAGTAGTTGTTTTTCTTCGGTGTTTTTACTCCCACAGTGTTTCCTCTGAATGTGGATAGTGGTTTTTCTTGTAGATTCCTCCAAGTTGTTCCAGATCACTGCATTACCACTAATGGAGAAGTTCATTACATTTGATTGTACCACAGTATATCAGTCTCTGTGTACATTGTTTTCCTGGTTCTGCTTCTTTTGCTCTGCATCACTTCCTGGAGGTTGTTCCAGTTCCTATGGAATTCCTCCACTTTATTATTACTTTGAGCACAATAGTATTCCATCACCAATATATACCACAATTTGTTCAGCCATTCCCCAACTGAAGGGCATCCCCTCATTTTCCTTTTTTTTTTTGCCACCACAAAGAGAGCAGCTATGAATATTTTTGTACATGTCTTTTTCCTTATTATCTCTTTGAAGTATGAACCCAGCAGTGCTATGGCTGGATCAAAGAGACAGTCCTTTAGTGCCCTTTGGGCTTAGTTCCAAATTGCCCTCCAGAATGGTTGGATCAATTCACAACTCCACCAGTAATTCATTAATGTCCCAACTTTGCCACACCCCCTCCAGCATTCATTACTCTCCTTTGCTGTCATGTTAGCCAATCTGCTAGGTGTGAGGTGATACCTCAGGGTTGTTTTGATTTGCATCTCTATGATTATAAGAGATTTAGAACACTTTCTCATGTGCTTTTTAATAGTTTTTATTTCAATAACTGAAAATTGCCTATTCATATCCCTTGCCCATTTGTCAATTAGAGAATGGCTTGATTTTTTTTGTACAATTGGTTTAGCTCTATAAATTTGAGTAATTAGACCTTTGTCAGAGGTTTTTGTTATGAAGATTGTTTCCCATTTTGTTGATTCCCTTCCAATTTTGGTTGCATTGGTTTTGTTTGTACAAAAGCTTTTTAATTTGATGTAATCAGAATTATTGATTTTATATTTTGTGATTTTTCTAGCTCTTGCTTGGTTTTAAAGTCTTTCTTTTCCCATAGATCTGACAAGTATACTATTCTATGTTTGCCTAATTTGCTTATAGTTTCCTTCTTTATATTCAGGTCATTCACCCATTCTGAGTTTATCTTGGTGTAGGGTGTGAGATATTCATCCGAACCTAATCTCTCCCATACTGTCTTCCAATTTTCCCAGCAGTTTTTATCAAATAGTGGGTTTTGGTCCCCAAAACTGGGATCTTTGGGCTTATCATAGACAATCTTGCTGAGGTCATTTACCCCAAGTCTATTCCACTGATCTTCCTTTCTTGTTTTGATGACCATATTGTTTTGATGACCACTGCTTTATAGTATAGTTTGAGGTCTGGGACGGCAAGTCCTCCTTCCTTTTCATTTTTGTCATGATTTTCTTGGATATCCTTGATATTTTGTTTTTCCACATGAACTTTATGTTTTTTTCTAATTCAGTAAAAAAGTTTTTTGGCATTTTAATGGGTATGGCACTAAATAAGTAAATTAATTTGGGTAGGATTGTCATTTTTATCATGTTGGCTCGTTCCACCCATGAGCAATCAATGTTTTTCCAATTGTTTAGATCTAGTTTTAATTTTGGGGAGAGTGTTTTGTAGTTTTGTTCATATAGTTCCAGTGTTTGTCTCGGCAGATAGATTCCTAAGTATTTTATATTGTCTAGGGTGATTTTAAATGGAATTTCTCTTTCTAGTTCTTGCTGCTGAAATGGGTTGGAGATATATAGAAATGCTGATGACTTATATGGGTTTATTTTGTATCCTGTGACTGCTAAAGTTGTTTGTTATTTCGACTAGCTTTTTGGTCGATTCTCTAGGATTCTTTAAGTAGATCATCATATCATCCTCAAAGAGTGATAGCTTGGTCTCCTCATTGCCAATTTTAATGCCTTCAATTTCTTTTTCTTCTCTAATTGCTACTCCTAGTGTTTCTAGTACAATGTTAAATAATAGAGGTGATAATGGGCATCCTTGTTTCACTCCTGATCTGATTGGGAAGGCTTATAATTTATCCCCATTGTAGATGATGTTTGCTGATGGTTTTAGATATATACTGTTTATTATTTTTAGGAAAGGCCCTTGTATTCCTATACTTTCTAGTATTTTCAATAGGAATGGGTATTGTATTTTGTCAAAGGCTTTTTCTACATCTATTGAAATAATTGCTGGTTTACTTGTTAATATGGTCAATTAGTGGATGGTTTTCCTAATTTTGAACCATCCTTGCATTCCTGGTATGAATCCTACCTGGTCATAGTGAACCCTTGTGAAGACTTGCTGGAGTCTTTTTGCTAGTGTCCCATTTAAGATTTTTGCATCTTTATTCATTAAGGAGATGGTCTATAGTTTTCTTTTTCTGTTTTTGACCTGCCTGGTTTTGGGATCAGTACCATATTTGTGTTGTAAAATGAATTTGGTAGAACTACTTCTTGGCTTAGTCTGTCAAATAGTTTGTATAATATTGGGATTAGTTGTTCTTTGAATGTTGGATAGAATTCATTTGTGAATCCATCAGGACCTTGGGATTTTTTCTTAGGAAGTTCTTTGATGGCTTGTTCAATTTCTTTTTCTGATATGGGCTTGTTTAGGTAATCTATTTCTTCCTCTGTTAGTCTATGCAATTTATATTTTTGTAAGTATTCATTCATATCACTTAGATTGACATATTTTTTGCCATATAATTGGGCATAGTAGTTTTTAATGATTGACTTAATTTCCTCTTCATTAGAGGTGAGGTCTCCCTTTTCATCTTGGATACTGTCAATTTGGTTTTCTTCTTTCCTTTTTTTTAATTAGACTGACTAGTAATTTGTCTATTTTATTTGTTTTTTCAAAGTACCAGCTTCTAGTCTTATTTATTAAATCAATAATTCTCTGAATTTCAATTTTATTAATTTTTCCTTTGATTTTTAGGATCTCTAATTTAGTCTTCATCTGAGGATTTTTAATTTGTTCACTTTCTAGTTTTTTAGTGTGCATGCCCAATTCATTGACCTCTTCCCTCCCTAATTTGTTAGTATATGAACTCAAGTACATAAATTACCCCCTGAGTACTGCTTTGGCTGCATCCCATAGGTTTTGAAAGGATATCTCACCATTGCCATTTTCTTCAATGAAGTTATTAATTGTTTCTATGATTTGTTCTTTAACTAAACATTTTTGGAGAATCGTATTGTTTAATTTCCAATTAATTTTTGATTTACCTCTCCATGTGCCCATACTAATTATTATTTTCATTACATTGTGGTCTGAGAAGATTGCATTTATTGTTTCTGCTCTTTTGTACTTGTATGCAATGTTTTTTATGCCCTAATACATGGTCAATTTTTGTGAATGTACCATGTGCTGCTGAAAAGAAGGTGTATTCCTTTTTGTCCCTGTTTATTTTTCTCCATATATCTGCTAACTCTAATTTTTCTAACATTTCATTTACTTCTCTTATGTCCATATTTATTTTTTGATTTGATTTATCTAGTTGGGCTAGAGGAAGGTTCAGGTCTCCCACTAGTATAGTTTTTCTACCTATTTCATCTTTGAGCTCCCCTAGTTTCTCCTTTAGAAATCTGAATGCTGGGCTTCTGGGTAAACATGGCTGCAATCTAGACGCGACTCGCTTCCCCTCCCCGGCACCGAATGAAATAGACTACCTCAAAAGAGCATAAAAATCACCTTTGGAAGAATGGAGGGATCCTAAAAATTAAGGGAGAAATTAATAAAATCGAAAGTGACAGAACTATTGAGCTAATAAACAAGACTAGAAGCTGGTACTTTGAAAAAACAGACAAAATAGACAAAGTACTGGTCAATCTAATTAAAAAAAGGAAAAAAGAAAGGCAAATTAACAGCATCAAGGATGAAAAGGGGGCTCTCACCTACAAAGAAGAGGAAATTAAGGCAATCATTAAAAACTACTTTGCCCAACTATATGGCAATAAATATACCAACCTAGGTGATATGGATGAATATCTACAAAAATATAAATTGCCTAGACTAACAGAAGAAGAAATAGATTTCTTAAATAATCCCATATCAGAAACAGAAATCCAACAGGCTATCAAAGAACTTCCTAAGAAAAAATCCCCAGGGCCTGATGGATTCACCAGTGAATTCTATGAAACATTCAAAGAACAACTAACCCCAATACTATACAAATTATTTGACATCATAAGCAAAAAGGGAGTTCTATCAAATTCCTTTTATGACACAAACATGGAACTAATTCCAAAGCCAGGCAGGCCAAAAACAGAGAAAGAAAATTATAGACCAATCTCCCTAATGAATATAGATGCAAAAATCTTAAATAGGATACTAGCAAAAAGACTCCAGCAAGTGATCAGAAGAGTCATTCACCATGATCAAGTAGGATTTATACCAGGGATGCAGGGCTGGTTCAATATTAGGAAAACCATCCACATAATTGACCACATCAATAAGCAAACCAACAAAAATTACATAATTATTTCAATAGACACAGAAAAAGCCTTTGATAAAATACAATACCCATTCCTATTAAAAACACTAGAAAGCACAGGAATAGAAGGGCCATTCCTAAAAATAATAAACAGTATATATCTAAAACCATCAACTAATATCATCTGCAATGGGGATAAACTAGATACATTCCCATTAAGACCAGGAGTGAAACAAGGATGCCCATTATCACCGTTATTATTTGACATTGTACTAGAAACACTAGCAGTAGCAATTAGAGAAGAAAAAGAAATTGAAGGCATTAAAATTGGCAATGAGGGGGGCAGCTGGGTAGCTCAGTGGATTAAGAGCCAGTCCTAGAGATGGGAGGTCCTAGGTTCAAATCTGGCCTCAGCCACTTCCTAGTTGTGTGACCCTGGGTAAGTCACTTGACCCCCATTGCCTAGCCCTTACCACTCTTCTGCCTTGGAGCCAATACACAGTATTGACTCCAAGATGGAAGGTAAGGGTTTAAAAAAAATTGGCAATGAGGAGACCAAGTTATCACTCTTTGCGGATGACATGATGGTCTATTTAAAGCATCCTAGAGATTCAACCAAAAAACTAATCGAAATAATCAACAACTTTAGTAAAGTTGCAGGATACAAAATAAACCCACAGAAGTCATCAGCATTTCTATATAATTCCAACACAGCTCAGCAGCAAGAACTAGAAAGAGAAATTCCATTTAAAATCACCCTAGACAATATAAAATACTTAGGAATCTATCTCCTGAGACAAACACAGGAACTTTATGAACACAACTACAAAACACTCTCCACACAACTAAAACTAGACTTGAACAATTGGAAAAACATTAACTGCTCATGGGTAGGATGAGCCAATATAATAAAAATGACCATCCTTCCCAAACTCATCTATCTATTTAGTGCCATACCCAAGGAACTTCCAAAAAAATTTTTACTGATCTAGAAAAAACCATAACAAAGTTCATTTCGAAGAACAAAGGATCAAGGATATCCAGGGAAATAATGAAAAAAAAAATACAAAGGAAGGGGGCCTTGCAGTCCCAGATCTCAGACTATATTATAAAGCAGTGGTCATCAAAAACAATTTAGTACTGGCTAAGAGACAGAAAGGAGGATCAGTGGAATAGATTCGGGGTAAGAGACCTCAGCAAGACAGTATATGACAAACCCAAAGATTCCAGCTTTTGGGACAAAAATCCACGATTTCATAAAAATTGCTGGGAAAATTGGAGGACAGTGTGGGAAAGATTAGGTTTAGATCAACACCTCACACCCTACACCAAGATAAATTCAAAATGGGTGAATGACTTGAACATAAAGAAGGAAACTATAAGAAAATTAGGAGAACACAAAACAGTATATATGTCAGACCTTTGGGAAGAGAGAGGCTTTAAAATCAAGCAAGACTTAGAAAGAGTTACGAAATGCAAAATAAATAATCTGGAATTCATCAAATTAAAAAGTTTTTGTACAAACAAAACCAATGTAACTAAAATCAGAAGGGAAGCAACAAATTGGGAAACAATCTTCATAAAAGCCTCTGACAATGGTTTAATTATTCAAATTTACAAAGAGCTACATCAATTGTACAAAAAATCAATCCATTCTCCAATTGATAAATGGGCAAGGGACATGAACAGGCAGTTCTCAGCCAAAGAAATGAAAACTATTAATAATCACATGAAAAAGTGTTCTACATCTCTTATAATCAGAGAGATGCAAATCAAAACAACCCTGAGGTATCACCTCACACCTAGCAGATTGGCTAACATGACAGCTATGGAAAGTAATGAATGCTGGAGGGGATATGGCAAAGTAGGGACATTAATTCATTGCTGGTGGAGTTGTGAATTGATCCAACCATTCTGGAGAGCAATTTGGAACTATGCCCAAAGGGTGATAAAAGACTGTCTGCCCTTTGATACAGCTATAGCACTGCTGCGTTTATACCCCAAAGAGACAATAAGTAAAAAGACTTTTTCAAGAATATTCATAGCTGTGCTCTTTGTGGTGGCCAAAAATTGGAAAATGAGGGGATGCCCTTCAATTAGGGAATGGCTGAACCAAGTGTGGTATATGTTGGTGATGGAATACTATTGTGCTAAGAGGAATAATAAAGTAGAGGGATTTCATGGAGACTGGAACGACTTCCAAGAAGTGATGCAGAACAAAAGAAGCAGAATCAGGAAAACAACATACACAGAGACTGATACACTGTGGTACAATTGAAGGTAATGGACTTCTCCATTAGTGTCAATGCAATGTCCCTGAACAATCTGCAGGGATCTAAAAAACACTATCCACAAGCAGGGGATATACTATGGGAGTAAAAACACCAAGGAAAAGCAACTGCTTGACTATAGGGGGAAGGGGATACGACTGAGGAGAGACTCTAAATGAATACTTTAATGCAAATACCAACAACATGGAAATTGGTTCAAACCAAGAACACATGTGATACCCAGTGGAGTCATGTGTCCGCTATGGGAGAAGTGGTGGGAAAGGGGTGGGGGGGAGGAAAAGAGAATGATCTTTGTTTCCAATGAATAATGTTTGGAAATGACCAAATAAAATAATGTTTAAAGTGAAGAAAAAAAGAAATCTGAATGCTATGCTATTTGGTGCATACATCTTGAGTACAGATATTTCCTCATTGTCTATTCTGCCTTTTATCAGTATATAATTATCTTCTCTATCTCTTTTAACTAGATTTATTTGTACTTTGGCTTTGTCAGATATCATGATTGTGACTACTGCCTTCTTTTTATCAGTTAATGCCCAATAGATTTGGCTCCATCCTGTTACTTTCACCCTATGCATATCTACCTTCCTTGTGTGTGTTTCTTGTAGACAGCATTTGGTAGGGTTTTGGATTCTAATCTACTCTCCTATTCACTTCTGTTTTTTTTTTTTTAAGAGTTATAATTACTAGCTGTGTATTTCCCAGAATTTTTATTTCTACTCCTGGTCCTGCCTTTTCTTCTTTCACTATTTCCTTCTACACCAATGTTTGTTTTTAATCAGTTCCCCTAGTTCCCACCCTTATTTTACTTCCCTTTCTATCCCTCTCCCTATTTATCCCTCCCCCTTATTTTCCCTATAGTCTTTCTAAAATTAACCCCCCACTCCCTCCCTCTCTTGTACTGCTTCCCTCTCCACCAGACCGTTTGTTACCCTTCTATTCCCCTATAGGGTGCAAATCTATTCTCTGCCCCCAATGGATTGGATTGTTTTTCCCTCTTTGAGTCACTTTCAAATCACGTAAAAGTTGAGTATTTCCAGTCTCCGACCTCTTCACCCTTCCAGTGTATTGATGTCCTCCCCCCTCCCACCATGAGATTCTTTATGACATATAAATTTACCTCCATTTGTTTCTTTTCCCATTTTTTTAGTATTAACCTCTTTTTTAGCTCTAGTTGTATATATATATACACACAGATGTATATGTATTTTACAGGCATTTATCTATATATCTATTTATATCTTGTCATTTCATACTATACAGTTTGTCACTGTTCCCTCTAAGGGTAATTTTTCCACCTGCCCAGTTGAAAATAACAATTTTTAATAGTTACCAATGACTTCTTTTCTTATAGGGATACATATCTTTTTAACTTATTGAGTCTCTTTAAAAAAGTGTTTTTTGTTTTTGTTTTGTTTTGTTTTTCTCTTTTTTCTTTTTCCCTCTTTTTAAATTACCTTTGGATGATTCTCTTGAGTTCTATACTTGGGCATCAAATTTTTTGTTTAGGTCTGATCTTTTCTTTATATTTCTTGGAATTCTTCTATTTTGTTGAATTACCATACTTTCCCTTGTAAGAATATAGTCAGTTTTGCTGGGTTGTTGATTCTTGGTTGTAGACCTAGTTCCCTTGCTTTCCAGAATATCATTTTCCATGCCTTTTGGTCCTTCAGTGTGGATGCAGCCAGATCCTGCATTATCCTCACTGTGGTTCCCTGTTATCTGAATGACTTCTTCTTGGCAGCTTGTAATATCTTTTATTTTGTCTGATAGTTCTTGAATTTGGCTATAACATTCCTGGGTGTTGTCAGTTGGGGATTAAGTACAGGAGGTGATCTGTGGATTCTTTCAATCTCCACTTTTCCCTCTTGTTCTACAGTTTTCTTGAATAATTGCAGTATTATGTCCAGGCTTTTTCTTTCGTCATGGTCTTCTTGTAGACCAATGATTCTTAAATTGTCACTCCTCGAATGTTTTTCTAAATCCTCTGTTTTGTGACTGAGATGCTTCATATTTTCTTCAATTTTTCCATTCTTTTGATTTTGTTTCATAGTGTCCTGCTGCCTTGTGAGGTCACTTAATTATAGTTGTTGTATTCTTGTTCTTAAAGACTGGATTTCATACCTGGCTTTTTGGTCATCCTTTTCCTTCTGGTCTGATTTTGTTTGGAGGTCATCTTTAATTCTCTTTACCTCATCTCTCATCTCCTTTGCCTCATCTTTCATCTTCTTTGCCTCATCTTTCTTCTTCTTTGCCTTGTCTTTCATCTCCTTTGCCTCATTTTCAAGCTGGTTGATTTTGGCTTTCTAGACACTATTTTCTGTTTCCAGATGCCTTATCTTAGTTTTTAAATTCTTTTCCCAATTTTTCTTCAGCCCCTCTTAATTGTGTTTTAAATTGCATTTTAAGTTCTTCCAAAACCTGTATCCAATTCTCTGGGATTTCTGTTTTATTACTTGCCTCCTCCTGTGTATTGTTTGTTCTTGATTTGTTGCCTGTGCATAAGCTGTTGATTGTAATTTTTTTCTTCTTTTTCTGTTGTTTGCTCATATTTACCCCCTTCTTTGCTCCCTATATTTGTCTGTGCTCTTGCTCCTCTCATTTTTTTTGGTTTTCGGGCTTTCTGTCAGTCTCCCCTCTTGGATCTTTGCTAGATCTCTCAGTGTAGTCTCTGTGGGAGAGGTGTTGGAGTTTGAGCTTCCCTGTCCTCCAGAGGCTTTTGATTGGATTAAAGTCCAGTAGTCAGTGAGTGAGTGGTGTTGGAACTTGGGCTTCCCTGAGCTCTGAAGACTTTTGATGGATTAAGTTCAGCTGGGTTGGGCTGGATGTGCTCTGAGGCCAGAATCTCCTGGAAGGCTGGAGCAATATCGAGTGTGTCAGCTGTCCTGTCCAGGCTGCCTGTTCTTTGCTCCCTCTCCAGCTGCTTCCCCACTGATTGTGTTCGATGCTCGGAGTCTGGCACAGCCCTGCCCACAAGGTACACCCTCCAGACCAGCGCCTTTGCCTGCCCAGAGGTTTCTGTTGTTGCTGGAGGCTTAGCACTCTAAGGTGGTGGGGGAGGGGTCCTAGGGCCTTCCCTCTGCCTTCCCTCTTAGCCCAAGTATTCTTTGATTCTTGATTTTGGTGGGTATACCTTTTGAATTGACTCCAGCAGGAGGGTTCCCCTGCTCTGTCTTGTTGTTAGGTTTGATTTTTCAGTTCCATAGGAGAATTTAGTTTGTGATTGGTAAGGAAGGGTTTTCAGAGGTCTGAACTATTGCTACTCCTATGCCGCCATCTTGACTCTGCCTCTGGACCTCCTAATCTTATAAAATTAGGCTACTTATTCCGGAAAATATTTTTCTAGCTACATGGTCTCCTTTTTCATGTTGTCTCTGATTGACATACCTAGCTTATCTATCATCTCTGGGCTATTTATTCTCTGTGGTTTTCTGGGTAAAGATTCCTCTTTTTTGGCATATCACCCCAGAACAACAGAGAACATGACCTAGATTCTTGAATAATATCCAAGATGTTATACTTCTTAAGATCAATATGATTTGATCACTGTATACTATCGAGTTCTGTTATAATGGTATTATTTATACATTCACATACAGTACTTGTCATAAAACTAAGATTTTTATCCCTGTTCTTCCTTGTACTTGGAGTATACACTCTCGTCTTCCATAATTCAGGCTGACTTTCAAGGTTCACTCTAGGTAAACAAAACAATTTGTAAATGGGAACTAGTCTTCCGTCAATTCCAGATAAACTTCAGGCATAGGAGATTAAGACCAGATGCTTTTTCAAAATCTGCCTTTTGTGTCATGGACCCCTGTGGCAGTATGGTGAAACCTAACAACTCCTCAGAATAATATTTTTAAATATAGAAAACAAAATGCACAGGATTCCAAAGGAACAAATAATGCAAAAATTAAGCTATTGCAATATATATTTAAAATGTCAAGCTCATGTATACTAAGTTAGGAATCCAGGCTTTAAGTTAGACCATTGTTTTTCATTTATGTGATAGGGTACATGACCTCCTTGTGCTCCCTCACTATACATATATACACACACACATATATATGCACACATACAGTGATTTACTTCGCAACTTCAATAAATCTATGAGGTATTAGGTTGGCATTCTTTCCTCTGATATAAATCACAACTCATCTGTATCTTCTCATTTTCCCCATTTTTGTCCCCTTCCCCAATCCCAAATCCTCCATGTGTTCACTTAGTATGTAGAGTCCTTTCTCTGCTTCTCTTTATTGGGTGACAATCAATAAGGCAAGCAGACTTTTTACTAGTTATTTTTCACTCTTAATACATGGCCTAGACCAGTTCCTTTTGGGGTCACACAGCTTTCTGATAATATACTTCAAACTACTTCTCCTGTGCCATCCTTCATAGGTAATATGTTTCAGCCTTCATTTTCACTTGTCCTCTGGATGATCTTTGACTTTAATTCTGCAGAAACTTTGGTATTCCATGACTCACATAAATATGCCATCAGTGGAAGAATATTGCTGTTAAAAATAAGCTTTTGTTTCAGGAAGATGTTTGAGATCATTAAAACCATTGCACAATTTTCCCAAGGGAGTAGGCTCATTTTTCTTTTCCTTATCAATTAGGGATCAGTTCATTGTCCATCCAAATTCTTTCTTAATACACCAGGTTAGAGTTACCTCAGTTCTATATGCTACAATTCCTCTTTATTCTTTCTTCTAACTTGGTAATTGATTTTGATCTTTAACCTGTTGATTTTCTGTCTATATACAGGTAGTTGATTTAGAAATGATTATTCTTTCAGTATGCATTCATATCCTATCAGTTAAAATATAATCCATTTCATTTTTTTTATCACATATTTAGCGTTCAACATGCACAGTATAACCAAATTCTCTTCTTAAAGAAAGTATTGGTGATATATATAGGCAAGGAGCTTTGATATAGCCTCTACTTTTTTGATTTATTAAGTGCCTTACTGCTTAAACCTGTTTTCCAATGAAAGAGAGTTGTTCCTCCCCATTTCAGTTGCCATGATCACATACAGCCCAGAAAGTGATCTTGATGTATTAATGAACTATTAAACTCACGATGGAAAATTCATCTCTGATTTTATTTCTTTGTGAAGTAAGAACAGATCTTTTATTGGAACAAACAATTGTCTCAGTTATTGGCTGACCAAAGGAATTGACCATTTCTGGGGACTTTAATCAGATTATTTCATAGTTCTAATATAGGAGCAGCTGGGTCAGGAGTATGGAAGACTCGACCTCCTGAGATAAAATCTGGACTCCAACACTTACTAATTGTATGACCCTGGGCATGCTGTTTATAATTTCTTCATCTGTAAAATGGTGGAGTAGGAAAATGCAAACCACTCCAGTATGTTTCCCAAGAAAAACCCAAATGGAGTTAGGAAGAGGCGGACAAAACTAAAATGACTGAATAGAGTTACCAATATCCTCTTTTCTTGTAGGGATACATATCATTTAAACTTATTGGGTCCCTTAAAAAAGTTGTTGTTGTTTTTTCCCCTTTCTTAATTACCTTTTGGTGATTTTCTTGAGTTCTTTGTTTGGAAATCAAATTTTCTGTTCAAGTCCAGCCTTTTCTTTATGAATGTTTGGAAGTCTTCAATTTTATTAAATGACCATACTTTCCTCTGCAAGAATATAGTCAGTTTTTCTGGGTAGTTAATTCTTGGTTGTAAACCTAGTTCCCTTGCTTTCTGGAATATCATATTCCATGCCTTTTGGTCCTTCCATGTAGATGCAGCCATATTCTGTGTTATCCTAACTATAGTTCCATGGTATCTGATTGACTTCTTCTTATCAGCTTGTAATATTTTTCCTTGTTCTTGTAATTCTCGAATTTGGCTATAACATTCCTAGGTATTGTCAGTTGGGGATTAAGTACAGGAGGTGATCTGTGGATTCTTTCAATCTCTACTTTTCCCCCTTGCTCTAGAATGTCAGTGCAGTTTTCTTGGTTAATTTCCTGTAGAATGAGAGCCAGGCTTTTTCTTTTGTCATGATCTTCCAGTAGACCAATGATTCTTAAGTTGTCTCTCCTGGACCTGTTTTCTAAATCTCCCATTTTGTGGATGAGGTATTTCATATTTTCCTCAATTTTTCATTCTTTTGATTTTGTGAAGTCACTTGCTTCTAATTGTTGTATTCTAGTTTTTATAGACTGGATTTCATCCCTGGATTTTTGTTCATCCTTACCCTTCTGGTCTAATTTTCTTTGGAGGTCATCTTTCATCTTCTTTGCCCCATCTTTCATTTTCTTTGCCTTATCTTTCATCTCCTTTGCCTCATTTTCAAGCTGATTAATTTTGGTTTTCAAGACATTATTTTCTGTTTCCAGATGATTTATTTTGCTTTTTAAGTTCTTTCCCCAGTTGTCTTCAGCCTCTCTTAAATGTTTTTTGAATTGTATTTTGAGTTCTTCCAAAGCCTGTGTCCAATTTGCTGTAGTTTTTGTGTTTTTGTTTGGTATTCCTTGATCTTCCTCTGTTTCATTTGCTCTTTGTTCATTGCCTGGATAGAAGCTGTTTATTGTAATTTCTTTTTTCTTTTTCTGTTGTCTACTTATATTTCCCCCTTCTTCCCTCCCTGCCCCCTTTGGTTGCCTGTAGTTTTGCTCCTCTCATTTTGTGCTGGATCTTTGAGTTTGGGCTATTCTGTCCTGAAGGGGTTTCTTCTCTGTTCTTCTGTGTGATCAGGTAGTCTGATCTTTCCTGGCTTACAGCAGAAGCTGAAAAGGAGCTGGGCTTTCTGCCCTGTTGTTAAGGTTGTTGCCTGTAGTTCATTGCAACCCTTACCCTTGGAGCTCAGTCATTGAAGCTCTCAGATCAGTCTGTGGAGGAGGGGTGTTGGAGCTTGAGCTTCTCTGCCCTCTGAAGGATTCTTATCTGCCCTTATTGATGAGATTCATCCAGGGCAGAGGAGTTGATCTATAAAGCTGGCTGTGCCCTGAGGTCAAAACCTTCCAAAGGTGGGGAAAGATGGAGTGTTTTGGCTGAGACTGAGCTGCCTGCTCTGTGCTTCTCCTCTAGCTGCCTCTATGCTGCCTGTGTTCTACACCTGCCTGGCACAGCTTTTCCAGTAAGATTCTCCCTCCAGACTAGCTCCCTTGCCTGCCCAGGGATTCTAGTCACAGCTGGAGGCTCAGCACTATAGGTGGGGTAGGGGTCCTAGGACCTTCTTCCTTCCCCTTAAACCCCAGTGCTCTAAAGTTCAGGTTTTGGGGGGGATATACCTTTTAAGTTGGGGCCAAGAGGAGGGTTCCCTAGCTCTGTCCTTTTGTTAGATTTGGTTTTCAGTCCCCTGGAGTGCTGTGCTTTTGATCAGTGAGGAAGGGTTTACAGAGGTCTGAATTTTTGCTACCTCTAAGTCACCATCTTGACTGGAACTCTACTAAAATGACTGAATAACAAACAGTTTCAGTTCAAGAATTCTGAGACTCAGCAAGCTTGGCACTGCCAGTTAAAAAGTCTTATAAGGAGATGGAAGAGAATTTCTTCCTTTTCCTCTCCACATTGGTAATGTAGCTTTGAAGAGTTATTGGCATTCCAATGAACAACCAACAGGTAGGTGGAAGTTAGGTAATATTGTGGATAGAGTACCAGGCCTAGAGACAAGAGGACCTGGGTTCAAATTTGACTGCTACAAAAAGAGGATATTTCCAGTATTTATGAGTTGCCTTTGATAGACATGCATCATATGCATATGCTTCATTACCATAATGTTAAATTTTAATCTAGTTTTCCTATGGATGCTATGAATATTTGTAGGAAGAAATACCCCAGCATTTTGGAGGAATGTTTTTATAACTATGACTTATACTATGATCTACTGCTGATTAAAAAAAAAATGAACAAAAACCTTGCCTTTTGTCTTAGAAGAGTAGTAAGGAGGAGGCAGTTGGGGTTGAGTGAGTGACTTGCCCACAGTTACATAGCTAGGAAGTATATGAAGTCAAATTTGAACCCAGGTCCTCTTGTCTCTAGGCCTGGCACTCTATCCACACTATTACCTAACTGCCACCTACCTGCTGATTGTTAATTGGAAGCACACTGGAAAGGGCTCATTATCTACAATTAAGAGTGCAGACACACCCATAGAGTTATCCCTAGAATTTGGGAGTGGTAACTGCCCTCTATGGTCCCAATCTGTGAGCACTAGTGGAATTTTGGGGAATATTCCTTGGGGAGGGGTGTTACATTAATATTTTCACAGAACTATAAAAGTAAACAATCTCATTTTGCAGATGAGAGAACTGAGGTCCAGAGGGTTAGACTTGCCCAAGATCACATAGAGAGCAGGTATCAGAAAGTGTATTTGAAAGGAGATACAAGATAGCTCCATTTAAAAAGTGTTGGCTTGTCATCTACAGGCATTTAATTATGACATACATGGATCTATTTGTCAATCAATTAACAAGCACAAGGCACTGAAATATAACAGCTAATTTGCCATCTTTTGGGGGAGACAACTAAGGCAAAAAAACCAAGTTCACATAAAATGCTAACTTGAGGATAATCTAAGGAGTGTAGGATTTTTATCCTAGATTGCCCTGGTGAAATGGCTAGATATACAATGGGAGAGTTATATTCATCCAGAAAATAACTTTAATAACTGATCAGGGCAACTAGTTATTTTTAGGGACTTTTGATGACTTAATTATGAAAAAGTTAAGCTATAGGACAGCTGAATCAGTCAATTCCAGGTAGTTCTTTAAGGAAAGAAATGAGCAAGACATCAGTAATGACTTACATTAGGCTTCATTTACATTTACTTTCAAGTCTGATAACCTATATGATGATATTCCCCTTTTGACTGAGTCAAAGTATGACTATTTTATTTTTAAAAAGCAAATTAATTTTGCATTTTAATTTTGACAGAACTAACCATCACATGGAACATTATTAAAGTCTTTATGAGTTTTACAATTGTTATTCATTTTAGATCATTAAATTACAAAGTGTGTAATTTGTATCACTGGTTTTCAGCAGCCCCTTGGCATTCTTACACAAAGTTTCCACACTTAACATATAGAATGTCCATCCGGTTGAGGCTGATCATTTCGTCCTTCCTGAGAATGGCTATTTGAGATCTGAGCCAGGGCATCTGTTCCAAGTTTCGTAGTTCAAGTTTGCTTGTCTAAACCCCGTCCTGTCGCCCTGTGCTAACTAGTTCTACCTGATTTCAGAGGTTTCTCTTTACCAAGACCAGTAGTTGGAGGGATTGGACACCCGACCAGATTTCGGTTTTCCCCATTATGTCGCTCGGTTTCTGTTTCCCTTAGAGCATTCTCATGATTGCAATTTTGCCTGGGGCAGAATTGGAAAGTGGAGGAAAATTATATTAGAAGGGCCTGTGTGTGTGTGTGTGTGTGTGTGTGTGTGTGTGTGTGTGTGTGTGTGGTGGTGTTATGGGGCCGGTGCATGGCATCAGCTTCCCTTCCTCTCTTCCAGTGGCCCATTAGTAGTGCAAAGTCTGAGGTCTAAACTCCCTGCCAGAGGGTTGCGCAGCCTTCTGGCCTCCTGACCTAGACACGGACCAGGGGGTGGGGAGGAGGAGCAAGGCGGGCAGCAGGACCCCGGGCTGCGCCTCCCTTCAGTCTCAGTGGCTATGGCCACCCGCCAAGAGTTAGATGCTTTCATGATCCGGAAATGATGAAAAAAGAAAGAAAGAAAGAAAAGTGTTTCTGAAGTGTGGTGGGAGGGCAGGGGAGGGAAGGGGAGGGGAGGAAGAGAGAAGGAGAGGCACAGGGCGAAAGGTCCCCAGCGGTGGGTGCTCCAGGGCGCGGGGAAGGGGCGGGGTGCGCGGAGCCAGCGCAGCAGAGTCTGGGCAGAGACGTAGCCAGGGGAGCAGCAACAAGCAACAGCAGCGGCGGTAGCCAAGGCCAAGGCCAAGGCCAAGGCAACGGCTCCGGCCACGGCCGCGGGACGGGAGATGCTGCGGCTCCCGGAGGCTCGCTAACTTCCCAGTGCAGGAAAGAGGAGGAAGAAGAACAGTGCGCTGGGATCTCAGACAGCGATGCCGCGGTAAGTGAAGTTTTGTTAGCTCAGTAGACTTGGTTCGTTGTCCCCCATCCCGCGAGAGGAGGGGCTTTCACATACCTCCCCCCTCTTTCATTCTGCTTGCTCCTCCTCCCTCTTCTCCCAAACTCAAACTCTGAGCCCCCTCTCCTCCCTCCCGTCCCCTTCTCCGGCACCCACACCATCTGTCTCTTTCCTGAGCATTCCCTTCCCTAACCCCAGGACTAGCAGAAACTTTACTTTGGCGGTCGAGTGGCTGTGTAATAGTTTGCTTACTATTCTTTTTCAAATCAAAACTTCCCAAGGGGTGGGGCTTGGGGAGGGTAGCCTAGCGGAGGAGGGAATATTCCTGGTGGGTGGTGTGCTTTTTAAAAAAATGTTATTTCCCCCCCTGCCAGCAGCACCAAGTTTCCCAAATGCACACATAAAAGTCTTTTCATTTGTTTGTTCTTTCAGGGTCCGCTGTTAGTTGGGTCAGAGGGGTGTAGGCTCTATATTTCTTGGTGAGAGGGCTGGCAGATGTCCCAAGTGGGAGAACCTCTTCCTCCTGGGCCTGAAGGGCCAAAACATGGAGCTGAGTCTGAAAGCAGCTTTTTGATCTCACTCCCTGGGGGTAAGTTGTTTGCTTTAAAGTTTCTTTGTAATTTTTGCCTTTATTAAATTTGGCTGATACATTTAGGGATTGTGACCTTTTGTATGTATAGAATTCACAATTGTTACTTTGCTATAGAGAGCCAGAACTGGACCAGAGAATGTTAGCTGCTAGGACCTTCCATTCTTTTTTCCTAAATTGGGGAGTAACAGAATTGATTTACTTCAGATTAGGGGCAAATGCATTTGTAACTCTGAACCTGAGACTCATAGGATCATAGACCTCCTGCTGGAAGAATAGTAGTAGCTAGAGGCCCTCAAGTCCAACTCCCTCATTTTACAGTCGAAGAAACTCTTTTTGGAAGCAGTATTCAGAAATGCCTCTCAAATTCCTCTAGCCTCAGCAGATCTGGGAATGCCTTAGGTCTGGGAGCACGTTTCTGCTACAAGTTTGATCTGTTTGTCTTGGAGGCTGCCTTGAAACCCTTTTCCTAACCCTGGGCCCTGTGACCCACTTCTTTGAAATAACCCATGCATACATTTTCACTTACTCATTTGTTTTGCTGTATAGGTGCTTTAAAAGGAACCCTTCATAAGAATGAATTCACTCTCTTGTCAAGTTCTATTTGTAAAAGAAGATACTTTTGCATTTGGGTAACTTCCCAAGCTGCCTAAAAAGCAAGTTAGACAATAGCTTCCTTCTAGTGGAAATAACACTTCTGGTTTTCCTTTTGTTTTCTGTGGACAGGTATAGTCTATGCTTTATGATACTTTTTTTTTTAACTCCCACTGACAGTTTTGGTTTGAAGACCTCTGATACCAATGTCCAACCAAATGCTTTTTAGAGTTAAGAAACTTAATCTAGAAAATCTTGACTTTCAGAGATAGCTGAACAATTTTTTTTTAATAACAATAATGTAGGCTTCTGGGGAAGTTTTTTACAGACATCTGAGGAAGTGAGAGATAAGAAGTGAATCAAAGCCTGAGTAGAAGAAACCAGAAAATACCCATGGTTAAAGAAAAATGTTCTGCCATGGAGAACTATGAAATTGAATTATAGTTATCATTATTTTTCTATTCTAAAAAGTGACTCATAATTTCTAAACAGAGAAAACAAAAATGAATTGGCTACAGAAAATCATACACAGAGATGGAATGATAAACAGGTGTTTTTCCAGAAACCATTTCTGTTCTACACATATTATTGTCAACAGAATAATTTTCTTGTCAGTAGGCATGACCTTTATATTCATTTCAACTAATCAACATGCTGTTTGTACTCAGACATGGACCATTCATCACCGCAAACAATGTTTGTGTCATAAAACCAATTTGGAACTTTTGAAAAACTGTTATTTTAAAAAATTACCCTCTATATGATTCATCCTTATTTTATCAGTGTGTCTTTATTTTTATTTTTTAATTATCTTTACAATAAGCTACTAGAAGAGCTTGGAATGACATGTTCCTTCCCTTACAGAGAGGGTCATTGTGTCACATGACCAGACCCTAAGGATCAATGCATTACTTAGTGTATGAAGTTTAAGAGTAAGCTGTTTAAAGTTCATTTATTTAGTGTATGAACCTGATTTGATTTTAATTGAAAATTAGCTTAGCTTCAATTGTATTTCTAGGTCAAGGTAGAGAATATCTGTATAAAGAATTTTCTCCTACTTTTCTTTGAAGGTAACTGAATCTTTATTTTAAAAACTCTTAAAAATATGATGGTAGAGATGATAATTTATAGTTACACAGTGCTTTTAAGATTTGCAAAGTGTTTTAAGCTTGTTCAGTCTTTGAAAATCCTGAAAATTAGGCACTATTATTGCTGAAAGAGATTAAAAGACTTGCTCAGCATTATATAGGTACTGAGTGACTGAGGTCACATTTGCACTCAGGTCTTCCTGAACTCAAGTCCAGTGCTTTCTTTACTTTGCCACTTAGGGATCTTTTCCTTAAATACTGGGAAATACGAGGCAGACCCAAAATATTATAAGTTACTCAAAAGTTATGTCCACATGAAGAAGAAAAACTATTTAGACCAAGCCTATACCTTGCTAAAAGTGAAATCTCTATTGAGATATTTAGAGAATCTTTTTCCATATTTTAAAATTGTGTAGCATGATACTACCTAATCTACATCTAAGTTGCTCTTGCTTTGAATTTATTAAAATGCTTTTCATTCAAACTGAAAATTTCTGTGAAAAGGTCATGGGAAAATTTGAAGAGGCACAGAACATTTTGGTCTGAAAGAACTAGGAAAAGATTCATGGAGAAAGTGATGATTGAAGGGAACACTAATCATCCTAATGCATTCTCTTCTGATTTCTTCTAATCTCTTTCATGAGCTCTAATCTCTTATTACCAACTGTATGCTAAATTTCTCCACTTTGGATGTTCCTAAGCATCTCACTCTTATGTCTCAGTTAGCTCATTTTCTTTTCCTCTAAACTCATTCTTCCTCCAGAATTACCTATTTCTGTTGAGAGCATTACCATCCCTTCAGTCACCCAGGTGTGCCATCTTGGTGTCATTCTTCCTTCTCCTCTGTCTCCATATCTGTTGCTCATTGTTGCGGATCCTCTCTTCACAGTTCTCATATTCATCTCCTTCTCTCCATTCATATAGACACCACCATAGTTTAGGCCTCCATCACTTCAAGCTTAGACAATTCCAGGAGTACCTTGTTGGTATGTCTGCTTCTAATCTTTTCCTTCTCCAAACCATCTTCCATACAGTTGCCAAAATAAACTTCTTAAAGTAAAAATCTAACCAAGTCATATCTTGCTTAAAAATCTTAGTGGTTCCTGATTTCCTCTATGATCAAATTCAGATTCCTCAAGTTGGTTCCAGCCTACCTTTCCAGACTTATTTCTCATTATCTCTCTTAAAGCATTCTATATTCCAGCCCAGATGGTCTCCTTGGCTGTTGCCTGAACCTAACGTGGCATCTCCAGCTTCCATGCCACTTCATGGGCTGCCCTAACTTGCCTGAGTATATTTTACTCAACTCTGCCTTTCAAAATCCTGATGTTCCTTCAAGGTTTTGTTTATATCTCCTCCCACCAGAAACCTTTCCTAAACTGCTTATTTATTAGTATTCTTTTCTACCTCAAATTATCTTATACTGATTTCTCTATTTATATGTTTTAGCTATCATTAGACTGTAAGATCCTTGAGGGCAGGGACTATTTTTCCTTTATGCCTTTGTAAGTGTAGTGCCAAGAATAGTGAATGTCTCACACATAATAGGTGCTTAATCACAGTGAAGGAAGAGAAAGATTCTGAAAAGGGAGATTAAAAAATAAAATTATTCCAGGTAGGGATTTGAATCCCTGTGCAAATTAATAGAGGCAAGAGAATCACATTGATTTTGGAAAATAATGGAATGCAGGATTAATGTATGGAAGTAATATGTAATGAAATTTTAAATGTAGTTTGGAGCCAGTTCATGGATGATCTAAGTTTCCTAGCCTAGGAATTTTATACTGGGAGCAAGTGGGAGCCACACAAGAATCTTTAGCAGTATAGTAACATAGCTAGACTAGTGCCCCAGGGAGTTTATTTTGGCAGTTGTGCAAAAGGAAGGGTGGATCTGTCTCAGAGGGAGAAACCTGGAAGCAAAGAGACTAATTAGGAGACAATTATAGTAGTCCAAGTAAATAGAAATGAGGACCTGAAGAAGAGTGAGGGCATTTCTTTGTTAAGATCAGAACTAATTCTGTACAAGTCTTTAACTTTTATGAAGAAACAGTGCTATAGAAATCAAATAGAGGAATGCATGTAGACACCCATGTTATCTACACACTAGTTTTATATGTATAAACACACACATTTATGTTTATATATAAAATATATACATGTACATGTCACATGCACATAAACATATATAAGAGATGTAAAATGAGCTGGAAAAGGAAATGGCAGCCACCCCAATATTTTTGCCAAGAAAACCCAAATGGGATCATGAAGCGTTGGATAGGACTGAAACAATTAAACAACAATAAGATATATAGAATTTGGGGGCAGCTGGGTAGCTCAGTGGATTGAGAGCCAGGCCTGGAGATGGGAGGTCCTAGGTTCAAATCTGGCCTCAGCCACTTCCCAGCTGTGTGACCCTGGGCAAGTCACTTGACCCCCATTGCCTAGCCCTTACCACTCTTCTGCCTTGGAACCAATACACAGTATTGACTCCAAGAAGGAAGGTAAGGGTTTAAAAAAAAAAAGAAATATAGAATTTATCTGTAGTACTTCCCAACTGATTGATGTGGAGGATGAGGGAGGCAAGATTCTAGGATGATTATAAATTTTGGTCTTGCGTGCCTGGAAGAATGGTGCTACTCTGATATCTGGAGGTGATTCTTTTACTTTTGGAGAAATCTTGAAAAGAACTTACATTTGCACAAAGATAAGATTATGTCCTATTTAGGTGCTGTTCTGAATAATAATTTTTACTTTTTTGATTAAAATATTTTTGAATTAAACATGTTACTAAGGAAAAAGTAAAAACTTAGGTGGTTTGGTTAGTTTGTGATAAATCTATGCTTATGAAAAGCATTAGTCAAATGCCTTCATTTAAAAAAAGAATTTTAATGTAGGAAATATATTTAGGGTTCCTCTTATTTAACAGTGAAAATGACTGATTTACATTTCTGTAGGGCTTTAAGGTTTACAAAGTATTTTCCTCAAAATAACCTAGGGGTCATTATCCCTATTTCACAGATGAACAAACTGGAGCTACTATTAATGATTTGTTTGTGGTTATAGAGCTAGTGAGTATTAGTGCTGGAATTTTAAACCAGGTCTCTGGAGTACAAATCCTCTGTACTTTGCACCATTCCACACTGAAACTCAGAGAGGTCAAGAGATTTTCCCAAGATCCCAGAGCTAGTTAGTATTAAGGAAAGGTGATAGGAATAGAATTTTCAAGTGATCCTGTTTACTGGGATGAATGCAGAGAAACAGGAAACCAATGCTATACCTTTATAGTACTGCTATATTAAGGATAATACCATCTGAATATCTGTGAACCATTCAAACTTATTCATGTTTTTTTTTTCCCTGATGCTTTTGCCAAGCCTTTAATATGTGGACTCTAAGTACTGAAATACATGATAATGTGATAATGTGTGATTTAATGCATTCTTCTCTCTTGGGAGGATCCTCTGAGACTATTAGGCGGACTTTTCATAGCAGGATGCAAAATGCCAATGAAGTTAATTAAAAATAATCTGAAATAGAAGCTAGGGAGCAGGTTTTCAAGTTGGAATTACATAGAAAAAGCTTTATTTTAGATTCTTGGTTTAGTTGTCCGAGACTTTTAAAGACCTAATGAGAATTTGTAGGAGAAAATGGTTCTGATCACTATATACATACATTTATATATCGATATCAGATCATAATATAGATGCATGTATATATTTACAAAAACACATACATTCATCTATTTGATCTCGATAGCACCGTTTCCCCATAGAAGTCAAAGACTTGTAAGAATTAGTTATGATCTTTACAAAGAAATATTAAATCTAATATATTGCAAAGGAGATCAGCAACTTTATTTCCTATTGCTTCTTACTTCAAAGTCCAAGTCACTCTGTATGACTGAGAATAATACATACAGAGACTTAGGGCCAAAACTTTGTTGTAAATTTACCATTGGGATTTTAGAATTCATTTTCCCACAGAAACAATATTGTAATTTTAGCTTTTTGATTCTGTGAGAGATTCTAATGGTTTCCAGAGAAACCACTGTATTGAAATCAGAACATACCTGGACTTGAAGATCTATCCAGACTTGACTAGTCTTGAGAAAACAGACATGATACTTAACTTCTCCAAGACTTAGTTTCCTCATTTATTAGCTGAGCGTAATAATGCATGCACTATTTAACTTGTATATATTTTCCTGTCAGTTTAGTTTGGAGATATATATATATATATATTTTATATTTATTAACTTTATATTTATTCAGCATATACTTTTATATTTTTCAATTAATATGTAAGCACTTTTTTAGTAGAGGTCATTGAATTCTTTGTATATGTACTTCTAGCACCTGATACAGTGCTTGACACAGAGCAGAAATTTAAAATAAAAAATGCTTTTCATTAGTAGGACAGTTTTAAGGAAAGTTCTTATTGAACTGTGAAATACTTACATTTGAATGTGAATTGTAATTAATTTGGAAACACCAGTCCTAAAATATTATATACATTGCTTTGAAATTAATATTACATTATTTCCAGTTAGTAATTAAATAAAATTAGGTAGAAAAATAATAACAGCTCAAAAACTTATCTTGAATGCTAGTACTTGAATAAAAGTTAATTTGATTAGAAGAGGAAACAAACCTTTCTTTTCATTCTATCTTTCCTTTTTTCTTTCCTTTTTTCTTTATTTTGGCTCAAATTTATAATTTCATTGGTGTAGAGAACTCTCAGAGTGGAGGATCCTTCCACCAATGCAGATTGAGACCTTTTGTGCATCTTACATGGAGGTTAAGTGGGTGAAGGGACCCAGGGTTGCTGTGTATGATACTTGGATTTGAATTCAGGTCTTTCCGGCTCTGACTCTCTGTCTCTGTTTGTCTGTCCCTAGATATAGATATATTTACATGCCTGTCTGTCTCCTATCTCTGTCTGTCTGTGTGTAGCTATCAACCTATCTCTTCCGTCTCTTTATTTCTCCATCTCTCTATCTCTATATTTCAATCTCTCTCTCTCTAAGCCTCCTTCTATCTACCTCTCCATTTCACTATATGAACATAGCAACATCAAGAACTATTGAAAAAGATGATTGTGTTTCACTTTATGTTTCATTTTAAAACTGTTGACTTTATTTTTTATTGGTATTGATATTTTTATGTTAGGTTTGATTTTTGGTTCACAAATTGAATATAAAATTGCTGAATCTTTAGGGAGTCTGTTAGTGACCTCAGAGATCAAGTCCAACATTTTTATAAACACTGATCATTTAGCTTCTATGTGAAGATATCCAGTGATACCCAACTTCCCTACCTCCTGAAGCTGCCCATTCAAATTTTAGAGCAGCTCTAATTGTTTGGAAGCTTTACCTTAAATTGAACTTCCATAAAGCAGGTAAAATTGTGACTTCTAGAGCCAAGCAAAAACAGTTTTAATTCTTCTAGCTGATAATCTTTCAGAAGTTTCGAGAAATATGATATAAGTATTTAATCCCCCAATTAGAGTCAACAAACATTTACTAGATATTTACTGTGTTTGGGCCACTGTGTGATGGATATATAAAAACAAAGTGACCTGTACCTTCAAGTAGGATTATATTTCACTTTTTTCTTCATTTGTTCTTTTCATTTTTCTGACTAAACATCCCTAGTTCCTTCTTATTTTCTTTATGCATCATGGTCCATAGTCCTTTCATTATCCTGCTCACTTTTCTCTGGGTTTTGTCCAATTTTTCAGTGGGTAGAAGAGAATAAACATTTATATATTGCCTGCTATTTTTCTGGCAATATGCTAAACACTTAAAAAGACCATCTTAGAATCAATATTGCATTTTATGTATGTTGGTTCCAAGGCAGAAAAGCTTTAAGGGCTAGACAGTGGGAGTTAAGCAACTTGCCCACTGTCACACAGCTAGGAATCCAGATTTGAACCTAGAACCTCCTGTCTCTATGCCTGACATTTTCCCCTGAGCCATCTAGCTGTCCTCTGCTGAGCACTGTTATATTTGATCCTCCCTTGTGAAGTGGGTGGGTTTATTATCCCATTTTACAATGGAAAAACTGAGGCAGGTAGAGAGGTTTGTCACTCTTATAGCTTTAAGTTATCATTGTAAGATTTTGTGGTTGTTCACTTGTTTCAGTCATGGCTTACTCTTCATGACCCCATTTGGGATTTTCTTTAACAAGATATTGGAACGGTCTGCCATTTCCTTTTCCAGTTCATTTTAGAGATGAGGAAATTGAGGCAACTAGCAGTTAAATAACTTGCCCAGGGTCTCAAAGCTGGTAAGTGTCTGAGATTGGATTTGAACTTAGTTCTTCTTAGGCACAGGGCTAATACTCTGTGATACAGTGTGTCACAAGCTGCCTCAGTGGCAGTAACTCATTTATATAGCACTTTGGTATTTCACATTGTCATAACTTCCTGGAGAGGTAGGTAGTACAGGTGTCACTGTGACTATAGTTGAGATATATTAACTGTGTAAGAGGCAGAGCTTTGACTTGAACTTGAAGTTCTGTTCAAATTCTCTCAAATTATACTTGTAGAGTTGAGCTTTTGAACCCAAATGTAGGTAGTACTGCACATTTATCCTAGTTAGATTTTGTTTTTTAGCATTAGACCTGCCTTCATCTATGTCACTGATGTTGAGCTACTTAAGACCTAGAACACTTAGATACACACTTCATGAGAAAATCACCATTAATCCATTAATCACTATTAATTGATTAATTAATTAGTTTGTTTATTCATTCATCCATCCATTCATTTATTTGTTTATTTAATCACTATTTAGCTCTGAGCATTCAAGTAATTCTGATTGCTCCTAACCATACTGTTACCTGGCTCATATTTCTTGATTTTGTCTACAAAGACATTATAAGATGCTTTGCCAAACACCTTGTCAAAATACAGTGTACTGTGTCCTGGATATTCCAGGATCTAATCAAACTCAGGCTTTGCAATGCTTTAATGCTCTGATTTCATCAGAATGGTGTTGAAATCCCTTTATACATCTGATATGCAACCCTCTACTGATGACTAGTACAACTCTAATATTAAATCATATTAGAGTAAATAATTTTTGTAGTTTCTATGGACAAGACATTTATCACCCTGCAAATATCTTGGTGATAAGCTTTTTTTTGAACTTAGCTATGCTAATTTCTGTAGATAACAGACATGCTTCCATTCCTAGATCCTCACTTGAAACCTTTTCAACTTAGTTTTATCTAGCAGAATTTTGACAACCCAAAGTTATGTTAGAACTTTAGTGAAGGAATTAATCACCTGTCTGGAAGCTCTCTTTTTTTTTTTTTAATTTTTAAACCCTTACCTTCCGTCTTGGAGTCAATACTGTGTATTGGCTCCATGGGGGTTAAGTGACTTGCCCAAGGTCACACAGCTAGGAAGTGGCTGAGACCAGATTTGAACCTAGGACCTCCCGTCTCTAGGACTGGCTTTTAATCCACTGAGCTACCCAGCTGCCCCTTGGAAGCTCTCTTTTTAAAAACAAAAAGGAAATTGTATTGGTCTAGCACAGTTATTCTTGATAAACACATATTGGATTCAAATATGGTCTCAGACACTTCCTAACTGTGATCCTGAGCAAGTTACTTAGCTCCAGTTGCTTAGCTCTTACTGCTCTTCTGCCTTTTTTGCCTCAGAACCAGCACTTAGTATTGATTCTTTAAACTATCTTGTTTTAAGAAAAAAAATAAGAAAGAAATTATGGCAACTTAGCAATAACAACTGCTATTTCCCCCTCAGTACTCTGAAGTATACTAAATTCAGATATGATGACTAATCAGATAATTAAACTAATTAAGGGAAGCTAAGTACTCTCTTAACTACCATCTTCCATTTCTTGACTTTCAATTTCACATTATTTATATTTCTTCTATTCTCCTAAATCCATAGATTATTACTCCTCATAGAGAAAAATAAGAGTTGCTTTCTGTTGATTATTTATTATCCTACCATTCAACCCAAGCATATAACATGTTATGGTGAGAAGAACCATTGGATTTTTAGTGAGTGGACCTGGATTCAGATTCCAATTATGTACTAAGTGACTGTGGGCAAGTCTATACACTGGGCATTGGAGTAGATAATCATTTTGTTGTCTTTTGACTTCATTTTGAGCACTATCTCATTCTGTCCTTTGATAAGAATACTATCTGTTCCTGTAAGATGCTACTACTACTCTTATATGGATCCTCTGTTACCTGCCTATATCTCCATTTACTTTATGTGTGTTTTCAAATCTAAGTAAACTAATGAATTTATCTACATCATTCTTTTTAGTGCTTGGCACTTAATAGATGCTTAATAAACATTTATTGACTTTTTAGGTAGGTGTACTCTATCCCTCATTCAAATTCTGTGTTGGTGAGATTTTTTTCTGGAAAGTATACTACTCAAAGGGTAGCTCTGTGGCTCATTGGATTGAGAGCCAGGCCTAGAGATGGGAGGTCCTAGGTTCAAATCTGGCCTTGGACATTTCCTAATTGCATGACCCTGAGCAAGTCACCTAACCCCCATTGCCTAGTCCTTACTGCTCTTCTGTCTTGGAATCAACAGTATTGATTCCAAGACAGAAGGTAAGGATTTAAAAACAAAAAGCATACTATTCCTCTAGGGCTGACCACTTGTAGAATTACTGACCATGGGATCCTACCAATCTCTCTTTTTGAAGTCTTTGAAACCATTTTTCCTGAAACGTGTGATATATATCAAATTGTACTTATATTTTCTTGTTTCATGAATGATAAGAAATAGGAGATATTTTACTGCTTTAATTGGATAGGGATTAAATATAGGAAAGAATAGGATTAAAAGGGTGTTTGTATATCCACTCAGTTTGAGGAATACCTATTCAGTGTCTATTTTGTGCAAGGCACTGTAGTTTGGACACAAAAGTCAAAAAAAGTTTGCTTCTGACTTCAAGAAACATTTAATATTTTACATGGAATCTCACACAAGTACGTGTGAGATTAAAAAGAATATGACAAGGATAAAGAAGAGGTAGGAAAAATGCTAAGAGAAAGTTTTAGGAAAGATCACTGTTACTGTGAAGGGATAAGAGGAGGATTTGTGGAGGGTTTAGACCTTTAAGAGGTCCATTGGCAGTTGGATAAGGAATGAAGCAGAGGGTGTTCCAAGTATGAGAAGCAGCATGAGCAAAACCATAGCCAGGGAAGAAGAGATAGCCCAAGGCAGAATTGAGTAAGTTTTGCCTGATGAAAAACAGAAGCAAAACAGGAAAAGTTATGGAGAAGGAAGGGAAGAAGGCTTAGATCAGATAAGTGTCAGCAAGTGACATCAAGAAACTGCTGATGCTCATCCACAATGAGGACTCCAAATAGGGATGAGGGAAACAAGGCCAGGAGCAAACAAAGTAAAAGACACTGGCAGAATTGGAAAGTTATGCCACTTACCACTGACAAATTTGTTGAAATAAAAAGTATGGAAAATGTACAACAAATCCATCTTTCTGGGATGGCGTAAAGCCCAGTACCTCTGGGAGGCAGTAGATTGATTGCATGATTTCTGAACAGATATTGGTTAGCCATTACCCTTGAGCTTTGGGTAGATGGGGAAGGGGGAAGCCTGTCTACAAATTGCCATCTATATGTGTGGGACTATGAAAAATTAGATTTTTTTTGATTCAAGGCTACATAATTTTTAAATTTGAGTTTGCAAGCATTTCAACTCAGCTGTGTCATCAAAGCAGTGTTTACTTTAGTTATCAGTGCTTTATTCCTTGGACCTGAAAATGCGCTCAGTCATAGTTTGATATTCCCAAAGAGCAAAGATCTTGTCTGATGACTTGTTTGAATGAGGTTTCCTGCCTTGCATGGGCAGGACTTTGATCTGTGTGATGCTCTGCTCAAAGCAACATAACAGCTGGAGAAGTTTTAGGTATTTGAATCCATATTAAAACAATGTTTTAATCACCTTCTGTGTACCAAGCAATGTGATAGGTCCTGAAGACTCAATGACAAAAGTGGATTCTCTTCCTTGGCATAAAATAGTGGGAGGAAAAGCATTGGTTTAGAGAAAAAAAGAATACATTCTATTGGAAGAGGTGTACAATATACGTAGAATAAATATAAGGTTGTTTCTGGGTGGGCTGTAAGGCACTAGTAACTAGGTGGAATCAGGACAAACTTCATGTAAAATGTGGTATTTGAACTGAACTTTGAAGGAAACAATGGAATTTAAGAGACAGGTGAAGGTGAACAATGCAGATTTGTGGAACAATCAGTACAAAGGTCTAGAGACGGGAGGTTAATTAAATGTTGTGGAAGACACAGCAAGATTTTAATATGGCTGGACCATAGAATTCATCAAAGGGGGCAGTCTATAAGTTTGGAAAGTTAGGTTGGGACAAGATTGTGAAGGACTTTCAATGTCAACTCACTGCAGGGGTGTAGACTTGCTTCTACAGGAAACAGGGAGCCAGTGGAACTTGTAGGGCAGGGGAATTGACTAGATCAGACTGGTACTTAAAAAAATCACTTTGGCAGCTTTGTGGAGAATTGATAAGAGAAGAAAGAAACTGGAGGGTTTATGGGAAAACACGGGTAAGAATCAGGAGTAGAGGAAATGCCTAGGTTTTAGTCTGCATGGAAGGAGGTAAATACAAGCATCAATGAGAGCAGAGAGCAAAGTAGGTATTAATAGAGAGAGAGAGAGATTGGACTAGTGATTTCATTCAGATAGGGAAATCCAAAGTGAGGAGACTTCTTTTACGCTCAGATTGATAGTGATTATAGTAATATGATTATTAGGGAGTCTGTGGAATTCTTGCTTGAGTTGCCATGTTCTCCATTTTTTTAACCTTATTTCTTGGGTCTAGATGAAGTGATTTCATTTAAAAAAGAGCCCAGCCATAATGTTCAAGTTAGCTAGCATTGTGTTTTTGAAATATAGATTCTGGAAAAATCGAAGCAAAAGGCATTGGCAGAATTGGAAAGTTATGCCTCTCACCCTTGACAAATATGTTGAAACAAAAAGCGTGGAAAATGTACAACAAATCCATTTTTTCTGGGATGGTCTAAGCACAGTACTTCTGGAAGGCAGTAGATTGATTATATGATTTCTGAATTTCTCATTTGGTTTTCAGGTTTGACACTAAACTAAATTCTGAGTAGTTTCACTTCAGTATTACATTGATGCAAATTAAAGCTGTTGCTTCCTGTTCTCTTAGTCATCACTCTTTACATTTAAGGATATTTATCTTTTGAAAGACTTTTTTTGAGGGGGAGGCAGTGAATACAATCTAATAAAGTCACTCAAATTTCAAACATGCTCTTTTTTATATCAGCACAAATATCCTTAAGATTTTAGAAATGGATTTGTTTTTTAGATGTTAATGCCATTTTCCAACACAGAATAGGATCTATTGAGAGGAGAGTTATTTTAGCCTGTACTTAACTTTCAGGCTTCTAGATGCATTCTCACTTCTGTTTTCATATTCACACCCACATATTCCTAACACGATGATTCATGTACATGTGCCTTTGCTCCTGTCCTTTTGGAGGTTTCAAGTTTGACAGTTAATCTGAAGTTAGTATTTGCACATCAGAATCATTTTTCATTATTGGAATGCCTAAAAGGGGAAATCCAATCAGCAAATATTTATCAAGTACTTCCTGGGGGCAAAGCACCATGCTAGGCATCTTGAAGAATTCAGAAAAAATATGATTGATTTAATTTCTTCAACATGTTTGCATTTGTCCAACAAACAACAAAAAGCCCCATAGGGGTAAAAAGTTAATGATACTAAAAGATTTAAATCATTTTATGAAAATAACGTAAGAGGTGTCACAGTGTGATCAATCAATCACTTGCTAAATGAATGATACCATCATTGATCATGAATTGACCGGCTGAGTCCTAAATATTCAGAGAAGGAAGAAATCATTTTAGGCTAGAAGAGTGGTCCATCTTCATATACCTAGGTCAGCTGCCTAGTGGTGCTAGTTGGGGTTATAGAACTTTAGTTTTAGGTCATGTAGAGTTAAGCACTAGAATTAGGACATAATTGTTTGGACAATTGTGAAAAAGTAGATTGGGGTCAGATTATGGAAAGCTGTGATTTCCAGGTAAAATTGGACTCTTATAGTCTAGGCAATTGAAAGGAGCATGGACAGGGCAGTGACATGATCAAAATTATATTTCAGGAATGATTTTTGTCTGTCATACGTGTGATAGATGTAAAACTGGAGACAAAAGAGCCTTATATTAGGGGAAGCACTTACAGTAAGTCAGTGGTGAAGAGGCAGCATGATCTAAAAGCAGAGATAAAAGATTGCCAATGAGAAGACTCAAGTATATATTCTAATTGCCATTTTTCAGTTGTATGATCTTGGTCAAGTCACTTAAATTTTCAGGTTCTTAATTTCTTCATCCATAAAATTAGGAGTTTGGATTAGATCATCCTTAAAGTATTTTTCAGTGATAAAATTCTAAGATTTTCAATGATGATGATAATGGCTAACATTTCACAAGCACTTTAAGGCTAAGAAATCACTTTTTTTATTCTCACATCAACCCAATAATTAAAGGCTATTAGTTCAATTTATAGATGAGGAAACTGAAGCTATAAGAATCTGTATTATTCTCCCAGGGTCTATATTACTTTCCCAGGGTCACATAGCAGATAGATATCTGAGGCAAGATTTGAACTGATATCTTTCTGAATCCACGCTAAGCATTCTGTTTACCATGCCACTTAGCTGCCTGATGAGAGGGAGAAGCAGTATACCATAGTATATAGAAAACAAACAAATATGGATTTTGGAAACAAGACCTGAATTGAGGTCTGACTTTGCCACTTGGATAGCTTTGTGTATGACTGAACAAATCATCTGACCTCTCTGATCCTTCAAAAATCACTGTATCATCCCTTAGAGAATTCTGAGAAAAGTGCCTGCGGAAGCCATAATGTGCTACATAAACACAGCAATAGCTATTACTCAATTAGGGTGGTTGCATGTGAGAAAAGAAAGGAAGGGGTAAATATCAGAAGGGGAAAAAAAAGATAGTGAAAACTTTCCTACTTGTTTAAGAATTGCCAACAAAACAAAGCAGGACAGGAACAGAGCAAGGTTCTGGAACCTATAAAGGATGGGAATGTTCCCTGGGGATATCACAAAGGGCTCCACATTCCCATAGTTAACTCTGTTTACTGTACCTCATGGGGAGGACTCCAAATGAAACAGACATTGCTATGGGGTTCTGTGGCAACAATGTGAGGTTTGAATCAGAGTCCCTGGCTTCAAAGTTTGAACTTTTGTATTCCTGAGCAAATCACTGATCCTCTTGCCCCCAGTTTCTTCTATAAAATGAAGTATTCTCTCTATGCTTATCTCCCACATATATATGTATATATATGTGTGTGTGTATACTTGTATATCTTATATTAACCATTTACATCTTACATGTTCTTGCAGGTTCTACTCCCCTCCTCATCTTCCCCCAAAGAATATGCGCTCTTTGAACATAAGGGAGCATAAAATTTGCCTGTTTTGTCCTTCTTTCTATCCTGTGCACCAACTATAGTACCTGGCCTATGACAAGTTCTTAATCAATTCTTGTTGCCTGGCTTGGTTGAATTTGACAACTTACAGTCTCTTACCTATAGTTAAATAGTGATCCTATAGTTAGGAGTAAAGTCTTAAATTACATTTTGTGGGTATGACATAATAATTCTTAAAAATATTTTTGGGATACATTTATCCTTAACTCTTCTATAGAGGAGCCCAGTGTATAATCCACAATGCAGAGACTTTGGAAGCAATTAAAGGAAGCAGCTTAAGAGTGATTATAACTAGGATGTGCATCCTTATACCTTTATGGCATTCAGCTGTTTTGGAAAAGAGTTTGGAATCATGTTTAGAAGACAGTGAGAGGAGAGGAAGTAGAGGAACCAATTGTAGATGGATTTCCCAAGGCAGTAGTCTCACAAGGGAGGGGGAAAAAGTACTATAGGTAGTGGGGGTAGATCAGTGGAAAGTTTATTTGATTAAGGGTAGTTTTTTGTATCAGTGGCAATTTTTACTTAGCTCTTGAGATAAGACAGAAGTGGGCTTTGCATTGTGCCTTAAAATGTAATATGCTATCTTTTTTGGACAAATGAAGAAATGGACTTCCCTTGCTTAGAGCAAAGGTGCTCTAAAGGCAAATTTAGTGAATTCAGTCATAGTAATCATCATCATCATTATCACCTAGCTAGCATATATAGAGATTCAATGTTTGCAAAACCCTTTACAAATATTTTATCCTCACAACAATGTAAGGATGTATTTACTCTTTTGATCCTCATCATATAGTTGAGGAAACTGAGACAGACAAAGTTTAAGTGACTTGTCCAGAGTCAAATAACTAGTTAAGTGTCCAAGTTGGGATTTGAACTCAGATATTTCTGACTCAAAGTTTAGTGCTCTATCCATTGCACTACAAAACATGCTTTGCTATAAATTTCTGGGAACATGTGAAACAAAATGTATGTATTAGTCTAAATAATTTTATTTCAATAGCTGGGCCTTGATCAGTAATCATTATAAACCTATATTATTAACACTTGGGAGATTCATGTGTGCTTTGAATATTTGCAAGAGTTTTATAGCTGTAGAGAATTGTAATAAGATAATACAACTACATATTTGTACGTCTTACATTTTATAGAAATCTTCTATATTCACTAACTTATTCGTTCCTCAGAACAAAACTGCGCCAGTTAGAACAAATGTTTTTCCAATAAGGAACTCTCTGAGAGAGACCAAATAACTTGCTTAAGAACATTCAAATTGTAATTCATAGAACCAGGCTCAAACTCAGTTCTGAATCTAAGCTTTCATATTCCTTTTGCTAGAGGTAGATTAAAGGTTCACAGATGTAGTTATGAAAACATGCATGTAGATTCTATTGATCATCAGACCCTTAAATCAGTGTGATGGATATTGACATGTTCGTATATTATTAGTTGGTATATAGCATTCTAAGGCTTGCAAAGTACTTTACCAATATTATCTCATTTTATCATTATAGTAATCCTAAGAGGTGTTTTTTATTATCTACACTTTACACAACAGGAAACTGAGGCAGGTAGTGAATTTCCCCAGGTAACACAGCTAATTAGATGTATGGACAGAATTGGGACACCTGTGTTTGAAACTAGTCTCAGATACTTCCTAGCTATATTATCCTGGGCAAGTCACTTAACTCCAATTCCCTGTTCCTTAATACTCTTCTGCCTCAAAACCAATACTTAGTAATGATTCTAAGATTGAAAGTAAGAGTTTTTTTTTTTTAAAGAGAGTGGGGGAGAGGGAGGGAGAAAGACAAAAAGGAAGGAAGGAAGGAAGGAAGGAAGAAGAGAAGAAGGGGAAAAAGGAAGAAGAGAAGAAAGGAAGAAAACAAGAGAGAGAACAGAATTGTGAGATGGAGTATTGTATTTGAGGAACACCAAGGAAACCAGATCATACAGCATATGAGGAAGGTAGTGAAAGATAAGGATGGGAATAGGGGCAGCTAGGTTGTTTGGTGGATAGAGTGCCAGGCCTGGAGTTCAGAGAGCCTGGGTTCAAATCTGATTTCAGATACCTCCAAGCTGTGTGACCCTGGACAAATCACTTAACCCCATTTGGCTAGCTCTTGCTCTTCTGTTTAGAACTAAGACAGAAAGTAAAGGTTTTTTAAAAAGGGTAGGAATGGACCAAGTTGTGAAGAGCTTTAGATACCATTAGGAAGATTTTCTATTTGAGCTTAGAGACAGTGGGCATCTGCTGGAGTTTATTGAATAGGGAAGGGACATAGTCAGATGTGTACTTTTAAGAGAATTATATTGATGACTGATTGGAGGATAGATTGGTGTTGGGAAAGAATTGAGGCAGGGGGATCAAACAGAATACTATTGAAATAGTACAAACATGAGTTGTTAGGAGCATGTACTGTGTGGGGCAGCTGGGTAACTCAGTGGATTGAGAGCCAGGCCTAGAGACGGGAAGTCCTAGGTTCAAATCTGGCCTCAGACACTTCCCAGTTGTGTAAGTTGGGTAAGTCATTTAACTCCCATTGCCTAGCCCTTACCACTCTTCTGCCTTGGAACCAATACCAAGTATTGATTCCAAGACAGAAGGTAAGGGTTTAAAAAAAAAAAGAGCATGTACTGTGGTAGCAATTGTGTGAATGGAGACAAGGGAAGTAATTGGAAAGGTGTTGGGGAAAAAGGACAAAAACAACAACAAAGAATTGGTACATATTAGATATGTGGAGGGAGTTCAAAGGAGAGTTGATAATGACACTGAGGTAATGAAGATAAGGATTTCTGTTTTGGACATGTTTAGATTCCTACAATCATCCAGTTTGAGATGTCTAAAAGATAGTTGGCAAGATTCCAGCTCAACAGAGAAGTTGGATATGGGAACCATTTGCAGAGAGAAAGAGAGAGACAGAGAGACAGAGAGAGAGACAGAGACAGAGACAGACAGAGACAGACAGAGAGAGACAGAGAGAGAAAGAGAGAGAGAGAGACAGAGAGAGACAGAGAGAGAGAGACAGAGAGAGACAGAGAGAGAGGAAGGGAGGGAGGTAGAGAGGGAGGGAGAGAGAGAAGGAGGGGGAGAGGGAGAGGGGGAGAGAGAGACAGAGAGACAGAGAGAGAGAGAGAGAGCAGTGCCATAAAAACCTTGAGATGACAGAATATGCAGGAAAAGAGGGTGATTAATAGTGCCAAAAGCTTCAGAGAGGTCCAGAAAGATGAGAATTGAAAAAAAATACATTTGACTTTAGCAATTAAGAGATCATTGATAACTTTAAAAAGAACAGTACCATTTGAATGGTGAAGTTGGAAGCTGCTTGGAAGAGAGTGAGAGTAGAGGAAGTGAAGGCACCATGATGGTTTTCTTACCCTAATAACCACAAAAGAAAAATAAGACTATAGATAGCTGGGATAGTTGATCAAGTGAAGGGTTAAAGATGGATAAGATAGAGGCTTTTAGGCAGCAGAGAAACAGTCAGTAGATGATGCTGAAGTTTATAAAAAATGGGGATGTTAGAAGGAAGAATCTGCTGGAGAAGATAAGATTAACAGGAGCTGCTTGCGCATGTACAGGAGTTTTACCTTGCTGAGAAAAGCTACTTCTTTATGTGAAACAGGGGTGATGAAGGAAATAGTTGGGGAAGACATCTGAGTAATGTGAGAAAAGGTGGAGAAAACAAGAGGAAGATTTCATTGAATGACCTCATTTTTTCCAGTGAATTTCAAAAGGATAGGGAGAAGTGCAATGGAATGCTTGAGAAGCAATGGAAATGCTTTGAATAGGTACTGTGGCAAATAGGAGGTAGCAATAAAGCAATATAAGCAATAAAGCAAATAAAGACTTAATTGATTAGGACATGCTAAAATATGGCTTGCTACAGTGAGAACCCAGTTAAGATGATGTAGCATATGATTGCAGTTGGCCCAGTAAGAAGGGTTTTGTGATTTCTTCAAACTTTATTCACCAGCATGTGAATAATAGGCAAAATGTTAGGAGTAATACAAGGTTGTGCCTTGGTAATATAGGGTGATCAATAGCATAAGGGGAAAGGGATTCCAATCTAGTGGGTGGTTTGGTTTTGAGCTAATTCACCAAAGACTTGAGATAGGGAAGAGAAGGGAGTGCAGCCATTGCAGATATGACACCCTGGGAAAGAACTTAAGCATTAAGGGGAAGAGTTGGAGATATTCTAGGTATAGGAGTTGGGAGTATGTTAAATCAATAAATGATAAAAATTTTCTTCACTGTGAATTGTTTTGCAGATAGTTTTTAAAAAAAAAAATTGGCATTATAACCCTGTATCCAGTGTTACTTTTTAGACCTTTTCAGTTTCTTGTTTTTAACCTATAAATTAATCCCTCACTTTTATACAGCACTTTATCAAATGCTTTCACAGATAGACACTAGTCTGGAATTAATCTACCTGCGCTCAAATCCCACCTTAGCCACTTATGAGTTTTGTGACCCTGAGCAAGTTGATCTCTGTGTCTTTGTTCTTTTATCTACAAAATGGTTGGATAAGGTGCCTTCCTTCTTTAAATCTAAGATCTATGATTTCCTCTTCTTGTGATGTAGGCAGGGCTCATTATCCTCATTCAGAGGTGAAGCAATTAAAAATGAAAAAGATTAAGTGATTTGACATGCAGTTAAAGCTCTTTTTTGGGGAGGGGAATAGAGTCAGGGCTAATTATAACAGCAATAATATTAATAACTAACATGTTGCTGTTCAGTTATGTCCAATTCTTTGTGACTCCTTTTGGGGTTTTCTTTGCAAAGATACTACATATTGGAATGCTTTGCCATTTGCTTCTCAAACTTATTTTATAGATGAGGAAACTGAGGCTAACAGCAATAAGTGACATTTCCAGGGTCACATAGCTAGAAAGTATCTGAATTCAGATTTGAACTCAAGACTTCCTGATTACAGGTCCAATGCTCTATCCACTGCACCACCTAGCTCCCCAGCTAACATGTATATAACACCACAATGTGCGAGTGCTTACAAATATCATCTCATTTGATCATCACAAGACCTCTGGGAGGTGGATGCCTTTATTATCCCCATTTTTATAGTTAAAAAAATGACGTTAAGTGACTTGCCTTAGATCACTCAGTTAAAGGAGGGCTAAATTTGAACTTAGTTCTGACTGACTCCAGGGTCATCACTCTATCCACCCCCCCCCCCCGCCAGTTGGCTAAACTGGAACCCAGGTTTCCTGCCATTGTTTTAACTTCTACCCAACACTGTTTCTTTCAACTTGTCTGTTAATAGAATTATATATGTGATGCTTTTTCCTCTTCTCTCAAGCTATCTTTGACATGTTGGCAGAAAAAACATACCTTTATATTAATTAGATGATTAGATAATATTCTATGATTATTCAGAATACTGTGACACTTGGTGATGAGTAGTATGTGTTCTATTTCAACATTCAGTGTGCTCTCAATTTAAAAAAATAATTGTATAGCATTATGTTCCAATTATATTATAGGAGGAGAAGAGCTTAGGAAGTCTATCACATCCATTTCATTGGTATTGACATCCTCCTTAAGGGAAAAATTGCAATACTGAAGAGTAGAGCAACTAGAGGCATATATATATAAATGCTAGAAGAGAATAAAATGTCTGATGACATGTTTCCATTTGGATTACTGGTCTCTTTGGGGAGTAAGTCTTACAGAACCATGATTTACAAGGTGTCCCTAAAGTCTTAGTGCAGTGCTTTAATAAGACTTTTGGGACACTCTGTATTTAACATAGAAATGCTATTTTAGAATATGTCTCTCTGTGTGTTGTAGATCCAGCCCTGCCAAAATATTTGGCGATTCTAAATTGCCACTATTAATATACATGAGTTTATAGGCAGTGAAAATCTGCAAATAGCGACTGATTTTATAGTATCTTAATATCCAAAACCTGATTGGTTGGACTGAAATGTGCCACCAGACTGTCTGGTTCTGTGGCTGTACATCTTGTTGATTACAATTCTGTCAATTAAGTTCCATTCTATAAAATTAAGCTTCATAATAATCTCAAAGATTGGAATTGAGTCTATTACCTCCACTGTGGTGTTTAAAATAGTGCTATGCACCTCATAAGTGTTTTATGGAAATGAATATTGAAGGAGATGGGTATCGTATAAAATGATAGATATTAGCTAATCATGGAACAGTTAATCGACACAGATTATCCAGTTCATAGAAGTGAAGAGTCAGGGAAATTCAAATTATAGTATTTAATCAGTTCTTACCCTGTATCTAACACTGGATTTGAAGTAAAAGCGTTAAGTCCTAGTGGGAAAACAAAACAGAAACAGGTTTTGGGGGCTTGCAAGAAATGGCTTCCAGGTCTAGCACTGGCAGGTAGAAAATCTGAAATCTTAGAGTTAATCACTTGATATATCTTTGTCTTAGTTTCCATTTCTGTAAATGGGGATAACAGTACTTGCCCTCCTTCCCCCTCTTGGGGAGTTGGAAAAACAAGTGAAATATTGTATGAAAGTTCCTAGCTGTATGAACCTGGGCAAGTCACTTAGCTCCAATTGCTTAGCCCTTACCACTTTTCTGCCTTGGAGCCACAATTTAGGATTGATTGCAAAACAGAAGGGAAGGGTTAAAAAATTGTATGTAAGTAAAAAGCTGTGAAATGTTATAGAAACATGATTACTAACATAATAAAAAAGAAATATGGAACTTTGGCACTCTGTACTTCTTTAATACAGATTGCATCTTCACAGAAACATAAGCTCTCAGAACAAGATGGCAGAGGAATTCCTTTAGTTCATCCTATACCTATACCTCTAGAAGAAGCTCCCAACAAGTGGTCACCCAGCCTTGATGAAGACTTTCAACATTAGATTAAAAAAACAACTGTACGTGTGTGGGTTTGGGGAGACATGGTTAGATAATGAGTGATGTGAAGATCTATAGACTTCAATGGACTACAACATCAAAAGATCAATGATACCACAAAAATTTTAAAAAATGTTAATTTAATCTTGGGCTATATTAATGGAGACCTTTATTGAAGGCTTTCAACAAAGGCGAACCCACTGCTTCTAGAAGAAATTTATTCCATTTTGAGATAGCTCTACTTGTTTTGCTCTCCAAGTCAAGTAGACCAAGTCCAAAGACCTTTCTACATATACAGTGAGGTGGATAAATGGATAGAGCATGGGGCTTAGAGACAGGAAGGCATGAGTTCAAACTCTGCCTTAGAAAAACTTAGTAGCTATTTGACTAAGAAATCCATTTAATCTCTTTCTACCTCAGGTTCCTCATGTCTAAAATGAGGATAATAGTAGCATCCACTCCCATGTTTATTGTGAGGATAAAATGAGATGTCATTTGTAAAGAAAAAACCTCAGAGAACTTTATACATATATTTTATTATTAATAATAATAATTATTATTACATGACATTCCTTCAAATGCTTGAAGTCAGCCCTCATGTTTCTCCCAAGTCTTCTCTTCACCAGACTGAAAACTGGCAGCTTTTTTGAATAAGACCTTCTTACCAACCAGTTTATATCCTCTCTGTGATTGACCTCATTCTGTCATTGCATTCTCAGACCTGAGCATACACAACTGACATTGTGATATGGCCAGATCAGAGTCCATATGGAGCCATCAGTTGCTCTTCTTGTGCACCATAATTCTATTAATGTAGCCCAAGATTAAATTAGGGTTTTTTGTCTATTATGTCACACTGTTGACTTTTTGATCATTAGAACCTACAGATCTTTTCCACATGACTTGTTATCTAACTGTTTCTCCCCAATCTGGTACCTATGCAGTTGATTTTTTTTTTAGTCCAAATGTAGAACTTTACATTTATCTTTCTTAAATTTCATTTTTCTTTTTCTCAACCCTCCCTTTTCTTTCTCCCTTTTCCCCTTCAATAGAGCTGGGCACTGAGGTTTGAAGACAGATATAAAGGTCCTATTGATAAACTAATTATTGATTAAAAGTTACATACAACAATAATAATTTTCCTTTTGGCCACATAGTAAAGGAGCTTATAGTCATTTGGAAGAGAGAATATTTTAAAACTACCATTAAAAAAGATAACAAATTCCATGATATTCATAAGGTCATTTTGTATTCTGTTTGTAGTAATGTTGAATAAATGTTTTACAAAGCTGAAAAGTGTTAATTTAAGCATTTATCAATTTTATATTTATTAATTTTCAAAAATATTTCATCATTCTTTCACAGTAATTATAGACTTGAAGGCCCCCTTCTTGTATATACCTACTCTTTCTAGACTTCTGGCAGAACTTCTCAATCTTTCTAAAATCACCACAATGTAAAAAAAGAAAAAAAAAAGAAATTATCAGTGTAAATGATCTGCTCATGAGATACACATTTACATGTGCAGAAAACCAATGGATCTAATTGTTATTGTTTTATTTGAAACATTTTTATGATTTTGAAGAGAAACTCATCTTAGCAAAGCTGAAAACACAGTACAACTTAGTACCTAAGGAGTGTTTAAACAGGTACAGTATATGCAAAGTAGAGAACTTTCTCAAGAAGTAGAATTTTAGAGATGATTATATAATGCTACTTGGTCTCTCCCTCCTCCCTAAAGCAGAAAGACTTTAAGGATAGGGATCAGATTTTACTGGGAGAGGAAACTCCTTTTATCATCATAGGTTGGCATCTTTAATTTATACTTTGTTACCTAGAGTCCCAGAAGCCTCTAGGGTCACACAGTGTATTAGAGATGGAACTTAAATCCAGGCCAGCTTTCTATCTACTGTGCCACTCTGTCTCTAATAATATCTTTAAGCATCTTGAAAACCTATAAATGGAATATATTCTAATCATTTGAAATATGGTGGAATGGAAAGAGCACTGCCATTGAAGTTAGAAGATCTGGGTTCAGATTGTGATTGACATTTCTGTGGCCTTGGGCAAAAAATCTTAACCTCTTAGAAACTCGTTTTCCTCATCTGTAAAATTAGAGGGAATGTCTTTTGTGGTCTCTTTTACATCTAAATTGATGATCTTTTAAGTAAAAGGAATATATCAATCAATCCAAAACACTTAAGTTCCCATTATGTATCAGACTCTGGTGATACAAGTACATTAAATAAAACAGAAACAAGAAAATCTGGTGACAAAAGTAAACTTAATTTTTTTCTTCTTAGAAAAATGTGACCAAGACAATACAGAGAGAGTTACATCACCCATCAATAGTCTTTTTATACATGGAGAAATACAAGACCAATCTATCTGGGGAAATCATTCAGATGGCGATCTCATCAGAAGTAAGTAAATTATTGTCATTTTTTAAAATTTTGCTGGCAAGATAAAAATAAGGATTATTGACTCAGTTAAATAATCTTTCACATGTAAATGTGTTACTGTTATTTCCTGAAATGACTTTTATCCCAGTTTGAAAGTATGGATCAGAAACAAATATAAAAATAAGGCTAATTCCCACCCTTCCCCCAGTAAAGGAGATAGTGAGTTTACAATCCAGCATGGGATAGTCAGCCAAGGGTTACTGGAAGACTTTGGGGAGAATCCCAGTCTTTGCCTAAGTAGAAAGATTGTTTGGCTGCCCTCCTTGTTCTTAGAATTTTAAACCCTTTTAGGCGTGTGGTTTGTAGGGGTCAGGGGCATGGAAAGATAATGTTAAAGAGCTCTCACTCTATAATTCTACCATAAAGCTTTCTGTTCCCCTATGTAGGATTCCATGAAAATCATAGATCTAGAGATGGAAGGAAATCTCAGAGCTCATCTAGTCCACTTCCCTGATTTTACAGATGAATAAAATGAGCCCTAGGAAAATATACATGACTTTTCCAAATGATCAGTGACTTCCAGATATTTAGATTTGATATTCCAATATCTTACATGTCCCCCTAAAAGTCCTATTTAGTTTGTGCAACAGAACCTTCATATACATTATCTTCAACTTGGGCAATGCCTTTCAAATAAACAAACAAACCTTCTATCACTGTCCTTTAAATCCTTTTGTAAAATGATAACAAATAGTATGATTCTAGGGTACTTATTTTAAAACTCAAACAATTAAGCTAATTTTCTTTAGGAGATTTTTTTGAGAGAATTTTATGACACCTCATGAGAAAATTAGAAACATTCTGGATTATTACAATTTAAGAGTAAGAATCATTACTGTTTATGAAACTGGTCTTGAGCTTAAATTTCAAAATCTAAAAGCAAACAGATTTTTCTTGGCCACCACACAGATAGATTTGTGGCTGCAGTGATGGCCAATTAATTTTCTAGGGAAAGTAGGGGAGGCATTTGACAGTAATCTGAACTGCATAAGACAAATCATTGGTTCTGCCAAAGGAGTTTTCTCTGATCCACACCGGAGAAGGCAAACTACTTGGATCTTCTATGTTCTAAGAGGGAAATGAAAATCAGTATGTCTTGTGATTTTATTTGCTAAATTAAAGTGAATCATAAGTAATGTATTTTTCACGTACTTGAAAGTCTACATAGAGATTCTATAATAGTCAAGATTTAAGTAGTGTGTATTCAACTTTTCTAGTTAATTTTCTGCTGTGGTAAAAAATGAAAATTACTTCATTCTGAAGACCTTAAGTAGAACAATGTTTAATTTTTAAAAATTTGTTGGTTGTGTTTTTGTTGTTTTTGTCCAAATCAAGATTTTATTTGAGGGTTATAAAAATAGTGATTATTGGTTCTAAAAATACTCTAGAATGTTTCTAATTAGCTCTTGAGGTGTCTTAAAGCTTTCTTATTAGTGTGGGGAACTCTCATTGTAGAAACTCCCACCATCTGATACATGTCAACAATTCATCTTTAGTGTTATAGTTTTAGAGAGTTGCCTGGGGCATGCAGAGTTTAACTCATAGAGTCACAAATTTAGAATTAATTTTAGAGGCCCTACAATTCCTCCCTATTCATTTTATATATGGGGAAACTGAGTCACAAAGTCACAAAGGGGTTAACTAATTTGCCCATATTCATACAGCTAGCATATGACAAAATCTTCTTGACTGCAGACCCTTTCCTCCATCTGTTATGTTTTGCTGCCTCTTTTAAATCATTATGTTCCTTAAAATAGTCTACATCCAATGAACTATAAGCATCCAATACTTTGTTCCACATTTCTATTGTTGGGAGACAGTTGAACAACTAGACTTAGATTTTATTACTTAATCTATTTGACCAAAGCTGAATAATAGCAATCTAGAAGTTTCTATTTTGCAAAGAAGAGTAGAGGAAAGAAGTGGGGTTAAAGGGACCTAAGGAATTTGGGAGATCAGATGAAAGTGATACAAAATTGCAGAAAGGGCGGAATGGGGGATTTAGTCTTTGAAGAACTCTACTCCAAGTGCTTTGAAGTAAAAGAATTGTATATTTTTTTTCAGGCTAATAATGATCTGTGTTCTTGCTTTCTTTCCCCAAAGCTCTAACTTAAACACTAAACACTAAACTAACACTAAAACTTTGTAGTACAGATCTTGCCCTTTTCATAGGGACATTATGAGTGGAAAGTGCTTTGTCAACATTACCTGTTATATAAATGTGAGTTATCATTACATGAAGCTTTTTTCTCTTTTGTGTAAAAGATAAAGGTTGGCCTAACCATATTGGAGCAGTGTTTCAGTTAGGAAGCACAGGTAGATTTGCAATTCCCATCTAATAGATGGTTCTTGGGGAAAGTTGAGTGTTGAATAACAACAGAACGTATCCCCAATTTATCAGACTTATCTCTTGCTTGTACATAATTTTTGCTTGTTCTCTCTTTTGTTTTAGATTTTGAGCTTCTTGAGGTCAGAGATTAGTTCTTACTTTCTTTGAATCCCTAGCATTTAGCACAATGCTGGGCATATAGTAGATGCTTAATAAATGAGTGTTAACTGGCAAAGATGATAGGAACTGTCACCAGAAAGTTACAAGGGTACTACTCTCTGAATTGCAAGGTGGAGTAGCTGACAAATATATATTTTTTAATTATCTTGGGGCAGCTGGGTGGGTCAGTGAATAGAGAGCCAGAGGTGGCATGGGATGGACCTGGGTTCAAATATGATCTTAGATACTTTCCTAGCTTTATGTTTCCTGCATGAGTTGCTTAACTCCTATTGCCTACCTCTTACCACTCTTCTGCCTTAGAACTAATAGACAGATGGTAAGGGTTTAAAAAAAAAATCCTCTTGTTGCTCTTTTTCTTGATCTCAATTGTTCATACATGAGTGATAATGTATGTATGCTCCATTTTCACAGTTCCCAACACAGCAACCTAGTACCCTATAATAAAGTCTTATCTTTTCTTTAGACCCTTACCTTCTCTTTTAGAATTAATACTGTGTATTGGATCCAAGGCAGAAGAGCAGCAAGGGCTAACTAAGCAATGAGGGTAAAGTGATGTGTCCAAGGTCACACAACTAGGACGGGGCTGAAACTGGTATTTGAATCTGGGACTTCTTATCCCTAGACCTGGCTCTCCATTCACAGAGCTGCTTCCACTCCAATCAGAGTAACTTTACAAATTTAATATTACCGCTTGCTTTTCCTTTTTTTTTTCCTTACTCCCCAAAACTCGAATGCACTTTTTACCCTAAGATTCCAAAGAAATGGTTGCTTAAAAGTGACTCCTCTTCTTTTGACCTTTAGCATCCAGAATTGCTGGCTGTCCCTGAACAACATAGCGTCTCTCTCAACGGAGCAGTCAGGGAGCGTGTATCCCTCTTCCTTCTAGCTTCTAGCACGTTGTTAAGGGCCCAATAAATCTTTTACAACAATAATAGACCCTGGAAAGAGGGCTTTGGCTCGCTGCTTGCTCCAGGAGAAGAGGAGGAGGAGGAGGAGGAGGAGGAGGAGGAGGGAGCAGGGAGCGCATCTGCAGTGAGTCAGGACGGAGTTGGCTCCCCTTTTCGGGAGCCTGGTGGTGGCTCCCTGAGTACAGAGGGGCGGACAGCTGGCTCTCACAGAATTGGTTCTAGCGCTCCCGCCACGGGGCTGGGGTAGCTGGCTGGTGGGGTCATCCGAAAGAGAAACGGGCTACAGTGTGGGAACATTTTCAAATGAACTACCCACTCAATTTTCCTTGCTGCCATGGAATCGGTACAGACAGCTGCAGAGCGAGGAGTTCTTTCCCACTGGTTGACAGAGTAGTTCCTCTCTCTTCTTTCCTTTGAGGGGTGCTTAGTGAGGGCTGGCAGCTTACCTCTCCATTCCCCCAGATGCTGGCTGCCCTCCTCGTTAGACTCCTTTAGGAGATAATTTATATAACGGACTGTTAGCCTCCTGTGCTATGGTGTTTTTGATTTACTTTTCTCAGAACTGAGCGCTGGAAAGTCAAGGGAGTGGTCGCTTTGGAAATTGTTCTCTAATTAAAGGGTGTACCTCTGAGGCTGCACAAGCTGAACTTTTCCCAAATTGTTCTGTCAACTCTAACCTTGACCCATATGGACCACCCACTTGCGGGTCATGATTGGTTCATACAGATGCATAGAGGGCTCACCTCTGGGGTGATACCAATTGCTGTAGATTAGAATTAGGAACCACTGTGGTAATAAAATCTATGGAAAGTTTTTACTAATCAGTATGGTTTATGTTGAAAAATGACTCTCTCTGTCTCTACTCAAATTGAGAAAGATTTTCTTAGCAAATTAGGGAAGAATTAAAAATATAATAGAGTTTTTGTTTGGAAGTCTTGTATATTGAAAGCACTTTAGCATTAATGATTTCAGTACATCTTGTATCTAAGAGAAAATGTTTTTATTTTCCTTTCAATCCGAAACTAGTATTTCACTTTAGAGGTTTTGTAAAGTTGTTATTTTTAGTTACAATATACCAGAACAAAGGCAAAAATAACTTGACACACATGAAAACTTCAACATTTTTTCTTTTGAGTTACATAGCCTATTTATGTATGCTGTTTATCTGAAATGTAGTTTTGTCTCTTTTTAATGATTGCTTTTTTTCTTGGGTAAAATAGATGTTGTGGTGTGATGCCCATTTCAATTACTGCTAATTTTTCTAGTTATCCCATATGCATCAACTGCTAATTGGATAGCTAACCCTGCTTTTTAAAATTAGAATAGAGTTGGAATAAGAGTAATGTTTTGATCTTGATCTTTTGGGGGATTACTTCTATTCTTACACATATACACATTAATGCACATTCATGTCTTCTGCATTTGGGTCGTTTTTTGTACAGGCCAGTGATTTCAGTGGTAGAGAGAACTCCCAGTATGGCTGGGGTGGAGGGATAACAAATATTATCAAGTGCCTACTATGTGCCATGTACTGTGCTAAGTACTTTATAAATATTATCTCATTTTATCCTCACAACAATTAAGTGCTATTATTACCCCATTTAATGGATGAGACTTAAGTACAGAAATAAAATCAGTAACCTTCCCTAGGACACACATTCAGTTAGTGTCTGAGGCCTGACTTAATCTTATGCGTTTCTGACTCCAGGCTCATCACTCTATCTCCTTCTCTACTACTTATAGGCTAGAATAAGGAATACTGAAGTGTTAAGTGTCTTGCTTGGGTCCTGTAGCTATTATGTGTCAATGGCAGATTTTGACCCATATCTTCCTGCCTACACCATCCTGCCTCTTGGAACAGACTCTATCATCCTAATAATGTACTCTAAGGAGAGATGGCTTTTATTTTTTTTCTCTTTTATTAAAGTGCCTCAAGTCTCTATTGTAGTCTTTTTTAAATGAAAATTTACACTGTTTACTGTGTCTTTGGACATTTTCTTTATACAAATGACTTCTAATTCTAAATGTCATCCCTTTTTTCCAAGATGCTTCTTTAGATTCTCTTCTGATGGAATTCTTGTTAGGTTCAACAGTTGAGTTCAATTAGTTCTCTCCTTGGTGATTTTTACAGAATTCCCATGTTTTAAAACTGAGAAAGTCAACATGCTATACTTAGATTGTAATCTCTATTCTATTTAACCTTCTTCCCCCTTTTTCTTATGGAGTTTTGCTATTTTATTTAAGGCACTTAATTTCCAACAGAATGTCATCCATCCTCTGACACTAATTCTGAATTGCCCTAAATTTATGAAGCTATTGTATAATGGTGTTTGTTTGTTGTTGTTTTTTTAATTACTGAACCACATGAAGTTTTTCTCACAGCATTTTCTCTTAAGGAGTTGTTCTAGTTAGATTTGCTTTATTAATTGAAAATTCTGTTATTCCTTTCATCCTCCCTTGCCAGATGACCATTGGATCCCTCAGTAATGAAACTCATGTCAAAACATTGTTGAACAATTGCTTTATATAAATCTTCAAGAGTAAGACAGGTTGCTGGTTTTGTTAATCATGTGTATGATTTTTTTTTTTTGTGCTGGAAATTATTGTATGGAAATTGTGCTTTCTTGCTATAAACCTCAATTTATAGGAAGGCTCATTTGAATTTCTCTCAGAAATCTTTATCGAGGGGTCAACTGGGTAGCTCAGTGGATTGAGAGCCAGGTCTAGAGTTGGGAGGTCCTAGGTTCAAATCTGGTCTCAGATGCTTCCCATCTGTGTGACCCGGGGCAAGTCACTTAACCCCCATTGCCTAGATCTTACCACTCTTCTGCCTCCAAGACAGAAGCTAAGGTTTTTTACTAAAAAAAAAGAAATCTTATCGATGCCTTTTTTCTTCACTATAGTTATTTTACTCCTCTTAAGACAAAGAAACACAATTAAGCAAAAAATTCAACTTACTGACCAATATATAAAACACAATATTTTGTCCTAGTAGTCTTCTGCCTCTCAATATATATTTCATTAGCTATGAGTTTAGGACAGAGGTGTCAAATCCAGAGAACCATTTCTATTTGAATTTGATACCTCTGCTCTAGGACATTCATTGGTTTTTCAATTACTCAGAATTTACTTCATTTCAAATATATTTTCTTATAAATTGGTATAGTCATTGTATATATTGTCTTGGTTCTGCTTATTTAATTCTACATCAGTTAATAAGGATCTTCCCAAGGTTTCTATGCATTCCTCTTATAGGTCATTCTTTAATGTGTAAGGATGTTTATTCCCTTTTTAGTTTTTTTTTAGGCATTCCTCCATCAATAGGTATCCACTTTGTTTGGCATTCATTAGTACCATGAAGAGTGATTATTTTGGTATAATGGATCTTTGTTTCTTTTTTTTTAACCTCCATAGGGATATATGATCAGTAGTGAGATAGCAACATCAGAGTTACTCAATTTTCCTGAAAATTTTCCAAATGTAGATCCAGAACAATTGTAATATTTTCAACCTCTTCCAAAAGGGTGCCTATCAATATTTCTGCATATTAGAAGAGATTTACAGCAAATATTAATTGCTTTCCTATATAGCTGTTTTTTTCAATATGCTTAAAAAGAAAAGATGATGATGGAAGAAAGATGAGGGTTGGGGGGAAAGAGTAGGAAGAAAAATATTTTGCCTTGCCTCACTAATCCTGTTGCAAAAATAGAAGAAGGTAGGTCTTCAGGTTTACTTCTTTCTTATCCTCTCTTCTGCACTTTAACATCCCTCTTCCTCACCCTTAATAATCGAGTAATCCAAAATATGTGGAAAGATTTTAATATCACTTTCAAGTAGACATGTTTTGATTTTTTTAAAGATTCTGAACCTAAACTGCATTTTTGTGTGAGTGTGAACTTAAAAATGGTCTCTGATGCCTACTAATTGTGTTAAAAGTCATATGCTAATAGGGCAGCTAGATGGCACAGTGGGTAAATTGCCAGGCCTGGAGTCAGGAAGACACGAGTTCAAATTGGCCTCATCAGTTTCCTCATCTATAAAATGAGCCAGAGAAAGAAATGGCAAGCCACTGGATTCCTTTGCCTTAAACCCCACCCCCACCAAGAGTTAGGGCAGGAAAACAACTAAACAATAACAAAACTATGCTAATGCTTAATAAAACTTTGTTTTGGAATTTGTTGGGAAGAACTTGAGCACTTGCTACTTTAATGGAAAAACAGGAATGGTTTTAGTGTGCTGTAAAACAGTTTTTTGATGGATATCAAAAATATTTTATTTAGAACTTTTGATATTAGGCTTTAAGGTATACAAATGTGCCAGTGAAAATCTTTATTTTTGCCTATTGATGTTAAACTAAGTACTCTACAAATACTTGTATTTACCACTGCCCTAATGATTCATTTTTTTCCTTCTCTTTTGTTTGTCCACCCACTGCTCCTTTTTGCAAGGATGATCTTTAGGGTTTTTTTCCTCCTTAAATGTTTCCAGCTGTTAATTTTCCAACACCTCTTTCCCCTTCTTTCTACCCTCCCTATCTAACTTCCCCTCCTTTCCTTTCTCCTTCTTATATTTTTGTAATCCTACTGTGTGTTTATTTAAAATTGTTTAGTTCAGCAGATGTACAGGGGATGAAATTCATTGCTATTTTGAAAACTTTTTAAAGTAATTAGTTTGTTCCAGTATTTAACTTTGCTTGTCTGGATTTGTAAACTTGACTTTGCCTCAGGAATGTAATTGGTTGTGAAATGGTAAGCTGTATACAACCTAACCTGGCAAAAGATAGTGGTTCTTAGTAAAGGGTCCCTACCGAGGAATGTTTTGGGGTCACTTGCAGCATTTTTATCCCCCCATGCCATCTTGCTTAGAAAAAAAAGATCCTCTACTATAAAGCTTCATGAATATCCCAATTAACATCCAAATTAAGGGCAATTGTTTTTAGTTTAACTCATCACACATTTTCTGACATCTGTGAAGACCTTCATTGAAATCCCGCTCTGATGTCACATTCTACATGAAGGTGAACCTGTATTCTTTTTAAAAACTTAAAATTTATTGATCTTGTTTTAATATGATCATAATTTCTCAATATAAGCCCCTCAAATGAAGTGAGCCATATCTTATAACAATTTTTCTAAAAAGCAACTGATCAAAACTAAGATATCAACCTAGTCTAGTAACATATGAATTGTTATACCTTCATGTTGTCCCAACCTTAGCAAAGTAGAGAAAGAGGATCATTTTCACATTCATTCAGGGTGTTTAGTTTCATTTGTTGTTGTTTCTATTTACATTGTTGAAGTCATCTGCATTTTTAAAGTTGTCTCAGAAGAAGTCAAACTCTAAAGGCTTTATGTATTTGACAGGTTGTATGTCTTATTGTCTGAGAACCACTTAGCCCAGATAAAGGCAGAAAAGGGGCATCAGTAAAAATTTCAATAAGAGGATATGTTTTTTGACTGTGACAATTCATGAAACATGGAGTAGTTTCCATCCTCACTTCTGGAGGGAATACAAACATTGATGAAATCATGGGCCTTTATAAATATGTGCAAAGCTGTGTTAAGGAAGTGGAAAGGGAGGAAGGAAAGAAGGAAGGAAGGAAGACAAGAAGGAAGGAAGGAAAACAGGAAGGAAAGAAAAGCATTAGGTAGAAGTACGTGAATAACTATACTGGAAAATAGAACCTGAAAAATGCACAGGAGGTATAGTGCTTTTCAGAGAGCAAGAAAGAAAAGATTTCCAGCTTGGAAGGCTCTCAGAAAGCCTCATAGAAGAGATAGCACTTGAGTTGGGTTTTGAAGAATTTGTGCCTCAGGTTTTGTTTAGTTGTTCATTCATATGTGACTCTTTATGACCCCATGGACTATTTTTTTCCATAGTGTTTTCTTGGCAAAGATATCCAGTGGTTTGCCATTTCCTTCTCCAGTTCATTTTATAGATGAGGAAACTGATGAGACCAAACTTGAACTCATGTCTTCCCGACTCCAGGCCTGGCAGTTGACCAACTGTGCCACTTACCTTCCCCCTACGCCTCAAGTATCCTTCTTTTATTATCTCCCTTAAATGAACACACTCATAGCTATCAGTCTGTCATGTACTATTCTGTTTATATCAGTATCTTATTTTTTCCCTAACCTAGAGGTTTCCAACCTAATCTTCATGAGGACTTATTTTTGATATCCTCAAAATGTTATAACCAGTGACAAGGGGACGTAGATTATACTGACAGTATAAACCATTGTCACTATTTTGGGAAGGGGATGGCATAGGAAAATAAGAAGATCTTGACTGCCTTCACTTTCCTGGTATGCATCCTTGCCAACCAGGGAGAGAGATATTAGTGGTAATAACCAATTGTACTGATGCCCTTGAGCTACAGGGAAGATGGACATGTCAGGGAAGCTGGTTTGGAGATCAAACAGGCAAGAATTCATGATTGACTGGTAGATCTCAATTAAGGGTTGGAGAAGACTGCTCTAATTTGTAAAGGTTCTCAGTCTTCTTGTCCCTGGTGCCACACACACTTTGAATTCAGGTATAAAGTTTGTAGAACATTTAATATAGAATGAGCTTTGCAGTATAATACAGTCAAAACACACATTTAAAACATTGGCTCCTAAAAGTTATCTGTGTTGATCCTTCTGGGGAATCTCTTTAGAATACTTTGAGATTCTGGTATTAGAGGGTGAAAATTGCATTAAGTGTGTCATAGAATGTGCCTGGGAAATAAGTGGGTGGAAAAATTTTCTCCGTTTTGGAACATTATTTAATTAAATACATTTTCTCTGGTACTTTGAGACCTTGGCATCGTGAAATTTAAGAAACAAAGTAAGATTCCCACAGATTCAAATTGTCATAAATAATTGATTAATACCAATGCAATCATAATAAGATTAAATGAAGTCTGTGCTTTCAAGCATTCGTTGCTGTCCATCATTCTCCATCTTTAATATTCTCCCTTTTATAATGTAACATCTATGTAGGGGTCCTCCTTTGGGGATTAAAAGCTGCATTTTTTACAGTTTTTCTCACATCCCTTTAAGCATCCTAGAGAACAACCATAATGGATACCTTTAGAAACAAAGTACTATTGAGTACTTCTTGTCCTCTTCTTAGCTTCCAAGAGTTCACTGGTCATATTGCTATCACCATTTTTCTACACCAAATATTTTATTTTCTAATTAAATACTTTTATATATTAAGAGATGGTTCTGTATTGTGGGGATGGAACAGAATTTGGACTATTGATTTTATTGGAGTAGGGGATTTCTGATGAGGACACTCCTGGTACCAATGCGTATTGGCATTCAGTCTACAATGTAAACTTCTGGAGAAGTCCTGGGAACACTATAAATGTTCCAGGTAAGTTGGGTAGGATCATGGCCAGCGCATGTCAGGTAGGACTTGAACCCTAGAATTCAGAAATGTTAGCCATTCTTTTCTACTTCAATGAGATCAAGACTACAAATGGGCTATTAAAATTTTTGTATTTAGAACATTTCTGGTTTGACTAAATTTTTTAGCTTTAACTTTTTATAGGGACATGAGACCATAAATTATGGGAGTGAAGAGGTCAGTGCTAGTCCAAACACCTCATTTTACAGATGAATAAACTGAGCCCCAAAGAAAGTCAGTGAGTTTCTTGAGGCAGCATAGGTGGTAAAGGTAAAATTTTAACTTAAACCAGGTTCTTTGATTGCTAGAGCTGCACTCTTTCCTCTTTACCTATATTTTGATTAAAATTGTATTTTTTATACATTAAAAATTTTATTTAAAATTTTACATATAAAATATTCTCATATATATCATTTAAATAAAATTGGTGAAAAATTAAGTAATTTTTGAAGTAAATAGTGTACTTTTTAGGTTAAAAAAGTAAATAAGCAATGCATATAATATTCCTAAGGGATGATTCTTCAATACATTTTTTACAAAGATATATTACTATCATAATAACTTCCCTCCAACAAAATGGCATAATGAATGAGAAAGAGTAAAAATCAATTTTCAAAAAAATATGAAAGCATCTACTATATTCAAGACACTATATACTAAGCCCTGCCAATACAAGAAGTGGCAGAACATAGTTCCTGCCCTAAAGGAGTTTACATTCTAAAGGGGGAGACAACTTGCAAACAAATCAAACTATAAACAGGAAAAATATGGAATAAAGGAGAGAAAGCACTGGAATTAAGAGAGATAGAGGAAGGCTTCCTACAGGAGGCAGGATTTTAGTTGGAACTTCAAGGAAGTCAGGGAGTTCCATTGTTGGAGTGGAAGAGGGAGAGTGTTCCAAGTATAGGGAACAGTCAGAGAAAATGCCTGGAGCCTAAAGATGGAATGTCTTGTTCATGCAATAGCCAGGAGGCCAGTGTTACTGGATCAAAAAATATATGTTTGGGGAATAGGGTAGAAGAAGACTAGAAAGGTAGATCAGGATTAGGTTATAAAAGAGGTTAGGTTATAGCAGAGCATTTGGTATTTATCCCTGGAGACAATAGGAAGCCACTGGTGTTTATTGAATGGGGGGTATTAGAGGCATGGTGACTGACACAGCTGGACATATGTTTTAGGAAAAAATCACTTTAGTGGCTGAATGGAGGTTGTTTTGGAGTGGGCAGACACTTAAGGCAGACAGACCCACCTGCAGCCTATTGCAATAATCAAGGCATCAGGAGGTCAGGGGTTTGCACCTGAGTGGTGGCAGTGTCAGAGAAGAGAAGGAGGAATATTGGAGAGAAATTGCAAAGGAAAAAAAAAAGCTCAGACAGGGTAGGAGTGGTGAGAGAGAGTGAGAAATCCAAAATGCCTCCTAGATTTGGGGTCACAGGGTCTAGAATGGTATTGTTTCTTTCCTTAAAGCAAGAGTTCTTAAACTGGGGCCCTGGGTTTGGTTTTTTAAAAAATATGTATTTTATTAATAAGCTATTTCAATATACTTTTCTTCCTTTGTTACTTTATGTATTTTAAAATATAATTCTGAGAATAGTTTGTTAGAGTTTACCAAGCTGCCAAAAGAGGCCATGACAAAGAAGAAGTTAAGAATGATTGTCTTAAAAGGCTAAGCTTTTTTGAGACCACTTTGCAATGTGAAGAAAGCCCCTGTTACAAACCCTCCTGATTATCTAGCACCAGATATGGCTGCAGTTAATTGTCTACTCTTTGGAAGGAATTCATGACTAAAGTCTTGGCACCAAATAGTAAGTGTCAGAAATATCTGTTGGATTTTGACAGAAATGTAGTAAACAGAGGCATGTGGTAATGATGGATAAAAAGCAAGTATTAGAGTTAGAAGGTCAGAGAGTTCAGTCCTACTTCTGATATATAATGCTAGTTAAGGTTGAGGAATTTTATCCTTTCCCCAGGAAGCTCTGTGCCACTAAGTTTCAGAGAGACCTGCCTTAGTTTTCTCACCAGAAAAATTCTCTTTATCACTTAAAATAACAGGTTCAGTCCCTTTCTTTTCTTTTAAAATTTAAATTATATTTATTTGTTCATTTCATTAAAATTCCCAACGAATTCTCTCTCTTCCTTCTTTCCCTCCTTGCACTAGAGAAGGCAACATTTTAGAAAAAAGATATATGCATATATAAAGCTTGTCTCACTTGTATCTGTTTATCTGTTCTTTCTCTGGAGGTGAACATAACATACAAATAATTCTTCAAACAATATTTTTGTTGCTATATATGATGTTCTTTTTGTTCTGCTTGTTTTACTTCATAATTTCATGTAGGTCTTTCCATATTATTTAAAAAAATAACCCGCTCATCATTTCTTACAGTGCAGTAGTATTCCATCACAATCATATAGGACTTGTTTAGCCATTTCCCAACTGATGAACATCCCTTCAGTGTCCAGTTCTTTGCCACCACAAAAAGCTTTAGAACATCTAAGTTTTTTCTTTTTTCCCTGATCAGTCCCTTTCCATGAGTCGACAACACAGGAAGTAAAATAACAGCATTTCTATGATCTTCACCACATTTGGCCTTCTAGTTGAATTTAGTCTTGGATTTATTAGAAATAGTGAATTCCAAAATCATGCAGTGCTGGTTTTTTTTTCTTTGCTTCTGGTAAGTAGAAAGACAGCTTTTTTTTTTTCAGATGAAGTCTATCAGTTGCCAAAGAACAATTTATTAATGATAGAATTGTAACATTTGTCTAGTGTATCGCTTACAAAGTGTTTTTCCAGCCATTATCTCATTTTATTTTCTGTAAGTGAGACAGTTTCTTTTTCCACTTTACAGTGAGGAAAATTTGTTGAATAGTAAAGTTAGATCTATACTCTACATTCTCAGTGGAAAATGCCTGCTTTGGGTTTCACTGTTACTTCCCTGATAGCCTCTGTAAGAAAATTGATATTACTGTATACCAGGGCTAGAGAAGGTCATGATATTTCCTCTTGCAGCAGCTTGAGCTTATGCATTGAACAGCAGAGAGCACAGTAAACTGGGAGGAATGCTGAATTGAGAATCAGAGGACAACCTGAGTTCAGATCCCATTTCGGATATTTATTGTGTGACTCTATGTAATGTCACAAGGCTCTTTCCGTTTCCTTTATAAAATGAGAATAACAGGACCTACATCACATGGTTATTGTGAAGATCAAATGAGATAAAAGTAACAATTGAAAACATTGATGAGTACGTGGTGAAATATAGGGCTGAGAACTTGACTACTTTTTCTTAAATTCAACAGTGAAGGGAGAGGAAAGATGATATCTTAAGGATATGGTCAAGTGAAGATATATTTTAGAGAGGAGATACCTGAATATATTTGTCATCAGATAGGATTGGTGAGGGGACAGTGTCGACAGCTCTAAAAGGAGATAAGAGATGGAGAATGAGTAGATGGGTTAGCTTTTAATGACCTTCCTTCTTTGTTCCTTTCTTCATTCATTCCTTCATTCCTCCTTTCCTTCCTTCCTCATTCAAGCCCCATGCTAGATAGATCAGTTAAATTCCAGAAAAAAATGTAATGGATCAAATATAAGAGTATGAAAAGTAGCTGAAACTTATAGAATATGACTTATTCAATAGTGTACTTGAAGTGGTTGGTAAAGCGCTATATAAATGTCAACTATTATGATTATTATTATAAATGATTCATATAAACTGGTTATTAAAATGTAATTTTTTGATGGAATAGTTATTGGCTCCATGGCTTTACTGCCTTGCTTTGCTAGGTTATTCATTCATTCATTTCATTCGATTCATTTAACACATTTATAATTGAATGCCTGCCAAATACAGGGCACTGTGCTAGGCACTGTTCACTTGGTGTGACTTTGATGTCCTCACTTTGCTTTAGTTTTGGAGTTCTTTGACATTTAAAGAAAAAAGGAATAATATTGTTATTGATTGTATTTTGTTTGAATGCTGTGCATGAGAGAATGTTTGTGAAATTAATTAGAAAACTATAATGAATTAAAGAAATGTATGGTGGCATCAATCATCATTTGCCTTATCTTAAGCTCAGTTCAAATACCACCTACTATATGAGAATTTTCTTGATTCCCCTCCTTCTGTTAGGGCTTCCCTCCAGTCCCTAAAATTATAATGTGTTTAATTTGTATATGGTTATATAAGCTTATTATACTGTATGCTATGGAAATATAGTTAAGTACACTTATATAATTTCATTGCAATTAATTTGTTTATATTTATATATATATATTTATGCCATATAACTATATATGTGTGTGTGTGTATGTGTGTCTCTGTGTGTGTATGTATACACACAGTATACATTCTCTTTCCTGATAGTAGGTAAGCTTCTCAAACCTGTATCATTTTTGTACTTGGAGCCCCTGTGCTTAGCATAGTGCCAGAAACAGGGAAAACTTAATAATCTTAAGTTAGAACCTGCACTGAGCTGGAAGCAGTGGGCTTCATAAATATGGGATTTATTTTAAAGGATAAAGGGCCTCTTTTCTATTTTCGAAGGTATTTAAAATTTATGTTTCCTCTCTAATTCTGCTGTTCAAATCTATAATTTTGAGCATAATTCTTCCATTTAGTATTCTTCAATACTTTATTATTATAGTATGCCAATAAAATGTACATTAGTTGGGTGTGTGTAATCACAAATAAATACATATATATGCATCCCAACATAGAAATACATATACAGATATAGAATATATTATAAAGACTTTTGGCAACTACTCCAATTTAAATTATTTATTAGTATAAAACAAGTCTTATGTAATAGAGATGTAATTTATCTAAGAATAACATGAAGAAATATAACAGTATCAAAATTCTGAATTGTTACAATGCCTCTATATGGTATCTCATTGGTATCTAGGCAGTTGGGACAATGCATAATTAGTTTCAAATTTCTATGAGGAGATGTGAGAGTTAAAATAAATTGCTGATAAAGCATCTACTTGAGAGAATACTGTATTTTGAAACTGTGCAATATCAGCCATTTCTTTCAATTCAATGGAAATATAGTAAGAGACTGCGAAGATTTATTAGGGGCAGTTTTCAACCATTTCTGCTCTATAAAAGTTCAGACTTTGCTAATTTAGTAAAAGTTACTTAAATGGGGGAAAGGAGCAAACATTTCTAAGCTTATTGGGAAAACATCTGTTCTGTATAACATCTAACACATTGTTGGTGTCCAATAAACACAGACTAATTATCTTCCTATGCCAGAACATTCTGAACAACAATTTGAAAATGTATTAAAATGCTGAAGATGGTCTTTGTTATTTAGCTACCCAGAAATGGACTGATGGTGATTCTTTCACAAAGCACTGACAAATTAGCCTGCATACATGTATAGTGAAGAAGTTAAAATGAAATATATTCCCGGTAGGTGGGAAATGTAGGAATTGGGGTAAGATGGCAAAATGTTTTGAAGGCAAGTCATAAAACTACCCCCCTCTAAGAAATCTTTATGGTTCCAGAGAAAAGTACTGGTCAGATGCTCTTCGAATTTGGCTGCTTTTTAATGGCATTCAACACATATGGCTGTTCTAAGTGGTAAAATGTGGGAATAACATTGATAGAAAGGAGGGTTTGAAAAAAATTCTAATGGTAAACAGAGGGATGAACCTAAGATGAATTGGATTTTGAAAAGTATTGCATTTCAAATTTTTCTACCCATTTCTTGGCCCTAATTTTTCTCAAATTACATTTCTGCTAAAGGGCTGCTTATACCTTAATAATCTAGTCAATATATGTGCATGAAGTTAGGATTAGAGAACATAATGTAATAACATACAAGATTGAATTTCTCATGCATTATACTCAAAGGGACAATTTATTATTATCCTCTTAAGATTTCCTTGGGCATGAACATAAACTGTTGTTCTCATCTCTTCCCTCTTAGAGACTTTATTATTATTATTTCAAATATTTTTCTATTGATAAGTGTTTATTTTCTCCCCCCATTGGAAAAAAATAAAATAAAAACTCATAACATTATCATCATCATCATCATAACAACTGATATTACATAAGGTTTGCAAATCACTCTATAAATATTATCCCTTTTTACTCTCATAACAAAGTCTGGGAATATAGATATTGAAACTAAGGCAGAAGAAGATTAAGTGACTCGCCCAAAGTCATGCAATTGATGTTTGAGGCTGGATTTGAATCCATGTCTTCCTGACTGCATGTCCAATGCTCTATCTACTGTGATACCCAGATGCCTTCAACATAGTAAGCAAGTCAAATTCCCACTTTGACCATGTTTTAAAAAATTTGTTGTATCATTCTACATCTTGAGTCCATCACGATCTCTTTCACATGAGATAGGTAATGCTTCATCATTGGCTTATTGGATTTGTGACTGTTCATTCTATTGATCAGAATTCTTACATTTTTAAAAGTTGCTTGTCTTTATAATGTTGTTGATATTCTTAGAGTTTATTAGAAGAAAACACCTTTGCTAAAAATGGAATAGTCAACTACTATGATCTCATGATTATTTGAAACTTTGTGTGTCAAGGAATGATCTTATACTGGCCCAGAACCAAATGAACCCCAAACAAACACCTTCTTCAGGCTTCCTTATCCAGCTAGAAGTCACAATATTGTACCCTATTATTATTATTGTCATTTATAGTGCTTTAAGGGTTACAGAGAGCTTTGAAAATTATTATATTATTTTAGCCTCATAGAAACCTTGGGAGGTAGTTGTATAATTATTATTCCCATTTTACAGAGAAGGAAATTGAGGCAGATTGGTTAAGAGACATAGCTAGTAAGTCTCTAAGGTTAGGATTTGAACTCAAGTCTTACAAATTCCTAATTCTTAGCCATGCCACTGTCATATACTGGAAAGAAGTAATCTACTCACCTTTATTTTTTTGTGATATATGTGGCATTCTAAAGTGCAAGTAAATTAATGGTAAAAGCCATAGAATTTAATCATATGCAAAAAGTGACGTGCAATTTTTTCATTTTGTTAAATCTTGTTTCTTTCTCAAAAATGGGAAAAAAGAAAACAACAAAGCCTCCTACTCACAATCATTACCACTTAGGTATTAAATATAAAATTATATAGCTAAGTCCCCAAAGTCAGAAATTGCAGCAGTGAATTTCAGCTTGTTTGGTAATAATGATAGATTGTAGAAAATATTTTTAGCATTTGAGACACAAAATTACAATGAATTAAAAAATAGTGTACAGTTTGTAAGCCTAGAATAGTATTTCCTGGATTGGAGGGGAGGGGATGTGGTTAAGCCATTTGGACATTTTCATTTTTTTCCTTTACTGATTGAGAGTGTTGATTTTACTTCATTCTTTGAAAAAACAAACTTGGATAGATATATAAATACTGTGTATTGCTGTAAAGACCAATTTGATATCTTCGTGACCCTCTATGGATTTTTGCCTACAACATTAAAACTTAGTCCCTTGGAAAATGCCATAAAGAAGTTTCACTGCACAGAGAATTTAATTAATTCTTATAAATTCTCACAAGGGTTGCTTTGAACTGTAGACTTTCCAATCTACTGGGTCTGATGAAACCTGCCCCTTAGAGTGCTGTGGGAACTGACTGTTGAAATCTCATGAGCTGTTAATGATTATATGTGGATACTAGTGACGGATTGGCAAGATCACTGATGGCTGGAAAGATACAGATACTTCCTAAAAATTAGGAGGTGCCCACTCATGATAAGCCAGTTAGTCTGACTTCCACATTTCTGAGATTTAAAAAAGGAAGTATGCTGTTTTTGGAGAATAAACAAAACATGACATGACAGTCAAAAGCTAGATTTACTTAGCAATTAGTTCCATTTTCCAGAGGCGTTGCCCTCCTGTTCAGGATATCTATGGACAGCATCCAGTGACAGAATTTATGTAGTAACTGGGGCACTGGGTTAAAGAAGAAAATACATTTAATTTACTTTTGATTCTCTTTTGTAAAAAAAAGATTAAGTCATTTGAGAGGGATATTTCACCATTTCCCCCTTCTATTATTTCCAGAGCAGGCAATTCCAGAATTCTTAACTGAGCCAACAAATTATGACTTTGGGTTCAAATTTTAGTTCTGCAGGATTTGCTTCCAGTATGACCTTAGGCAATTAATTTAACCAGTGTGGGCCTAACTTTATTTACTTTAAAAATAAAGAGGTAGGTAGCCACAAATAAAACCAATGCAACCAAGAGAAGAAAGGAAACAACAAACTGGGGGAAAAATTATAGCAAATGTCTCTGACAAAGACCTTATTTCTCAAATATGTAGAGAACTCACTTAAATTTATGAGATTAAAAAGCATTCTGCAAATGATGAGTGATCAAGGTATATGAACAGCAATTCTCAAAGGGAGAAATAAAAACTATAGTCATGAAAAAATGTTCTAATTTTCACTATTCATTAGAGAAATGCAAATACCTGAGATACCACCTCATACCAGATACCAATCATATCAGATTGGCTAATATGACCAAAAAGGAAAATGATAAATGTTGGAGAGCATGTGGGAAAATTGGAACACTAATGCACTGTTGGTGCTGTGAACAAGAAATCTGGACCTATGCCCAATGGGCAGAAACAGCACCACTATACTAGGTCTGTATCCCAAGAAGATTAGAGATAACAGAAAAGGACCTACTTGCTCAAAAATATTTTTAACATTCCTCTGTGTAGTGGCAAGCAACTGGAAACTAAAGGGATGTTCATCAATAGGGGAATGGCTGAACAATTTGTGGCATATAGTTGTAATGGAGTCCTATTGTGCCATAAGAAATGACAAACAGGATGAGCTCAGAAAAACCTAGAAAGACTTATATGAACCTAAGCAAAGGGAAGTGAGCAGAACCAGGAGAAAGTACATATGGTAACAGAAATATTGAACAATGATCAACTGTGAAGGACTAAACTATTATCAGCAAAATAAGAAAAAAACAAAACAAACATAATGAAAAAACTCCAAGAGATTCATGATAAAAAAATGCTAGCCAAAGCAAAAACAGAAGGAATTGTTAGAATCTGATTGCAGATCAAAGCATTCCATCTTTCACTTTATTTCCTTGACATATTGTTTGCAGGATCTGTGATATGGGTCTTCTGTCATGGCATGGAGAATATGGAAATATGTATTGCATGAAAATATTTGTATAACCTTTAAAAGACCATTCACCACCTGGGGGGGGAGGGAGAGAGAGAGAGAATCTGAATCACCAAATATCAGAAAACAATTGTCAAAAATTGTTTCTACATGTAATTAAAAAAAAAGGAAAACAATATAGGAGTAGCACTAGATAATTTGAGAGTCCCTTTAGTTCTAAATACTGCAATTTTAAGAGAATAATAAATGAAAATTTTTCATTAGTGGAATAATAGTATGGGTTTTGGGCAGTGATATGGTAGTAAAATGTTTTAACAAGGAAATCACCTTGTGGGAAGGGAGGGAGAAGAATGCACAACATGCATTTATGTATGATCTGAATCTTTAACATTTTTCCTATCACTTTCTTAGGTATAGGTATTTAACCAAATAATAAATCAGGTCCTGATTTGTTTGGTTTGCTTATTTCCAAGATGTATATGTTGATACTGAAAATTTCACAATCAGCTCTAGCCAGTTCAAGCTGACTTTAGCACAGCAGACCCCTGAATTTGGTTGTAATCTGTTAATTAAAATAAATTTGGTAGGCTACAGAGAGACAAGCTCTGTGGCTGGTTTTTTCATTGCTAAATTTACTTTTATCTAACAATCCAGGTTTCTGGTAAAACTGGTTCTTGATCACTGTGCTCTCTTAAATGGTCTAAATTCTAGAGAAATCTGTGATAATTTTTAATGGATAAAGACTCTCCTTCCTCACCTTCTCCCCCTGCCCCACCCAGCCTTCCAGTCCCATGGGAGTCTGATACTTCAGGGAATTAAGATATTTCTGTATTATGAAGATAAATATAAAACCAAGTAATAGTGGTCTTACCATTCTAATAAGTGCGCTCACATTTTACAGATGACCTTGTTTCCTCCCACCAATTTATTCCACATAAATCACATAACATTATTAATTTTATTCTGTCAAACACAAAAGCTGTTTGCATAGTTGTACATTACAGAGAAATGGATGTGTTTTGTTTCTTTGTGAGTAATTAAAGGATATAGTTACAGTAAATAGATTTCACAAGATTCTGGAATTTAGAATTGCATTAAACTCAAATAGTTGTACTTCCTTTTATGTAACATTCTAAAGACACTTTTATTTGTAATATCCCAATATTTTGATAAGAATTGAACCTAATCTCTGGTCACTTATATGGAGAGAGGCCTTTTAAGTGAATAATTTATTAGGATAATAATGGCTTGTATGGGAAAGGAACAAAATGACCAAAAAGGTACTGCCAGTAACAGTTATAGAAACCATATTATATAATTTTTCTAATGGGTGTTAGCTCTCCTTCTTGGAATCATGGAGTAAGTATTTAGTGGGAGATAGAATGAAAAATACACAATTAAATATAAATTTGAAATATCAAGTATTCTGACTCAATCTTTGAGTAATCATTCTAATTAACAATTCAAGTCTTTCTGTTATTTCATTTTAAACATTTGAACTGTTTATGAACTTCAATCATATACATATGATCTTTACCTCTTTTTTATTTGTTGGCATGCAAAGTAATTGTAGATGAATTTGATAGCATGACATGAAAAGATGAAAGATTCTGAAATGTACTTTGGTTTTCAATTTTAGTTGTTTTACCAAAATTGTTCTGAAACAGAAAAAAATATGTATACCAAAAAAAAAAAAACAACAAAGCTAAAATTAGAAATTGGATACTAAAAAATTAAAATTATTTAGTCTGATATGTAATGATTGGGTAGGTAACTTATTTACAATATAATATACAATACAACACTATAGTACATAATACATATATATATATAAAATATATAATATTATGCTATTCAATATTATACACATTTATTAAGTGCCAGATCTAAGCCCTGAAGACACAATTATGAAAAAGACATACCTTGCCTAAAAGGAACTTACAATCTAGTGACTGATGATGAATTCTGATTGTTTTAAAACTGGACATCTTCATTATGTGCTTTAAGTTCTTTTACCTGGAGAATTGAATTATTTGTACTTTTGGGTGGGATACTTTATTGTTGATCAGAATTGATGGAATAAATGCTATGTTAAACCTTGAAAATCTAACAACTTTGCTTCACTGAAACAGCCAGAGATTCTATATTCATTTCCTTTTAATTCTCCTTTCCTTCAAAGTTGGCATTAGTAGGGGTCAAATTTTGTTTCATGAGAGTACTCCTTTACACTGGTTGCTAACCTAATGACTTCTTACAGTTCTGCATGTGGATTAGACTTGTAATTAAATTTAAAGTGTTATCATCCCCCAGAATGTTGGAAGAACCTTTGACAACAACTCAGTCTGTAGGTTATTTTTCTTGCATAAAAGGCTGGTTGTTCCAGTTTTCTGACTGCCTTTCACCTTTTCTTTGTGGTACTTTATGAGTACTCCCCTACTGAGGAAATTATCTTCTCTACAAATTAGTAGACAGTTTTTTAGAGATGTTGTGGTCAAGTAATTTATCACTCATGGTCAGTCAGGTGATATACCTCTCTACATTTGGCTATGATGATCTTTAGATGAGACAGCATGTGTCCATAGCCATAGCAGATGGTTTTTTAGCTTGGTAGGATTTACCAGAATTTGTGCTCCATTGACATAGAACTGAGATTGTAGAGTCACTTCTATTCCATAAGAGACATCAGAATAAAACTTGATTGAAAATTTCCTTCCTTCCCACCTTTAAAACTGGAGTTCTTAATCTTTTGTATCTTGAATTGCCCTTTGGCAATCTAGTGAAGCTGGTGGAATCCTCCTCAAAAATGTTTTTAAAGGCATAAATAATCCCTCAGGAAAATTAGCCAAACTAAGTTTACTTTGCAAACATTCATTTAGCAAATGAAATTCTACATGATCTATTTGGCATTTTAGGACTCTTTTCAGTGCTGTGAGAAAGATACCAGTTTAGCTTAGGTATTATGCTCTATATTCTAGATTTGCATATATTACTAAAAAATAAAATTCAGATATGCTATATTTTTGGCACTGCATATTCTAGGTTAGGAGAAAAATATTTCTAGTGCATTTTAGAATTTATTTTACTGCATATAGCATGTGCATTTGTGAAACATTAGTTTGTGCATGATTGAACCTTTCATTCCTTTCTTGAGACCTGGAGAATTTTTATTTGCCCCTTTTTAGAACCCCCAAGTCCCTACTTTTTACTTATGCAGCTACTCCCCAAACTTGGGATGATGTAGGTTATGTTTTCTGACATCAACTAATGAACTGTGCTTTGAATTATGTAAAGAAATTGTTATACACTGATTTCACATGACAGCTTAAAGGTAACAATTCTTTACTGAACTTTTTATTGAGTGATCACTGGGTACATAGTAATGTACAAGGTTCTTTACTAGCATATGTATGCATAAGGTGGACAGAACTGGGAGGAGACTCTTTTTGAGTCTTTGACAAGCTACCTATGTTGGGAAGATAAGATGGTCTATACTTTTTGACCTGATATGTGATTTCATTAGTTAGGAGCTTCCTCTACTAATGGAATGGAATACACATTTATTAAGTGACTATGCTATGTTTTATACATATCTCATTTGATCCTTATGGCAACTCTAGTAGGTAGGTGCTATTATTTAATTCCCATTTTACAATTAAATAAACTGAGACACATAGCGATTAAGTGCCTTGCTCAGGCTAGATTTGAACTCAGGTCTTCTTGAATTTAGGTTGCAAGCATTGTCCACTGTTGTGTACAAGGTTTCCAGACAGCTTTTACAGATTTGGAACCTTTTATACAATTTAGAACAGTGAGAGACTCTTAAGCTTAGGTCCATGAGAGGCTCTTTGAGCTATAATGGTTAAAAATGGTTTGACTAAATTTATGAGTTAAAAAAAAAGGTGGTTGTGGTTGTCATTTATAAAAATCAAAGTTAAACTATGAGTCAGTAGACTCTTTAGTAGCTTTATTTATAGCAAGGTAGAGATATTAAAGTGGGAAATATAGGAAGGAGGTAGAAAATATTGCCTAGCTATAAATACCCTAAGTCCCAATCCTAGTGCCTCCAGACTGTGAATGCAAATCTCACCAGTCCATGAGAGTGTCTCCAGTCAGGAATTCCAACAACAAAAAACCAACACCAAAGAGGCTGAGTTGAAAAGGGCAGTGTCTCATGCCAATAAGGCAAGAGTTTCACCTGAGTAACAATCCCTCCTCAGCCTGAGTTTCCAATGCAGAAAGTTGAATCTTCACCAGAATTCAAAGTCTGGATCAGGAAGCTGAAATCCCCAAAGCCAAAAGATGCTGAAAACCACTGAGAACCTTTAGTGCACAAGAGGCCAAGACTGCCAAGAATCCCACCAGAGCTCATGTTCCCAAGCCTAAGAGCCATCAAGAATGAAGAGCTAGAATAAAGACCCAACTTTTTCTCAGGCTCCCCTTCATAAACAGTTTTCTCCACCTATCAGCTCTCCTCGTCACATCTCAGGAATCAATCACAGCCTTTCAATTTGTGTAAACTTTATTTGTTAGTGACTTACTAAGTGTTAAGTCAGGGTATTTTAAGTTCTTGATTGATTAACTTAAAAATAGACAAAGGGAATAAAATTCTCTTTCACAGAGCAGTGGGTAGTTCTTAACCTTAGGTCTCTGAACTTATATATTTTAACATTTTGAAAACTGTAGTTTAGTGTAATGGATATCTTTTGTAATCCTTTATATTTTATCTCATACAATTTAAAACATGATTCTGAGCAGGGGAACTATTGGTTTCACAGAATTGTCTAAGGAGTTCATAGCACAAAAGAAAGTTAAGAATTCTGCATTAGAGAGTTGGTAAGTGATTTCTTTGGGTTGAAAGTCCAGTATGTGTTAAATGTGGGATGTAAATCCAGGTCTTCTGGACTTTGGAGTCAGTTTTCTCAGGCCTCCCTCACCTGGCATATTAAGGGTATCCCAAAAGTCTTAGTACTAAGTTATTAAAGCTTAAAATTGTGCTAAGACCTGGGACACCCTGTGTACAACTTGTCTAAGATGTGAATAGAAAACTCTTCAATGTGCATGGTAGAGTGTGAAATACTGGAGCAAGATTAGGGCTGCCTGTTTGAAATACTCTAAAGAAAAACTTTTGGAATAAAATGGTTTTCAGATTGAGTCTTGATACCATAAGAAAGCAGATTTGAAAGGTAGATAATTTAGCTCTAATGGCATAGGAAGGAGTCACAGGTTTTACAATGAAGTGTTTTGTCAAACATTAACTATAAAGTTCTAAATCTGATGCAGATAATTTTATGAGAATTTTAAGTTATATAGTGAAAACAAAAGTCCAATTCTCTTTATGTAGTTTGCAACTTTATGTTCTTAAGAAATAAAACTTTGGAAAGTGTAGATTCTAAAATTCTGCATTTCATCTTTTAAAAAGTAATGAAATATGAAAAGCCCACAATTTAGTCATTTTAGTATAGTTTGGTGCCAATTTCCTCCAATGCTATGTATTTCCTTCCTCTCTTTGTTAAGTCATTGTCTCTTGTGGTGGCTAAAATGCCCTCCTAGGCTCAGATGAGTCTTATTGGCTTATCCCTTATGGCAGCAAATTTGTATTAACCCCTCCTCCATCTATTCCATTTATTTTGGTTAGCAAATTGTGGGATTTTTAGTGCTTTGATAGTCTACTGTTTTAAACAAGTGAAGGAATATGTTTTAAAATCTGACAACTAGCTGGGTCTAGTTGGTAGCAGCTTGTAGTCCTTGTTGCTAGAAAGGCTAAAGCTATTGAATAATTTGAGTTTAGGAGTTCTGAGCCCATTGGGTGTCTACATAAATCCTATCCATATGGTGACCTTCTCCCCCAAACCCCTCTCAAAATCCAGACGATATAGGCTGCCTAAATGAACCATGTTAAGGCATTTCTAGACTGGACTAGATAAAGAGATCCATTCTTAAAATAGTAATAGGGAAATTAGATTTAGATGACTATATCAGAAAAATGCATTGCTCCAACAGTTAATGGTAACTTATCAAGGTTGAGAACAAATAAACTGAGTATTGTGTTTTCAATTATTTAAATTCCCCAAATATCAGACCATCTAAATGTTACTATAGTGGGGTTTTTTTTTGGTGCTTTTATTTATTTATTTATTAGTTGTTGATAGGATAAATGTGGCAATTTGGTATCATGGATGGAGAGAGCTATCTTACTCAGATAAGAATGGCACTTCACTCTCTCAGTGGCCCAAGCAACTCTTACAGGAGTGCCTAATTTTGTGTTTCATGACCCTCTGAGGCACATCTAGGCACCCTTTCTCAGAATAATATTTTTCTTCCTTTAAATTTGCAATCTAAGTAAATGCTAAATTTCAATTCAAGATTAGGGAAAATAAAGATGTACATTTCCTTTTCCTTCTATGTTCAAGGACCTCCTGAATTTTATCCTCCAACTTCATAGGTGTCCAGGTTAAGAACCCACTGTTTTGAGACTATAATGTATAGAACAAGTGGTGCTGATATGCTCTGATGGAGAGATTTTCCTCAGCGAAGCGCTCCCTACACAATAAAATCATATCTGAGCAAAAAACAAATGTGCTAAGAGTCTAAATGAAAATAACCTGGTTTTTGTTGACTATACTAAGTTGCAAAGGGTCAGAATGGTTCCTGCTCTGGGTTCAATTAGAAATTTATTAAAGGGTTACTATATCTAACCATCTTTTCTAGGTTCAGAGTATCATTTAGAAGCAGAGACAATACTTGATATTATTAGCTCTGATTTTCATTAACCAGAATTAACAAATACTTGCCTGACAAGAAACTCTTTTTTGCTGACATTCTCTTTGCATTTTTGAGTCTTTACAGCAAAGTTTAAAGCATGAATTCCCATTAGGAGTTTATAATGGATTCATTGTTTTGTTGACTCCACTTATTTCAAATCATATCTAATTTGGGATCTGGATTATTAATAGATATCTGAAATTTGATGACATTTTTGAATGACCATGTATTCTTCAAAATTGAGTAAAACTCTTTTTTGGTCATTAGGAGGGAGATGCATGTATGTATACAAATTAATTTCCAGAATATAACAGTCATAGAATATTAAAGTAGAAAGAAAAATTTATACATTTTAAAAATCATATCAATATTTAAAAAAATTCTAATTGTAGGTACAGTAGGCAAAATCCAGAATGGAATTCCATGAAGTTTTTTTTGTTTTTTTTTTTTTAATAACCCTTACCTTCTGTCTCAGGGTCAATAATGTGTATTGGCTCCAAGGCAGAAGAGTGGTAAGGGCTAGGCAATGGGGGTCAAGTGACTTTCCCAGGGTCACACAGCTGGGAAGTGTCTGAGGCCAGATTTGAACCTAGGACCTCCCATCTCTAGGGCTAGCTCTCAATCCACTGAGCTACCCAGCTGCCCCCTCCATGAAGTTTTAATACCATGGCTTTGAAACTATTTTGTATGTTTTCAGGCAGTTGAATTAATGAAACCTAGTATGTTACACAATGTAAGTGTTCATTCCCTGCTTAATATAAGGGAATAAGTTGTGGTATATAAGTGTAATGCAATACTATCGTGTCATAATAGATGATAATTATGATGATCACAAAAACACCTGGGAAGACTTATATGAGGTGGGTTAGAGCGAAGTGAGCAAGATTAGGAGAACTTGGTACACAGTAACAACAGTAATGTATTATTATCAGCTGTGAATTACCTAACTGTTGTCAAGAAGGCAAGGATCCAGGGCAACTCCAGAGGACTCATGATGACAAAGGTATCCATCACCATAAAAGGAAGAGTCTGAATACAGATTGAAACATACCATCCTTTATTTCATCTATGAATTTTTTTCTCTGGAGTAAGCAATATGTGTGTTGCTTCACAATATGACAAAGAGGGAAATATATATTACATAATGATATATGTACAACCTATATTATTTACCTTCTTGGGGAGGGGGGAAGAGTGGAACGAGGGAAACAAGAGAATGAGGCATAGATTTTTGGACATAGATAATGTTTGTTTCTCTTGAATAAACATATTTTGTAATTTATTATATATTTGGAGCATATCATATGTCTTTTATTATTATATTACATATTATATTATAAATAAAAATAAATGATAACAAAGTCCCCCTCAACAAATATAATATAATTCCTACTATATATCAGGTACTGTATTGCTTTCTTATTTTTTATTTTTAAAGAAAATCTTACCTTATATTTTAGAATCAAATACTGCATATTGGTTCCAAGATTGAAGGGCTAAGCAATGAGGGGTAAGTGACTTGCCCACAATCACACAGCTAGGAAGTATCTGAACTAGATTTGAACCCAGGATCTTTTGTTTCTAGGTTTGGCTCTCAAAACCTGAGCCATCAAGGTGTCCCCCCCCCCCAACCCCTGCACCCAGCTTTTAATACAAACACTGTCTGGTTTAATCTTAATCATGAAATGAAAAGGGGATTCATTGATGTGAGAGAAGAAAATGCTTTCTAGGAATAGGGCCAGTCAGTATAAAAACATGGAGGTAAAGATGGGATGTCATACGTGATGATTAGCAAGAAGGCTAGTTTGGATTATAGAGTACAAGAAAGGTGAAGTAATAGATAGTAAAAGTACATTGGTCTCAGGTTATAAAGGGCTTTAAATACCCAACAAAAAGTTTGTACTTTATCCTTGAGGCAACAAGAAGCCATTGAACTCTATTGAGTAAAGGTGCTACATATATACTGGTGCTTAAGGAAAACCACTTTGGTCACCCAATTGATAAGTATGTGAGGCTGGGTTTGAATTAAGAGCTTAAAAATTCTGGGTGGAGAGTTCTATTCATTGTGTCATCTAGCTGTCCCTTTTAGGAGACTGAAAAAGCTTCCTCTAGAAGGTGAGATTTTAGCTAGGACTTGAAGGAAGAAAAGAGGCTGAGAGGAGGACAGAGAGTATTTCAGGGATGGTGGATGACTAGTGAAAAATGCCTGTAATTGGGAGATGAACTATCTTGTGCAAGAAACATCTAAGAAGCCAGGGTCCTCAGATTGTAATAACAAAGACTATACTTTCCGTACGGAAACATAAAGGCAGGCAGGTCTCTTTACCCCACACTTGCTTTATGCCACTGGACTTCTTGTGTCAGCATAATTACATCACAGTGTTTCAAAGCTACATTTTTGGAAGTTTTTTGAGAAAAGATTCTTATATCTTTCACTTGTAGGTTTCCTTGATTTCCCACCAATTCTTCACTGCAACATTTTTTTGCTCATTGGTTCAGTTTCTTGGGTGTTACTTAACCAAAATGTTACTGAAATAGCTCATAGAATAGATTATGCCTGAAATGTTCTAGTTATAGTAATAAAAATAGCATTGCTGTTTTCAGGAATAACTTTTTAAATGGATGATTTTTCTTCTCCCTATCTTTTTCTATAAATCTATATGTATAACATGAATGGAAAGGGAGGTGGGGTGCTTTTTTTCTGATCTGGTAGTTGAGATGCTTATATGTGTGTATATATGAGCTAAAGCGTTTATTTGCTTTAGATGTATTTTTGACATTCTGCTGAAAACATTTATTCGTTGAAACATCACAGTGGGCCTTTCAAACTTTTGCTTGAAAATTAACAAAATTTTAGAAATATTCATTTCATTTTTTCGGTAGCACTAAAAGGGTATGTATTTGTACTGAAGATGCCACTTATAAAATACAGAGGCATTTCTAAAGAAATTGTTGGTGTTTGTTGATCCTTGGTTTTCCTTATAAAGTCGGCACAGCATAAAAAATTCAGTATGAAAAATTGATTTTAAAAGATTGATTGTGCCTTGATGGTACCCTGTTATTTAGTTAATATATGCTTTCTGTGCTACAGAAGATACAGTATATGCTATTTATTTCCTACAAAATATTCAAAAATAATTGCTGACAAAAGCCACTTTAGAGAGGTACATCTTGTAATATGAATGTTAATATTGTGGATAGTTATGCAGAAGTACCTATTGATGTGTTTTGAAGATTTTCATGGAGTCCAGTGAAGGTTTTCATGTTTAAAAAGGAGGAAAGAGAAGCTTGCACAAGCACTGAGTACATCTTTTCCTAAAGGGTTTTGTGGTCTAAACATTTGGCCTTTTCATGTCCAACTATAGCCTCCAAAATATTACAAAGACAAGAGTGGGCCTTCTACTTAAAAGGAATTTGTTATGTATGAGATGCATTTCCAGTCATTTCAAATTTGTCATTTTAAAAATAGGTGATGCAGTAATTTATAAGGAAAAACAATCCATTTTTGGAATGAGACCTAACTTAAACCCAAATGTTTCTGGTTAAATATATGTGTGCTTATATAATCCAAATGAGATAGTTTGAATTGAGAAACTTTAGTTGACTTAAAATAAGGTCAAATCTTTCAGTAGAGTTTGAGGATTAAAAAATACTTTAAATGTGTCTAAGAAGATGCCTAAGGTTTTTGTCATGCATTGTTTCTTTTCTCAAACTTTTAAGATGTTAATCCTGGAAAGGATATAAAAAAAACTTGTAAAGGTTTTTTTCTTCATGTAAATTTTTTTTAATCTACCAAGTTATAATTACTTTTCCCCCCTTAAAATGGGGTTTTTATTACACGGAGATATATTTCCTAGAAAAAGTTGCATACAATTTACTTTTATATTTTAACAGTAGTCAGAAGACTGTATGATAAAATAGGAGACATCATTAAGGAATTGGAAGATGACTTCTCATTCAATTTTAGAGAACACTGTGTTGGGAGCACTGTAGTATCCTTATATTATATTTCTACTGCTTCCAATTAGTGCTCTTCTTCCAGTGATAGCAATAAACATGAGATCAAAATCAGAGGACCTGGATTCTTTGAATTACTTATTTATGAAAAATGAGGGACTTGATTTCACAAGTGTTCCTTAAAATGTATCCATTGGTAGTTTATGTATTTGTGGAAGTGAGGCCTCAAGGTTTATGGGGGAATTTTTGTTGTTCTGTTTTTGTTTTTGTTTTTTGCCTCTTTTAATGCTTTAAATGCCCAGTGCCTTCTACATAATAGGAATTTAATAAATATTGTTGACTTAAAAAAGTGATTCTGGCTTGAAAAAATTTTATATATACAGTATTTACTATAAATAAGTTTTAACAACAAAAAGTCTTTAGTGATTTTTTAAAAGATCTTCTTTTTAAAATGTTTTCTGTTAGCATTTTTAAAAAAAAAACAAGTTTTTATTTTCTGTATTCCATATACCTTTAATTCTTTCTTGAAGATTTGTAGATATGGGATGAGTTTTCAAAACAATTTTGAAAACCTTTAAAATTGCATCAATTTATATGGTTTCCACCCTTCTTTCTCTAACTTTATATTTTCTTTTAAAATTTCAAAGATTTTATTTTCATACAGCAGACCCTTCTTGATAAAAGGAATTTTATCAAAATAAAATGGTTTATCATTCATTAGCGAAAAGAGGTGTTTCCAAGTTTGTGCTGAAGCCAGCTTGAATCAATGTGTTACATTTTCAATGTGAACATTTATATCTCAGAAATTTGCAAATAGTATTTATCAGGGCTTTATTTTTTGTTCAATGGTCTAGACTTAAGAAAGTGATTGAGAAAATGTTCTAATTGCATATTAGATGTATGTGTTATGTATATTCCCCACCCCTCCTACCCCAAAAGCCAATTGTTAAAATATCAACTTGCACAAAACTGAGTGTATTCTTTAACTTAGAAATGATGATGTTAATTCTGACTTTGGCATTTGGCCATAATTTTAAAATTAAGAAGACCTGGATTCAAGTTCTATTACTGACTCTTACCTGGCATTTTTTACTGTAGGCAAGCCATTTAATCTCTTAATGCTCTCTGTAGATCTCTCAACCTTTAAAGTGAAAGGAAGGCACCAGCCTATATTATTGGAAGGAATTTCCTTCTCACCAGGGATTTCAAAATCCCAGTAAAATCACAGGTCCAGTTTCTGTCTCTTTTATGACCATATTTGGTTGTTGTATTTGTTACGTGTAGTGTTCATTTGGCTTATCATCTTCCTTCTATATTAGTTCATACAAGTCTTTCCATGTTTCTCTGAATTTTTCATATTCTTAATTCCTTAGAGGCCAGTAATATTCCATTATATTTTCATCATAATTTATTTAATCCATTTCCCAATTATTGGGTGCCAATTTTGTTTATAAATTAAAAAAAAAAAACTCAAATAATGTTGTTCCCATGAATATTTTTGTACTTATCTCTTTTTTTTCTGTTGATAATATTTTTGGTATATAGGCCTAGTAGTAGAGCTTTGTGTCAAAAGGTATGAAAAATTTAGTAATTTTTTGATTATTTTGTTTAGTATTTTTTAAAAATATAAGTGCATTCCTTCTTTCACCTTTTATGTGCTCAAAAGATTAACTTGTTTTAAAATATATAGGATGGATTTCATTTCAAGAGATAGTGCAATGATATATTGTCTTAAAAAAAGAACAATAAAGAATGGTAAAAATGGTTAGAAATACAAATGCATAAGGAAAATGTCCAAAATGTAGAGGAACTAAGGAAATAGATGGCACAACAAGGCTAGGAAACACAAAGAAAAGACAGGCCCCCAAGGAAAAGATGATTTTAAAAGCCCCTTGAAGAATGAACAATATTGGCTAGCATATAATTGGGTGGTACCCTTATCTCTCAGACATGGTAGAGCCCAGAAATAAGGAAAAGAAGCAAAGTGATTTGAAAGAAATGTCTGAGCTGGTGGTAAGTTGGGATATTTTCTATGATACAAAGTATCTCATGGTATAGAGGTGGTGATTAAAATGTAATCAATGTATATCAATAAATTAATGTAATAACAGTTTTTAAAAGAGGAACTTCTTCACTATAATTTATTCACTCCCACAAGAAAAGGAAGGGTTTTATAAAATTGCAATTGCTCTGATTTATCAGATTTTCCAATGATTTCTTTTTCACCCTTTGGTTGAGATGAAATTCGGGGTATCCAGTGAGTGGGTAGTGGTTTGGAGGTTCCAAGCTAGAACTAAATAGAACATGATGAGAGTTCTTACCTGAACCATTACATAAAATTGATTGGCTAATCCATCCTTGATAAATTGCCATGGCAAGTTGGTGGCACAGTGGTTAGAATGCTAGACCTGAAATCAGAAGACCCAAGTTCAAATGTGACCTCAGATAGCTGTGTAACACTGTTAGCCTCAGTTTCATCATATGTAAAATGAGTGAGGGAAGGAAATGGCAAACCACTCTAGTATTTTTACCAAGAAAATCCTAAATGGGGTCACAAATAATTGGGCACAAATGAAACAACTGAATAACAACAGCATAAACTGTTAAACTTGTTCTTGAGAAATGGTGGTCTAGTCAAAAAGAAAGATTTACTTGAAGGAAGGCAGCTTAAACTAATCACATTTATAGAGTTAGGTGCTACTTGGTTTGCAGTAGCCCAAATACACTAAATTATATAGCCTTCTACTAAGCAGAAAAATACATCATATTGTCATATATTGGAACAACTTTTCCCATTTGATAGAATTTACTTCCTGTGACCTTTAGTCAGATTGAGTGTAAAAGCACAATGCCGAGTACCTAGTATGTACTTAATAAATACTTGTTAATTGGTTAATTTAAAGCCTTTAGTTTCCATTTTTCTTTTATAATTTTCAGTGTGCACCTATCTTCTTTATGGAAATTTTAAATCTATAACCATTTAATTTTATGACAGTGCATATGTGCACAATTAAATAACCATGGAAATTGGCTAAAAAGCCTGGGAAATTTTTATAATTTTATTAAGTCCTACTTTTGTAAAGAGACCAGTGACTGAACATCACTGGAACATGTTAATAGATTATATGCAATAGCAATATATTGCTTTTTTATTGCTATTTCAGAAGCAGCAGATTCATGTATAGTTATTACTAGCTACAATATCTCCTCTTTTTTTTATCAAAAGAGTTTCATGCTATTGAATCATTACTCCAATATTTATCATTCTTATTGAAAATCACTAGACCTAAATCTATTGGTTTCTCCCTAGATTGAAAACATTTGAACTTAGAAAGCACAGTATTTCCTAAGACATTTGTAAGTATTCATTGTGGTTATTAAAATTACAATCAGTCTGTGTGTAGTGTAAGGAGTGATTAAAAAAAATCTTTAAGCATATGGTAAGCGGGTGACCAATGCTATCCAGGTTTGAAGATGCTGAATGTTCATATAACTGGTATTTGAAATTTTGATGTGTATTGCATTCGTTACTGAATATCAAGAATACATTTTTTTGCTCATACAGAGAGAGTTTAAAATGGGGTCTTTTGTAGAAGCATACGGTCTGTTTAGAATGATATAACAGATGCTGAATGTTCACATATCAAACAAAATGCCAGCTTTCTGTAGAAAAGAGGTGTCAAAAAGTTTCTTTGTACCTTTAACGCATGTGATTATGTAGTACAAAATGCAGAGTTTGTAAAATTTCTTGAATATACAGGCAAAAAAAATGAATAATTCAAAACAACTCATAAGTTCTACATTCTATTGTACCTTTTATAACGCAGGCAGAAGATAGCATTGTGCTCCCAGTAGAGCTGAATTTGCACAAGTTACACCTCTGAAAATGCCAGATGGTCTATGGTCTACTTTTGAGAGCTGTCACATATGTAAAGATTTGAAAAAAGAAAGACAGCTGAATGAGAGCAGTGGATCATTAAAGGGAGAGTGAGGGTCCCTAGGCATCACTTGTGTTTTAAGAAGCATCGTGTCATTTCCCATATTACTTCTTTTTTTCCTTTTAAAGCCATACACAACCTTTATACAACATAGTAAAAAATTCCCATTTTAGACCAAATGATTGTGGCTTAATTTTCTGTCAGGTACTTTTTTCTTTTTTGCTAGAAAGCAGTCATATGTTTCCTAATTCGTTTCAAGTGCAATTTAACCATGAGATTCAATTCTCCCCTGTGAAAAATTATCAATAAAGTAAATTTAAATGGAGATAGCTAACACATTTGGGGGTTTATCTACTTTTGATTTGACCCACATGCCTTGTGTGACTCTGGCAAAATCATTCAACCAAAAAGTTGTGTTTTTAATGTTAAAATGCTAGAATGAAGCATTTTTAGTACTTAGGGATAAGGCATTAATAATAAAAACTGCAACAAAATCATACTAAATTGAATGTAAAAAAAGAAAGAATTAAGACAGGGTCATTTTTTTTTTGAGGTTGCCCATTCTAAGACTCAGCAATAGAAACATAAGCTATTTTAAAGTTATAAATATTCCTTAAGGCATTTTAGATGATTTTGAAATATAAGTATGATGAAAGGTATTTTAGGTGGTTTTGAAGATATATAACTATGGTTTAGGGAATTATATTATGGTGAGTTGACAAATTAATCTAGTTTAGGTGATTGGGGAAAGGTCAGATCTGTCTATTTTAGGAACTTGATTTTTAGGTAAATAATTATCTTGTAGTATTCTTGTTTTTATTGATTGAGATTGTTTATCTGCTACTTAGGAATTCTTATTTAATTTTGCCTGTAGCATATGTCAAGAAAATTTTAAGAACTTGGCCATCTTCTTGGAAGTGGACAATGAACATTCTTAATACATTTCTCTTCAAATTATATGAAGTGTTCTTACTGGTAAAAACTGGGACCAAAATATTCTACTTGCTTTGAGATCAAATGAGAAGGGTACTAGATTGGGTTTAACTATCTCTAGCATTTTTTTCCAATACATATGCATTCCTAGTTTTAAGTTCAGTAGTAATCATTAGAAGCTTGTCATTCTAGTTGATACAAGAGGTTATGTGAGCAGCAAATTAATCACCAAATCAAAGGACTGCATACTCATAGGAAACATATCTCCTTCCAAAGAAGCCTTGATTGTGCTTCATGGCTTTGAGAGGGCATGTATAATTGTCAGAAGAACAAGTAATTTTTTAAAAAGCATGATATATCAGGACAAAAATAAAGAGTTGTAATACGTTTATACTACTAATTCTGTATAGAATTGCTAAAGTGAGTAGCAAGTTTTTTGGTAATTAAATTCCTTGCTTTACAATTGATGGTTGTTTGGTGCTAAGAAAATGATCTGAAAAAAACAACTGGGAATCATCTTTTATTTGAAAAGTGAAAAAAATGTGAAGCATAAATTCCCTTGAAATTTACACTTTACAAGTAAATTTTTTTTTGTGTAGTAAAGCATTTATATTCTTGGATCACTTAGTATGTATACAATAACTGAAGCTTGATTTTATAGAATTATTCCTCAGGCCACCACTCACTAAGGTCATATTTTTTTGCCTTATTGTGTTCTCAAAGGTCACTCTGGTTTCTCAAAGACTATTTCATCTATATTGTAAGCTCTGGCAGATTTTACCAACCTGGAAAACCTTAAAGTGTTGATCTAGTGTTAAAAGTACACATTTATTTTCTAATATTCAACCTTGACAAGTTCAGCAAAGTTCATTGCCAAGTTGGTTGCAAGGTGATTAATTTTTGACTATAGTAAACTCTTAAAACTACTTACCCTGGGCAGCTGGGTGGCTTAGTGGGTTGAGAGTCAGGCCTAGAGATGGGAGGTCCTCGGTTCAAATCTGGCCTCAAACACTTCCCAGCTATGTGACCCTGGACAAGTCATTTAACCCCCATTGCCTAGCCCTTACCACTCTTCTGTCTTGGAGCCAATACACAGTATTTATTCCAAGATGGAAGGTAAGGGTTTTAAAAAAACCCAACTACTTATCCTTTGGCTTACTGCCAGACTGTAATCTGCATTAGTGACAAGAATATTTATATCAATGAAATCACAAATGCTCTAGAGCTGTGTTGGTGAACCTATCGCATGTGTGCCAGAGTAGGCTGCTCCCTTCCCCCTCTCCAAGAGCACCTGAGGACATTTCTCACATCACCCATCTCTCTGCCCAGCAACTCAACAGGGGCTTTTCCTTCCTCCCCTAGCTGGAATAAGGTGGGAATTGGGGCTCACATTCATTATGAGGATTGCAGTTTGGGCACCCAGTCTCTAAAAGTTTCATCATCACTGCTCTAGAGGTATTAAGACCTGGCCATTCTAAACCAATTACTATTACTTTATTAATTTTGTTCTGAATTACTGTTATGGTACTTCATAGTATACCATTTGAAAATAATTTCTATATTTTCAGTTTAACAAACATTTTTAGCATCTACCAAGAAAAATGTGCTAGGTAGAAAGGAAGATATAAAACTTATATAAAGTATGATCCCTGATCTAATAAAGCCTGTAGTCCTGAGAATTATCAACTGTCCAAATTTTAAAGAACATGATATAATTTATACATTCCAGGGAAATCCTAGGATCATATAGTCATAACTAGAAGGGACCTTATAGATGACTTAGTCATAGGATGCCCTTAGTTTACAGATGAGAAAATTGAAGGTTAATATTTTATACATTAAAACATAATGTATAATATTTGTTATATATATTATATTTGTATATACTTATATAACATAACACAGTAAATAATAAGCAGGATTTAAACTAGAGTTCTCTCACTCCAGATTCAATTATCACATGCTCTCCAACTAAATTCAATTCTACCAGAATTTATTGAGTCCATACTATGTGCTAGATAGTGGGGATAAAAAAGTAAAACAACAACAACAACAACAACAACAACAAATAGAACTTGTCTTCAAGGAGTTTACATTTTGCTGTCTCATTAATGGTCATTAGCATGGAAACAGAGAATTTAAAGAGGGAAAATATTTGTAAGATAATCTCTTTCATTCCTCAGGTCCAGAACATAATTCTTTCCCCAGTCATATTTTAAAACATTTTACCCCATTTTTAAGATCTAGATTATTTCTTACATGGTTAATCTTAAAATATTGTTCTCATGGTTGAATACTTCCTGTTACAAAATATTTATGAAACATTATAAAATAGCATTTTTAATTATTTCATTATGCCTAGTTTTGTCATGAGTGCCATATTTGGTAACTCTACCAATCAACCAGTCAAAAGATTTATTGAGTGCCTTCTTTTCAAATGTGTCTTTGTGAATTTTGCCAAACCTTTTCAATAATTTCTGTTCTCTTCCATTTGAAAGATAAATGCTTGAAAACTTTAGTAATACTAGATTTCTAACACATTAATTTTTTTTTTCCTTTTCTTCATTTTAGCACAACCTCAACGCTTGCCTGAGCCCCAAACTTCAGCCCAGGAGCAAAGTGAGGAAGAAACAGGGAAGATAAAGAATGGTCATACAAATCTGAGAAATGGAAATGGGATCCACAATGGGGTTAGACATGTATCTATAGATAACAGAAAACTTTCTGGACCCGTTTCACAAAAAATGCATAAAAAACTTCAGTCCAGCTTGTCTGTGAGCAGTGATATGAGCAAGAAGAGCAAAGTCAGTGCTGTATTTTCTCAAAAACCAGGCTCATCACCTGAAGGTAAGTGAAGTCTGATGAAGACTTTTTTTGGGATACTAATTCCACTTCAATTCTGCTGATAATAACACAATCAGTTAAACATATACCAAAACTATCATAGAATTCTAGCAGGAAAGAAACTTGCTGGGTTATTCATTTTTCACCTAAAATAAATTTCAGAAGTTAATGTCAAAGTCAAGGTGAGAAGCCAAGTGTTCTGATTTTCCTGCCCATGTTCTAATTTTATTTATATTTCAGAGAAAAATAGAAATTAGTAGAAAACATAAAATAACTTACTCCTAGGAAAGCATTAAGTAGTTTAATTGATTTCTTTAAACAAAAACAAAAACCCTTATCTTCTGCCATAGAATTAATTTTAAGACAGAAAAGTAGCAGGGGCTAGGCAACTGGGAGTAAATGACAAGGGTTTCACAGCTGTGAAGCACCTGAAGCCAGACTTGAACCCAGGTCCTTGGGACTCCAGGCCTGGTTCTCTATCCATTGTGTTACCTAGCTGCCCTGGTAATTGACTTCTTACTCTTAAACTTTCCTTCTCTAGAGGCAAATTTTTAGAGAGAACAGTAACTCCACGGTGTATTCAAAAGCCTTAGCATAGTTTTAGACTATTAAAGCTTAAAACTGCAGTAAAACTTTTAACACATTCTATATTAATAACCCCTGTCATTAGTATACAGACACTGCTGTATTCAATATACACAGATATGCATGCACCCCCCCCAAACATATATTATTTAAATGGAATGTATAAGGAACTGGACCTGTGATTTCATTTATACAGGAATGCATCCCTTCCCTTCACTGATGCAGTTTCTCTTCTGCAACTTATACTCCTAGACAATTAGCTAGAAAACTGAGGACTTAAATGATTTCCCAGGGTGGTACGGTCAGTATGTGTCAGATGCAGGATTTGAACTCTACTCTTCTTGGCTTTGAGACTGGTTCTCTTTTCACTATATCAAATTGTAGCTCTGTATATTTTTATACTAACTACAAAATAAACTCTAAATCTCATTATGTAAAGACCCAAGATTTGTAGGTGGGCAGGGAATCATGCCAATGATGTCCCTTTATAAGGGTAGAAACCCTGATCATGCCAGTTATAAGGGGGCAGATCTGTTCTGCACTGATTATGCCAATATGTAGGGGAATATCCCCTCTGCAAAATACTGACAGACCAGATAAAGAGAGGCTCATACCAACTTGGATATTCATAGTTTTGATTGGGTTTGTTAGGGTATCTTGGGTTAATCTGGGTTGTTGGCTGTAGTCTTACCCATAAGAGACCAGTTGTAGGTAGGATCATAACAGAATAAAATGGTGGATCCCTTGTCCACCCCAGATCAGGCCAGACATTGTATGGAAACAGAATAAAGAAGGCATAGTGCCAGGGATGACCTAAGTCACATGCAAGTTTTCCCATGGGAGAGTTGGAATTTCTTTTGCTGTTTACATTTACTGAAGGTAATTCATACTCTGTGTGGCATCAGATTTCATTCTCACATTGGCTACCACGATACACACTAGCTGTTGTCCACTAGAGTACATCTGGTTCTTCCCACACAGATGCTTTATAGTTTCCAAATTATCCTCTAATCTTTCATTTCTACCCTTATGGCTAGTTATTATCACCTATTGAGTTCAGTGAATCCTCCCTAATTCCTGCTAATCTTTGCTAACTCTTCTTAATGCAACTATGCTTACCCCAAGTTTTTAGCAAGCCCAAAGATCCTAGTTGAAAGTACAAGGGATAGCTAGCTGGAGAAGATGACTTGGGACATGATAACTATCTTCAAGTATTTAAGAATTTTGTTTTACCTTTGAAAGTCTGGTGGTATTTTTTTATTTGTTTGTTTTGTTTTTTGTTTTTTTTGGACTGGGGACTCATGTAAATTATTACTCAAATATATCACTCTCTGGTATACCTTTGTCTTTTAAGCCTTCCTTTTCCTCTAGTGGTTGACACTTTCAGTTTGGGGTCTATAGCAAATCACATTGGCTATCTACTCATTTCTTCTAACTTTCTTTTTCAACTTCTATTAAAATCTAAATAATTACTTCCTATGTGATGCCAGTATAAAGCTGAGCACACTTCATTTGTCAGGATGGGTTTTACTCACAAATAGGAAATTGGGTTGAGAATTACCAGTAATGAATTGGAAGAAACTATATTACACTTTGCTTACTGGTGTTCTAAATTCAACTGAGTTAAAGTGTTAGGTTGATCAAATGATATGATAATAAGCTGTCTGCATAGTTCTAGGTCAGTGACATTACTTCCCAAACTAATTAGATTGGAAGGGACATGATTGGCACTTTAAAATGAGTTTGACATGTAAGATGTGTGGTCAACTCTGAAGCACAGGTAGGCTGTTAACTAAACTGACTCTCTGAGGGGTTGAGAATGCAATGCAATTTTATTTAGAAGACTGTAGCATCTAGGTGATCAAGTGAAATAATGCTATGTTAAAGAAAAGTTCTGTATATGTGTTATTTAAAAGATCTATTATTTCATTTTGTCTTTTTCCTCTTAATTTATTCCCTTTTATCATTTTTCTTTAATTCATTTGCTTTTTATGATAGCTTAACAATCTATATTCTTTCTATATGAAAATGCAGACTACTTACAATTGCTAAAGTATTTTGAGTATTTATGGTACAGAATAAGACTATAAATAGTCCTTTTTAAAAGTTTGTTGATTGATTAAAGACATCAAGTAGATCTTATTAGAATAAAATGCAAATGAATACATTACATTTACAAAAGCAAAGAAAATTCTTCCCATATTTGGAGATAAGTGCCCTCACTTTTTCCTGACAGAGTGGTACCAGGGGGAATAATGAAAATGAGGAAACATTGCCTTTGATGGGTGGATTTCAACTAAGGCTAATCCATGATGTGATTCTTAGTTTGAAGTAATTTAGTTCTTGCCAGTTCTTTTGGTAACTCAAGCTGCCATTTTTATGGTTTTTTTTTCCCTCACTAGAGATGCTTAACCCTGAAGAGGCTAGTACAACTGAACCCCAAACTCTATGGAAAGGAGATATCTTTCCATTTCTCAGAATGTCTGTTATTATATTGAGTGAAGAAGAATCAAGGCTAATATATAAATACTGTCGATTACTACCATAGTCCAGCATTAATTTTACTCCAGAGACCTGGTAGCTAACATTTTACAAACTCTAAATCAATTTAACAAAAGTAAATTAGACTTTGTCAAAGCCAAGGATTTTTGAAGTATATAATTTAGACCATTTGCTGTTCAAAAAAATTTTTTTACACAGTATTTCCGTGAGGGCCTGTGAAATGTCCATGGATAAACTGTATATATATGGTTACTATCCTGAGGAAAATTTCCATTTTGCAAATAACCAGTTTTGGAAGCACTTTGCTAAAATTGAAGAGCGTGTATTTCACGCAGCAAGCATACCATTTAAAAAGATGACAATCTTCACAGTCCAAAATGATTGGTTTTTGAAAGATGGAGAAATTAATTTTCACTGTTAAATGTAATCTTAAAACATAAATATTCAAATTTTCTTTTTTCAAATAGTAATATGAAAATAAAATAGTATCAGAAGTGGAACCTTCTTTTTTTTTAAAATGAGAAAAACGGACATCAAAGGAAAGCAATTCAGAGGACCTTAAGTCTCACTAGTTGCAAGAAAACTTAATATTATATATAATTTCAGTATGAAATATAACTAGTTTAAAAATAAAAACAGTATTCCCAATTTCTCCTCAAATTAAATTTCTTCATTCTCCTCCCTCATCCCCCATTATAATCATACACATTCACTTAAAATAGGTTAAATAATACATGGTGATTTAGACAAAGGAGGTAGCTCTGATAAAGTATAAGGAACATACATGTAAGTTTGGTGTCAGTAATCCTGGTTTTAAGTATCAGTTATTCTATTTGCCTACTGTTTGATCTTGGGCAAATGCCTTCTCTGAGTCACTTTCTTAGTCTGTAAAGTGGGAATAATAATGCTTTCATTGTTTTTATTGAGTTATTTTAAGGATTGGATAAGGAATGTATTCCTATAATGCTCTTTCTAAATCATAAAGCATGATAAAATGCCATTAACATTAATAATACCAATAATTTTTAAAAATTCTGATTATCCTTTGCTTCTAGAGCATGCAACTGGATAAGATATCCTGTTCTGGTTGGGCACTATCTTATCCCTCAAGGGGATTATACAACCTCAGATCCAAAATAATATGTTAACTTCTTAAGAGAGATACAGGTAAAATAATGTCTTAGGTGAGATTCACATGGCAAATGATTGTTTTCAATGGGGATCAGGGGAGGCTTCCTGGAAGAGAGGACATTTGAGTTGGACTTTAAAAAGTAGTGAGTAACTCAGAATGTAGAAACAGAATGTTCCAGATATAAGAGAATATTTGAGTAAAGACTGAAGTAGGGGAAGTATTGAGGGAATATAGAGAACAGTCCCATTTGCCTAGGACTTCAGGAGAGGGTATTCTGAACTAGGCAAAAGATAACTTAAGGGCAGGTTGTAAAGGTAAGTGGCACTAGATTATGGAAGACCATGAATATTACGCAAAGGAGTGTGAATTTTACTGTTTAACCAACTGGGAGTCCCTGGAGAATTCCAAGCAAAGAAGCTACCAGGCTGGATTTTAGCCTAAGGAAGATCAGACATGAAATGAATGGTGTGAAAGGGAATGTGTGTGTGTGTGTGTAGGGGAAGGGGGATATTTTGCTGAATAATTGTGACCTCAGTCAATTTTAAAGAGTATTTTTGGATCAAGTGTGGTCGTTAATGCCTGCTAGTGGATTTCTTGAGATTACTAGTTCTGAGACTCTGTCAATTGAGTATCTACCTTAAGTTTGGCATTACTATAGTGATCCTACCCCCTGGTTACCTGATGAGGTGCAACTTGACCAAGGCTCATTGACTTTATCTTCCTAACATCTCATGAGTACTTCCCCTTCTTTCCTTTGATATTGCTACCAACTTGGGATGAGCCTTCATCCCCTTACACCTGGACATCCTCCATTCAGTTGTCAGAGCGATCTTCCTTAAGTACAAAGTCTAACCTTGTCAGCTCCACACTCCATAAATTTGTTGGCTTCCTATCACCTGCACCCTTACTAATCTGCTCTCCTCCTTTCTTGTTTTCTCATATCCTATGCTTAACATCTATGTACTTCATGACCCAGGGAAACTGGCCTCCTTGCTGTTTATTACACAATACTCTTATCTTCTCCCTCTGGGCATTTTTACTGGTCAATCTTCATGCCTGGAATTATTTTCCTTCTTTTCAGTTTTCCGGCTTCTCTGGCTGGCCCTGGCTAAAATCTTATCTTCTACCATACTTATCCTATACATAGTTTTGTTGTAACTACTTGTTTGCTTGTTGTCTCCCTAATTAAATTATGAGCTCCTTGGGAGCAAGGGTTGTCCCTAAGTTCCCTAAGAATTTATGCATAGGTAGTAAGAAGTAGAACCGACTGATACTGTTAGTATCATTCACACACAAGAACAGTCTTAGATGATCTTTGTTTGATGTAGGACTTGGGCAGCTTGCCAAATGATGGTTCATTAACATTTGGTTAGAAGGCATTAGTAATACTATCAAGAAGTTATGCACCAGGTATATTCATAGACAGATAAACCGAAAGTAGCTTAAATAAGACAGGTTTGAGATGTTGACTATGTAAATCATTAAGGTTTGTTACCATAGTTTATCATTCAATCGAGAAATACTTTTTTGAGACTTTAAACTTTATTACTTAGAAAAATATCGTAATAAAAATGACTTCAAACTTCCATACCTTGTAGGCTTTCATATTCGACTCTTAAACCAGCACAATATTAAGAGAAATGCACATCTTTGGACATATTATAACTTCATAAGTTTATACTTTTAAAGGTTTTTTTTTTTATAATTTTGGTTATTTATGAACTCATATTGGGGCATTTATATTTTGGGGCTATTTTGAGACATATATATTCCCTTCTCTTTCTCCCAAATTAGCTTTCTCTGTAATATGCTTTGTAGGGACTCTTCTGCCCAATTCCCTGTTATATACTTAAGTTCTTTGTCACACTTTCAGTTTTAAAGTTGTGTGCTTTCTAAAGAAGATAGTGTAATGGTGTCCAAAGAACTCTGACTGAAGAGGCATGAATAGTAATAAAATCTGCTAACATTTATTTACATAGCACTTTAAGATCTGCAAAAAAAATTGCTTAAATAAATATTATCTCATCCTCAAAACAACCCTGGGAGGTGGATGCTACTATTATTTTCATTTTATAGATAAGAGAATAGAGGCAGAGAGATTCCCAAGGCCATAAGAACTACTAATTATCTTAGGGTAAATTTGAACTCAAGTCTCTTGACTCCAGATCTGTCTGTCTACTAGGTATCACCTAGCTGCTTTAGAAGACTAACTACTAAATCAAGTCATGCTACTGGTTAGCTTTTTAACTTACCTTTTTAAACTAACCTTTATGGAGCTCAATACCTTCATTTTAAAAAGCCTGGATTGATCTAAGCAATCTATAAGACCTTCCTGCCCTTATATAGAGGGGAGGGGGGCAATTTTGGATTTGTGATTAGGTTAGGGAACTCTGGATAAGAAAACTTCCCTTAGCAACACCAACCTGCAACTGTTATGCAAGCTGTATTCTGAGAGAATTTCTTGGCAGTACTTAGAGGTAAAATGACTTGTCTACAATAGCCCAGCCTTGTTTTGTGTGAGTATGAATTAAACCCAGATCATGTAGACTCCAAGGCTAGCTTCTATTCCACTTTTCCATTCTTATAGCTCTAAAAATTTAATGACTTCATTGTTTTAATAAATATCTCTTAAAAGTTTTTTTAATCATAGTTGATATTTGCATAGGACATTATGGTTTATGAAGCATCTTGTAAACATTATCTTATTTGATTTATATGACAATGCTGTGAGGAGTTAGTGCAGGTATTAATGTCCCCATTTTACATTTGGTAAAAGAGAGGCTCTGAATTAAAGTGCCTTGCCCAGGATCACACAGTTATCAGTGACAGACCTAGGACATGAAGCCATAGGTTTTGTGACTATGAGTTTAGAAGAACCATAAAATTTTGCTAAGACTGTGGGGGAATAATAGAACCTCATTCACAATCTAAATACATTTATTAATTTAAATTTAGGTTTAAAACTTAAGTGGTCAATGGACCAAATAAACACTTTGACATGTATTCATTCATTCATTAAATAAGTGTTTATTAAATACTGGTGATCGAATGGCAGAAATTAAATGCTTCCTTCCCTTAGGGAGCTTATATTTTGCTGGGAGGAGGGGAACAACATGTATGTAAATAAGAAATACAAAAGCATTTTGTATTTTGTTTGATTTAAGACTGAAAAGTCCATGGTGATATGAATTTGTTTTATGTTTCCACCAAAGTGCTAATCACTTTCATGCTTATTTTGTAGGTAAGACTCTCAGAGACATTTGTTTCCCACTGAAATTATTGTTTTCTTTTAAAATTCTTAATGATTTCTTTGTCTTGTAAAGAGAGATATAGTTCATGAATTTACATTTTCAAAAAGCCTTTAATCAATTGTGCCTCCTGTTGAGATAGGTAAGCAGCATAAACCATTATATTCCAAAATGCTCTTTCCAATTTTCTTTAAAAACTACTACTAGAAAATAGATGCGAAACACACATTAAAAAGTGCTAATATTTTTGTTAAGTGTCTTTAATGGGATTGGTTGGGGATAGTTACCTATGTGGGGAAACATTGTATGATTTATTTAATAAGTTATTAAATTATCATATTTCTCCTTGTTTTGTATAATTAAATATTTTCACACATACTTTACTTTTCTGATTGCATCACTCAGGTGGAGAGTTTTAAGACTAAATGTTTAAGATTCTTGACCTTTTAAGTAATTATAGTATAATAATCTAGTATTGTGTAATATTCAAATTGCTGAAGGTTTTCATTATAGTCAAAGGTGCTCTCCCTGCCAGATAGAATAGTGATAAATCCAAGCGTGTTTTAGGCTGAGCAATAACCATTTAGGATTTTTCGTAAAACTAAGTTTCAATGAAGTTATTCTGAGTAGCCATTTTATCTTTGGGTGGCCTTGCCATCATAGAAATAGCTCATATTTGGTATTGTAGCTTGAACATTTATGAAAACATAGATACCTTCTCTAAACGTCTTATAGGACACAACTTTGGAGCCAGGGTGATGACTACAGCAGTGTACAGAAATGATAATGATCCTTCTGATTTTCAGTTGTAGCTACTTGTTTTTCAAGATTTGTGAATAACTGTGTAGCTTATAAGAAAATATCTTATTTTTAAGTGTAATTTCCTCAAAAGTTGAGATGGTTTCAGTTTTTTGTCTTTATATCCCCAGTGCCTAACACATAGTAGTCCATTAATATATGTTGGTTGGTTGACTGTCCCTGCCATCCCATGTTAACTTAGTCATATCCTTCTCAGTGCACTTTGAGAATCATTATTGTGTAGTTATCAGTAACTTAGTTATGTTTCTGTTAGCACCAAAGTTTGGTTGGAAAATTAGGCAAATATTGAAAAAAATTTCATTGGCTGCAGTTGTGCACACGTTAAGAGCTTTGTCAATTCTCCAGTAATGAATTCTGTCTTCTAGGAAGCACTCTGGTCGCCTCCTGGCTATTGGCACCAAAGTGTATGTCACATTGAGAGAACTCTTGTTTTCAGGCAACTATGGCATTCTGTATTATTTTCCCCCAACCCCTTACATGAAATCCAGCTCTTGTCGCATAGGTGTCAATCATGGGAATGCCAAATATATTGGTGGGGAAATTGGCACTACTCTGGCAAGTATTTGCATTTGTATATTTTAAATTTTTTCAGCACTTTCACTCTTTCAAAATTCTCATTATACAGCCATGAATTATATCAGAATGGTTGTACTGATAGCAGCACTTAGCAACATCATTCATTTAACAAATATATCTACTATCAGTGAGATCTTAGGTTGTCTAGAGAAAGCTCATGTACAAGACAGTGTCCCTTTTTCTCAAGGACTTTATAATCAAGGAATAAGAGAGAGGAGACTTGTAACCTATCATCTGGGAAACTCCTACCCTAGCTAGCTAGGGCCTCCATTGATCTGATGACAGAGAGGTGCCCCACTCTACCCTGGCTGGCTCCAGCTATACTTCACTTTATTTTCCAGCCATCTTCTTTTCAGCTGACTTGCTGGAATGTTCTGCCCTTGCCCTATGCCAGCTCCTCTTTGGTCTTTAACAATAATGATATGAACACTTCCATTGTAAGTAGAAAGGATGTATTATTCTATTTCCATATGACTCCACTCAAACCAAAATATCCTTCCCTGGCCACCACTTACCAATTTATGTTTTCTCTCCTATACAAATATGAGCTCCTTAGTAGAGACTGTCTTCAAGTATAGATTAATATCTCTTTCACTTAGCACAGTGCTTAGTACACAGTAAGCACTTAATAAATGCTTCCTCTTTCAAATACGTGGCAGAGCATGATAAACAATATACTAGTGTTATAATAAAATTGCTGTAGAAGTCCAGGTAACCAATAGGAAATTTTTCTTTAGGATAATCAAGGAAGATTTCATGTCATTTGAGTAGATATTGAAGAATAAGTAAGAGATGAAGAGGATGGGGTAGAATATAATGACATTGAAAGGGAAATGGAGATGGGTAAGTGTAAAATATTGATGAGGCTGCTAGGTGGTACAGTGGATAGACCATTGGGCTTGGAGCCAGGAAGACCTGAGTCCAAATCCAACCTCAGGCACTAATAGTTGTGATTTTTTGGCCAAGTCTAACTTCTGTCTGTCCCAGGTTCCTCATCTGAAAAATGAGAATAATACTAGCACATACCTTGCAGGGTTATGGTGAAGATCAAATGAGATATGCATTGCCTGACACATAGTAAGCACTATGTAAATGTTAGTTATTATTTAATCGTAATTTGGTTTGATTGGGTTATTTAAGATTTATATAGGGGAATAGTGGGAGATAATACTTGTGTAATTACAACTTGAACCCTAGAACAATTCCCAGCACCTCACTTTCCTTCTCACATTATGGGATGATGGAGGGAGGATATAAGTTTTGTGTAGCCCCGCCTCTCTCTCTTTCTCTTCCTGTGATTGGCAGCTGGCTGAAGTGGGCTTTTTAGGAGAGGCAAGAGAACTATTCATATGGTCTTACTTTGGTTAGATAATTATGTTTTTATATTTCTATTTCCTTTTCATTTCTTTATTTCAAGTGATTATTAATAAACTTTATAAAATAGAATACTTGGAGTATTAGACATTAATTTAAATCTTACATGCTGGAAAAGTAAGCTGAGGAACTATTGTGAAAGATTTCGAATGCCAGCCTGAGTTTTGGATATCAAGGTTTTCCAACCAGGCAATTAAAGAGCTCAAAGAGACATATTTGCACGATTGATTTCAAAAGGAGGTATGCAAGATGATGGAATGGGTTAAGGCAAAGAATAGAAACAGAGAGGAATCTGTTGTAGCAGTTCAGAAGTGAGGACCCTAGTTCAACAGGGCCAGTGAAGTGGCTCAGTGAATAGTGTCAGGCCTGAATTTGGGAAGTCTTGGGTTCAAATTTGGGCTCAGACACTCCCTAGCTATGTGACCTGTGCAGGTCACTTAACCTCAGTTGCTTAGCTTTTACTGCTCTTCAAACTTGAAACTGATATTTGTATTGATTAGAAGTCAGAAGGTAAGGGTTTTTTTTTTTTTTAAAGGAACAATCCAACAAGACATTTACTAAGTATTTAGTGTATGTAGAACATTGTTCTAGGTGCTGGTAGTAAGTAAATACAAACAATTCCTCTTGGCATAGAGTTACACAAGGACCAATTGGCAAGACTTGGTGACTGGATGGAGGTGATGAAGAAGATGGAAGGAAGAATGATGCCTGGGACTTCATACCTAGTTGGCTGGGAGGGACTGCTGGTACCATTAATAGAAAGAGGGGAGGTCTATAGGGAAATTAGTTTGTGGTGGAGACAGGAGATGAATTTAAAATTTTGAGATGTAGACTTTGAAATGTTGGTGGAATTGGACTTGAATGTATAATAGTGGAAGTAGCCTCAGAGAATACCTATTGGAGTTATTTGCATTCACTTGGTGAAATCTCTAGGAGAGAAAATGTAAGTAAGAAGAACAAATCTATGGCCACAATTGGAGATGGGATCAGGCTTTAGAAGACAGAAAAATGAATGACAAGAGGAGAAAAAGAGCTAATGGTACATATACCTGGTGGAATAGCATATATCTAGGTGGAACACATGGGACTAGGTAGAGTGGAAAGAGTTTTGAATTTGGAGTCAGAAAAGGATTGGAGTTCAAATCTTGCATCTAACCCTTTGTCCATGAGTAAGTTTGAACGTGCCATTTAACATCTCTGGGATTAAATTTCCTCATCTGTAAACTGAGAGGACTGTATTAGGAAACATTTAAATTCAGGCTCTAAATCTGTGATCCTATACTCCTTATTCCTAGCCCTGGGATCTTTATACTAATAATATATTTCCAGATTGATGCAGGTGGTAAAATGAAATAAAATAACCAAAATACAAAATTAATATTTAGATTGTAGAGCTCTGAAGTCTCTCTTAATCTACAATTTTAGTTATTTTTCATGGAAGAGAATGGAATATGCCCATGATGGATAAAAGGATGGTATAATCTGGTGTTGTAATCACAGCTTCCAGAAACAGATTTCCTATGACTTCTGACAGGAAATAGCTCTGAATTGCTCCACTTACTTTGGTTTTTTTGGATGCTATCTTGTTTTGTTTTTTCCCAGGGACTAGGCCTTTCTTTCTGTGTCACTATACTGATATGGGGGAAAGGTCTTGCGATATTACATTCTGAAGTAATATGTGTCAGGCCTTTGGAAAACAGTATTTTAATAAATCTCATTCTACTGCCAACACACTAAATGGAACACAAACATTTCACTGACTGGAAATTATTTTTAAAGAGTACAGAATATCAAGAACTTATCCACATCAGACAGGAGAAATGTTCATTTTTAAAAAATGAGAGTTTTCAATTACTTTGTGATAATGATTATATTTTCCATAGTAGCATAAACCCACTAAGGTGAAAATTGTAATTCTGTAGGAATTTAAATGGACTTTGATGGAGTGTAAATAGAAATACATCTTACCATAGAACATAGCCTTGTTAAATAAAGTACAAAAGATGTTTGTTTTTCTAATAGTTGAAGGTATTATCATGTTACCATTTTAATGAATTTCTTTTTTATGGACTATGTGTTAAATCTTTATTTTGTGATCTAGAATTAATTTTCCACGTGGACATTTTATTGTAAACCCATTTGAAATTAGAGAAGTGCCAAGTCCTGGAAAATTTTCCATCCTTCTTCACAATTCATGCTTTAGTGATTTTTGATAGATAATGATTACCTTTCGCGCATAACCATATCCCTTTCCCTGGCAGCTCAGCCAGCAATTGTATATCTGGTACATTTCAATGAGTGGATCTGGGGATAAGAGCTATCTTATGGAGGGACAGATGTTTTGTAAATGAAAGTTCCAATTAGATAGAAAATCTCTCTGTTGGTGGGTGTGGAGGAAACAGAACAATGGTAGGACTGCTGAGTTGGTCCTGAAAGAGAGGGAAGGATTTCCCCAGGGAGATAAGAAAGAACATTTTTAGGCCCTGATGAAGAAACAAATAAAGTAAATTAGATCAAACCAAGCAGGTTGTTGGGAGGGCTCTAGGAGGTGGAAGGAACCTGAAAGGCCATCTAATCCATCTTCTTCCTTATACTGGTAAGGAAACAGAAAACTATCCTTATCCTTCTCTTCCCCTAAACCCCCCACTTCTTTCTAATACTTCCTACTATTGGAACCATAATTCAATCATTTCTGTCATTGCTTTTAGAAAGAGCATACCAACCTACTCCTCCATGGTATATGACATGGTACATGACACTATAACTTGTCAAACACCAAAAATCTACCTTGTGTCCCTCTGGCCCACTTTCCCCACTTCCAAATAAGAAAGAAAAACAAAAAACAAAACATAACTCCTGTTATCAGTATGAAAAACATGACTAATGCACAAATTTGTTTTGTACTCTTGAGTCCATCTATTAGGAGGTATGGGTTGCCTGTTTATTTCATCATGAATCCTTTAGAATCATGGCTGGTCATTAAGCTGAACAGAGTTCTAAAGCCTTTAAAAACTGTCTTTACAATCTTGTCATTGTAGAAATTGTTTTCTTGGTTCTGTTTATTCTATATTTGTTCATAAAAGACTTCCTAGGATTCTCTGAAACCATCCCCTTCATTATTTAAGGCACAATAGTAAAATATAAGGTTCATAAACTTATCTTATGACTGTAAGAGACTATTTAGCTTTTGTATCTGTGTCTTTAGTACTTAGTACCCCAGAGCAGCTAAGTGACACAGTGGATAGAGCACTGGGCCTGGACTCTGGAAGACCTGAGTTCAGATTTGGTTGCAGACATGTACTAGATGCATGACTCTGGGCAAGTCATCTAACCTTGTTTGCCTTAGTTTCCCTATCTGTAAAATAAGCTAGAGAAAGAAATGGCAAACCACTCTAGTATCTTTGCCAGGAAAATCCTAAATGGGGTCATGAAGAGTCAGACATGACTGAAACAAAAGAACAACTTAGTGCCTTGCTTAGCAGATGATAAATGTTCAATAAATGCTTTTTAACTTATGAATTCATTCATCATAATAATTGTCACACATTACTAATAATCTACTAATAATAGTATCTACTAATAATATTATGCTTTACAGTTTATAAAGTGTTTTCTTCTTTATAGCACCATGAAACAAATAGTACAAGTGTTATTACTGTAGTTTTACAGATGAAGAAATAGATTTTAAAAGATGAGGGTCAGTCCAAGGTCATGAGACAAATAAGTAGCAGAGCCAGTTATGACTCATACCTTGGTGTACTTTCTAGAAGTTTAGTGTGTTCAATTTAGCCACTTAGGAAACTTGGGAAAAAAGAAAATTTAAATGATTACTGAATGTGGGATATGGAAGTACCACACTGATCTATACTTGTTCCTTTGATACTTAACATATATATTATTCCCATGTATATTTGTAAATATATATTCATTATTACTATTATATAATAAATACATATTTATAAATGATATATCATAAGTAGCTTGTATACATAAAGATTATGTACATATAAAATATATTATTTATATTAATGTTGATAATATTAAAAACTTTTGAGCCATTGAAGCATGTTGCAGCTCTTCTAGCTGTGAATTTATGTGCCTTTCTTAGCCCTTTCTAATATTTGATGAGTGTGAGGTGGTAATTCAAAGTTATTTGAATTTGCATATTTTCTGATTATTTGTGGTTTTGAATGTTTTTAAATAGTTATTCTTTCTGATTAACTTTTGGAAATTGCTTCAACACTTTGATCACTCCTCTAGTCATCAGTTTTTCTTATATATGACTATATATTCACATATTTATGTGCATGTATACACATATATTTTACACATGTGTATTTGTGTGTGTATGTGTATAATGATTCTTATTTAGAGGTCAAAAGTCTGTAGATTTTGATTATTAGGAATGGGAGCTATGTGATAAAGAAAAAAGCCAGCTTGGTATAGTAGAAAGAGTATACTACATGTAGAGTCATCAGGCTAAGGTTTGGACCATTTTTTGTTTTTTTGCCATTTATTGTTTGTGTGATCTTGGATAAATCATTTAATCTTTCTTTGCATCCTCATCTACAAAATGAGGAGTTTGAGAATTATAACTTCTGTGGACCCATACAACCTTACAACTATAAATCTGTGATTTTATAACCCCCCCATCTGTACCTTTCTTTCTAATTTTAGCTGCATTGATTTTATCTATTCAAAGGCTTTAATTAAAGTTACAGATAATTAATATTTAGTTTCATTTTTTGTAGTCAGCTCTATCTTGACACTTATTTACAATCTCCTCCTTTCTATATTTGTGAATGATATTGTTTCACATAGTCTTCCAATTTTTTTATGGTATGCCCAGAAAATATTTGAACTTTTTCTTTTATTTCTAGTACTTAAGTCAGCTTATTTTTCTTTTCCTTTCCTCTCTATCATGACCTTTATGAAATGTAGGGAAAGAGATTAGGGAAAAGGAAAGACAACTGCCCTCAAAATGAAGTTATTACTTCCCAGAGGTCAGATCTTCTTAAAAAAGCAATCTATTTAAATCATTCAAATATAAAAAAAAAAAACTCTTTGACACCTTTGATTTACTCTATTTTTCACAAAAATGGTTGCATGTTACTCAAACCAGATATTCATGTTTGGTCTCTTTAGAATTATAAATGAAATAAAAGTTCAATATTATTTATGATTTATATAATTAAAGTAGTCAGTCATTTCTATTATGTCCAATTCTTCATAACCCAATTTGAGACTTTCCTGGCAAAAATACTGTAATGGTTTGCCATTTCCTTCTACAACATCTTCTTACTTAATTTCATTTTATAGATGAGGAAATGGAGGTAAATGTGGTAATGTGACTTGTCCAGGGTCACACAGATATTGAGTGTTTGAAGCTAAACTTGACTCCAGGCCTACCACTGTACCCTCTAGCTGTCTTATGTTAAGAAAAGAATATAACATATTAGGAAAAATAAGAGGATTAAAAAAAGTATTTAGAGCAGGCATGATGGTGCATACCTATAATCCCTGCTACCCAAGAGACTGATTCTGATGGACTGCTTGACTTCAGGAGTTTTGAACTATAGTGAAGCTACCCAACTGGGTATTTGAACTAAGACTGGCACTAATATGGGGCAGCCCTAGCTGAAAGGAACCATCAGGCTGCCTAAAAAGGGAGAAACCAACCCATTTTGGAAATAGAGGAGGTCAAAGCTTCTGAGGTAATCACTATTGAGACTGACTACTGTACTTCTAGACTAGTTAAGGTAGGAAAACCTAGCCTCAGAAAAATGCCTATAAGAATTAGACCATGATTTAGATATAAGGCACACTTCTCAAGAAGTTATTGATGCATTTGTTTCATATTGGTATGATGCGATTTGTTCCTTATAAGATTCTAGTTTGTGGGATGAAATTCACAATGTCATTGATGTTAAGAATTTTATTTTAAAATTGCATTAAAATGTTGTTTTCTAGCCTAAAATATTAGCTCTTTTAAAGCATTAACATTCATAGGACTACTTCCAAGGACATTCTAGTGTTGGCCTAATGGTTAACTAGTAGCCATTATCTTGTGTTTAACAACTTTTTAGCTTTGTATTTTTCCAGGGTGGTGAGGGAATAACAATGGCTTGTCATTGGTGGAAACTAAGTAATGTCACATCATGGAAAATTTTCCATTGAAGCTAATCTGATCCTGGAGAGAATGAAATAAAAACAAACATCTAGTTCTGTCTCATCAAGAAACATCTCCCAAATTTTACTAATATGTAAAAGATATTTGCACTAAATAGTATAATGTGAGATAGTGGGCAAAATGCAGGATTCAAAGTCCAGAGCCCTATATGTAAATCCCAGTTCCAACAATTAGAACTCTACATGCCTTCCCTCTTCACTGAGCTGGATCTCAGTTGACATATCTGTAAAATGGAAATAATAATATCCATAACCTTTGATCATTTTTCTGATGTGGCTAACTCTTTGTTATCCCATTTGGGGTTTTCTTGGTGAAGATACTAGAATGGTTTACCATTTTCTTCTCCAGCTCATTTTACAGATCAGGAAAAATGGAGACAAATGGGGATAAGTCACTTGTCCAGGGTCATACAACTAGTAAGTATCTGAGGCCAGGAACTCAGGAATACTCCAGGCCCTGGGTTGTATTTACTGTGCCACCTAGCTGGTCAAATAATACTCATACTGCTCACCTAATGAAGCTGTTTTTCTGAAAACATTTTGTAAGTCTTCCAAGTGCTGCAGAAATGACTCATTATATAAGATCTCTGTCTTTTTCATTTACAAAGTAGAATGGTCAGAACAAATAGTCCTAATTTTATCAGGTCATTCAGCACATTTATTAAGCACCTACTACATGCCAGACATTATGTTAGTTGCCAGGGAAACAAAGACATAAGTGAAATAGTCCCTGCCCAGATGTAGGTAACAGTCTAACCATGGGAGACATCTCCATAGAGAGTTATTTACAAAAATAAATGTAGAGTGATAGAAGGAGACAAAGGCACTAGCATTTAGAGAGATTAGGAGAGGTACATAGAAGGTGGCTTAGAATTAAGTCTTGAAGGATGTTTCTCCTTGTGAGAAGGGAGGAAGTCATGGAGAGAAGGGATTTCAGCCATGGCAATGACAAGATTGAGAGTATTCTGTATGAGTAACATCAAGAAAGATGAGTTTGCCCGGGCTAGAGTGTATGGAGAAGTGGAAGGCAGTGTAAATAAGGCTGGAATGGGAGGTTGAGGATGATTGTGCAGGACATTAAAAGCCTAACAGACGTGTTTGTATTTGATTCTACAGGTAATAAAGAGCTCCTGGGATTTATTAAGCAGGGAAGTTACATTTTCAAGGTTCAATTTCATTTTCCTTCCAAGTCATTTGAAGTGAATTTTCTTTTCAGGAAAACAAAAGCAAAAACAAAAAACAACTTCTTTATGAGTAGCTCTGTCATCCAGACTTCTTATGTACCTAGCATACTTTGCAGGAGTAAAAGTGATGGCAACATGGGCAAGAATGAAGAAGAGCTCGGGTATTTGAGTTGGATAGCCACTCTTCCCACCTGGCACTGTGTTTGAGGGTAACAGGGAAGCACATCATCTATTTCTTTCTGCTTATTCCCAAGAACTTTTGGGTGAACTCTTATGAATCATTTGCCATTGTTGTTTCTGATCGAGTCAAAGCCCTCTGATTCATGTGAGAGTGAGATCAGATGTAAGCTGTGTCATATGCTGCAAACTTCGGGAGTTACAAGTCAACTTGGTTTCTGATCTGTAGGAATGTATTCCTCCGCCCCTAATGAATGTTTACACTGTAGCACATTTGAGTGTTATGAAATGCTTCCGTAGAAACAGTTTACTCTCTTCTTGTTTACTTTCCTCTCTCTTTTTAAATTATTCTAACATCTTTTATACATGTTACAAAACAAATCCAGATCTGAGGTACCCCTTGGTACATTTGGGAAAAGCAGTGCCTGTAATCATTAGGCTCAAATTCACTTCTGATGTTTGGTCAAGCTACTTATAATCCCTGGGCCTCATTGTCTTCCCTTGTAAAATGAGGAGGTTGGACTGCATGGCCTCTATGGGCAAAGCTTTCTGGGTAGCAAGGTGGCTTAGTGGATAGAAGTCCAGGCCATAGTTAGGAAGACCTGAGTTCAGATTTGACCTCATATATTTACTAGCTGTATGACCCTGGGCAAATCACTGCATCGTGTTTGCTTCTGTTTCCTCATCTGTAAAATGAGCCAGAGAAGGAAATGGCAAATCATTGCAGTGTCTTTAACAAGAAAAACCCAAAGGTGGTCAGGAAGGATTGGACCCCACTGAAAAACAACCAACCCTTCTGGCTTAAATCTAGATTCTAATGATAACTTCTAGCCTATGACTATAACCTCAACTAGGCTTTCATGCTAGTCAAAACTTGTTTCCAAACTTCCTGAATAAAAGAAAGTAATTGCATTATTACATTACCTGTATTGTTATGTTGTTATAACTTCTATCACTAGTATGACCACAGCAGCATATACTGTCGTTATTTAATATTTCAAAATAATGCTTTTCAAAACTTTTCAAAAACAGTATTCTGAAGGTAATTTGTCACTCTACGGGCACTCCCCAGGTTATGATCATCCTGTTTATGAATATCTGTGCATACCAACAAAGAGAGAGAAAAAATACAGCAGATGTTCCCAGGACTGCTACAGTTTGCTGACCATGCTTGCTGACTATTAGTATCCCTGCTGAGAGTGAGGAATGTAGCTTCCTGCCCCCACCTTCTCAGGATCCTCTTACTCCTCCCACTGATCTCCTCCCTCATCCTTCCTGTCCCTATTCTCACCCTGCCCCTTCCCCTCACCCCACCCCACCAACAAACTAAGCCAATTTATTGACCAAAAGAAAACAAGTCAGTTAAGTGGCTTTGACTCCAGGAACCTCCTTTTCTTAGAGAGGAAACCAGGAAAGAAGAATGAGCGAACAGGTTATTTGTGCTCTGATCAATTTTATTTGCTCTAGCAACAAAATTGAATGAGACATTCTGAATTTGAGACATTCTGAGTTCCAGACATCAAGCTTAACAGAGAAATTCTGAAACTTAGCCCCCCATTTATAAGGTGGGAACTGGCTTGAACCCTGGCTTAACAAGACCTTTAATGGGAGACTATTCAGTTTTGCCCTCTTTGGGCAGCATAAAATTAGTGAACTGGCCTTAAATCTAGCAAGACAAGTCCTGTTTCTGATCAATTGACTGTTCTGTGACCCTAGGCAAATCATTGAACTTAGGCAACTGTCTACGACAATAAGTTTCAGAGAAGGGACCATTTTGTAATAGTAGAATTGTTTTTATCCTGGAAGACAAAAGGGATAAACATTTTTTTTTGTTGTTGTTCATACAATGTGCCAGGCATCTTCCCAAGTTCTTTTGCAAATATCTCATTTGATTCTCACAACAACCCTGTAATCTAGATGCCATTATCATCTCCAATTTACAGTTGAAGAAACTAAGGTACAGAGGTTAAGTGTTTTGCCCAGAGTCACATTGCTAGTAGTATCCAGGAATCTTCTTTACCAAAGAAATAGCAGTGTTAGGCCTCATTCCCATTATATTACTTGAAAAGTAGAGGAGCAGAGGAGAGTAATGGAAATGGTTAATGAGTTATAAAATAGGCTTAATTACAGATTTTAGAGCAGGATGGAATTAGGAATTCAGTCAATAATTAAATCAATTTTTTAAACATCTACTATGTACCAGACACTGCTAAGTTCTGGGGATAGAAATATGAGAAAATGAAGACAGTCCTTGCCCTCAAATATCTTACAGTCTAATAAGGGTACATACAAAAAGAAGCTGAAAAGTTGGGGTGGGTGGAGAAAGTATCTGATATGAAAGCATTGTGGAAAAGTCAAGAGAAGTTCCAAAGTAGTTCAGCCAAATGGGAAATGCACATATGTTCTGAGCTGAGTAGTTCTTGTTCAGTAATTTCATTTCTGTCTGATTCTTTGTGACCTCATATGGGAATTTTTTTTGGCAAAGATTCTACAGTGGTTTGCCACTTTCTTTTCCATCTTATTTTTATAGATGAAGGAAAGTGAGGCAAACAGGGTTAGGTAATTTGTCTATGATCATGCAGCTAGTAGATATCTGAGGCAAGATTTGAACTCAGGTCTTTTCTGATCCCAGGCCAGGATGCTATCTACTACCCCACATAGCTGCCCTCCTTAAATAGAGACTTTTAACTTCATGGTTGTGATGAGGTAGAATATTAAGGTTGATGGGATCTTGCAGGAACAGGCTTTTCTAATTATGAGCTTCCTTGGGGTTGGCGGAAAAGTTAAATATAGAAGTCCCAAAGTAGTTAGTGAAGCCAGGTCTAAGCTGAACTTCCTTCTTAATCAAGATCTTGTTATATAAGTCTATAAAAATGGAGGCAATACTTTTAAGCAGATAAAAATTGTCTCTATTTTGTGGATGAAGGAACTGAGGAAGAAATATCAAAATGAACTAGTAATATATAGTCTTGAGAACATAACAGGTTGATTTAAAAACAAACTTGGGATCCCTGTGACTGTTTTCCATTTTAAACTCCTCCATCCCTCATCACCCATATAGTCTTTTCTTTTTTCAGGTAAGATTTGCCTTAGCTTTGTCTAGGTGGTTCCTTAATGATTATTAATAATTATTTTTTTTAACTTTTTTTTTGTTGTTGTTAGAAGGGAGGTTGTGAATGTTCTCTAGAGGTAATCATGCAAGTCATTCTGTGAGGACTAAGATTATATCTTACTCATTTTTGCATCTCTCTTCTTCCCCCCACAGTATCATGTGGATAGTAGATGCTGAGCAAATATTTGTAGAATTAAATTTGTTGGATTCCTAGATATAGTCAGATGAATTTTATGACCTCTGAAGGTCTCTAGGCTGCTGTTTCTAAAATCCAGTGAGTCTATGAACTGAATAGTTTTTTCTTTGTAGTATTCATGAGTCGGACCAAAGCAGTCATGCTACTAACTGGCTCCCAATGCACATAGCAGAGCTGCCCACTGGTTGGTCTAATGCAATTTAGAATGCTGGTGATTGGCATCACTGCTTCCTCAAAGTGTTTCCAGTTTGAGATGTCCTGTTTTGTTTTGTTTTTTCATTGCATGAAACTTCTCTAACCACTTAGTTATTCTTTTCCTGCTACTTTCAACTGAACAAAATTAACACAAAAATAAAACCAACATTTATGTACTACTTTAAGGTTTGCAAGCATTTTATTTACTTATTTATTATTATTTTTTTAAACCCTTACCTTCTGCCTTGGAATCAAAGGCAGAAGAGCAGTAAGAGCTAGGCAATGGGGGTTAAGTGACTTGCCCAGGGTCACACAGCTGGGAAGTGTCTGAGACCAGAATGGAACCTAGGACCTCTAGTCTCTAGGCCTGGCTCTCACTCCACTGAGCTGCCCAGCTGCCCCCTGCAAGGCATTTTATACCATTTGAAGCTCATAGCAATTCTGTAAGGAAGATCTCCTTGAGCATTGTTATTCCTATTTACAGATAAGATAGACCTAAGGCCTGCCCTATTTATTCAGGTTTGATGTAGGGATGAAATGGAGCACTCCTAAGTCACTAAACAATTAATGTTACACATCCTTTCTCTGTTATGGCAAAGTAAGTCTAAATTTTGTTAATTGCTTTACCTTTGGGGGACATAGCCTTCTTCTTCTCCTCTCAGGCATTAGCAAGTCTGAGAAGTCCCAGTCCCTTCTGAGGCCTGACTTTTTATTCCTTTAGGTGATCAGGAAGCAGAAGCAAATCAGGTTGTTGCTTTGTCTCTGAAGGAAAACTAATTCTTATCCATGGAGGGAAGGAGGAGGCATGGGACTTATCCATGTTGTGGGGAAACACTGGTAGAAATTTGTCCTTTCCCGGAGGAAACTAATGTAATATCCTCTTATATTACTATAATATTATATTCCCCCTCCCCAAGATTTTGTATATAGAGGATAATACACCTTCTCTCTCTCATCCTCACTTCCTTTCAGAGGTAGTGCTTGAGGTAGTCCTGAGTTAATTTGAATAACCATGCTAACTGACCCAGATGATAAGGAACATGATTAGGAAAGGAGGAAAAAACTGGGAGTGAGGATACTCCTTTGAGGCCTCTTTGCAATAGAGAGATGCTAATGTAATTGGGAGGCACTACAATAATGGACAAATTTCTGCTTCCCCCTTGCTGGAACCTTCTTCAGAGCATTGCTGGAAGGTATGATGGTATGAACAAGTATCTGAGAGGAAGACTTTCCACTGGAGCAGGGTTGGAAGGATTTTAATACTCTGAAGTCCATCTGTTTGTTACAAACCTTAATGCTTTTAATCTTGTAGTGTTTTGTGCTTAAGGGGAGATGATGTCCACCCAGGGCTCTATCAAGTTGGGGGAACAAGCTAAATAATGATTATTTAACATCCTCATTATTCAAACATTATTTGATTTGATATTGAACAATTATTTGAATATCCTCAAGTCAGGCCTCAGAACATCCTGTCCCTTATGAGGAATCCATTTAATGCAAGAATTAAAATAATAATTTTTAAATGTTGCTTATTAAAGGAATGTAAAATCTCTTCATTTCTGCCTATCATTTCTACTTATCCTTCAAGCCCATCTATCTTCTCCATAATTTCTTTTATCACATCACCCAAGAAAGTTCCCTCTTTCTCTACCTCACTAAAGGTCTCATTTTGTTCCATGTCTGAAGTGTTTACTATGTCTAATTTGTGCTTTAGTTAATTTATTATATGTGCTCCATCTTTCCTTTTAGATTGCAAACACTTTAAAGGAAGGAAACATATCTTGTACTTTTTTTGCACAGCATTTTGCATATAGTTGGCAGTTAAGATATAATGTTGAGTAATGAATTTGGCATGTGACATAATACAGGCAGCAATTTTGAAGTCTTTACAAGTGATATAAGTTTATCATTAGGAGAGATTTTGTGTCTTTCAAACATTCCCCTTAATTTTTAGAACTTTTCACCATAGTGTTCTTCCCCAAATAGGACTAACCCTAGAAATTGTCTAATATTCTGATTTATGCAATTCTAGATTTTGGAGGAAAAGTACAGAATGAAAAATGAATTTTATGACAGAAATTGTTTGATGAATCAAGTCTCTTGTAGTTATGAAGAGTGCTGTTCAGTTATTTCAGTCATGTCTGGTCTGACTCTTCCTGACCCCATTTGGGGATTTCTTGGCAAAGAGATTAGAGTGGTTTGTCATTTCCTTTTCCAGAAAAAATTGAGACAAAACAGGGTTAAGTGAGTTGTTTAGGATCATACAGCTAGTGTCTGAGGCCAAATTTCAATTTAGGAAGATGAGCCTTCCTGATTTCAGGTCTAGAATTCTATCTACTATGCCACCTACCTGCACAATTACAAAAAAGAAAAAGAAAAAAAAAGATACCTGCTATAATGAGTTATTTGTTAATTAAGTAAGCAATAAAAGATTCTTGATAGATTAGGTATAGGTGGATAGAGAGATGCATTTGAGTGAACTGGATTTCTTTAATTCAGAGTTGAATTCTCAAAGAGAATGATGGGAAAGAGGAATTACCCAGAGATTCTTGGGAAGGACAGTTGGACCAACTGTTGATCATTTTTTGGATGGTCCTGATTAAGGAAGGTTATCCAAAGAGCTGGCTCTGAGAGTTTGAGAAGATCTGATGATTTATTACTTGGAAACATCCTAGCATCAAAGTGAGAAAATGGTTGACAGAAGAGTAGTGTTGCAGTTCCTCTGTTTAACCAGAGGTGGCAGGAGAGAGCAACAACTGAGTGGAGGTGTCAGTGACTTCTGATTGGCTGAGTTTCATCTGAGCAGAAGGAAGAAATCTGATTTATCTCTCACTGTTTATAAGTTTATATTTTAGTATTAGGATAGAAAGATAGCTAGTTTGGGCATTAGATAGACAGTAGAATAGTTGTCAGCCTTGACTTTGGTCAAGGAAGAAGAAAGTTTCTTGCAAGACAGATTTGAAGGTGGTTTTAGTTAAGTTAAATTTAGAATTAGGGAATTACATTTCATAAACCTTTCCAAAATTAATATCTTAATTTTCCTCATCCTATCTCTGCTCCTGTAGATGTTAATATAAATACATGGGCTTTATAGAAAGTTATCTCCAGTCAAGTTCTTCAACTACTGGTCCAACCAACTCTCAACCACTAATTCCCAACAACTGAATCTTCTATAGTCTGTTAATAGACTATTAATATCTACAAATTAATATAGCTCTAACCCTGAAACAACACTACTTAATATATTTTTGTTTTTATTTTTTCCAGATTCCATTTTAATATAATATTTAATTCTCATTTTCTGACATTTTACAATCCATATTCTCTTCTTCCTTACCATCCATCTTCTTTCACCAAGAAGACAGGTAATATAATAATATAGGTTATACATATGTTGTCATGGAATGCATTATTTCCCTGTTTATGATATGAAAAAACACCTATTGCTTGCACTAGAGAAAAATTCAAGAAGGAAATAAAGTAAAGAATGGTATGTTTTAGTCTTCAATCAAACTTCATCTCTTCCATCTCTCTTCCATCTATGGTAGTGGAAATCCTTTTTCACCTTCTTGATGTTTTCAGAGTTGAGTTGATCACTTTTTTTTTTTAACCCTTACCTTCCACCTTAGAATCAATACTATGTATTCACTCTAAGGCAGAAGAGTGGTAAGGGTTAGGCAATGGAGGTTAAGTGATTTGCCCAGGTTCACACAGCTAGGAAGTGTGAGGCCAGATTTGAACCCATCTCCAGGCCTGACCCTCAATCCACAGAGCTGCCCCCAAAGTGACCACTTATGATAAAAATCACCTGGATTTCTCACAACAAATGAAAACCTTAATTCTACTAATAATTATAATTCATTGTAATTCTAATTTAAGCACATTAAGTTTATTAAATATTAGAATTGTTTCTATATTTTATATACTGTTCCATTTTAGAGAATGGAAGGGTTTAAAAAAGACAATGGCCTGAAGAATTATAAAAAATATAGCCCAAATGTCATCTTACTTGCCGACTGGTCTCCCACTCAAGAGTAATATAAGTGCATGGAAAAAAAATTTTGTTATATACTTCCTGTAGACATGGGATATTAGGCAGGGATGTGGAGGGTCCTGGCTTTTTTTTTTTTTTGGCTGTCAGTTGTAAAGATAATTTTAGTGTTTTGACTTAAACCTAAATAATTGGTCTCTAGGGATGATTCCCAAATAATAAAATATCCAAGTCAGCTGGAAATTATGAATATTATAAATTAATATAGAGAGAAGGAATTAAGGAAAGGAGAGAGAGAAAGACAGAGAGAGAGAGAGAGAGAGAGAGAGAGAGAGAGAGAGAGAGAGAGAGAGAGAGAGAGAGAGAGAGAGAGAGAACTAATTTAAACTGCCTCTGGTTCAGGCTGAGCCAAGCAGTAGTTAAAGGCCTTGGCCAAAATGGCCTCCTTGAGCCTATGGGAAAGGGAGTCAGTCATATCACTCACCACAAGACTGTCTCCAAGCTGGGTTCCAATCCGCCACTGTACTGAATCTCCTGAACTGAGTTCAGAAGAATTCCACTCTGAACTGAATTGCCTGAACTGACTTTTTACCCCTCCCTTTAAAGAAATTTTCTCTTATATCACCTCCCCTAAATTTTCACTCCTACCAATCACAGTAGAAGCTTTTTTCCAGGACTGCCCATTCTTAGTTCTCACCACTCTTTAGTTCTCACCTTCACTGGTTAGATTATATCTTCTGAGTACTTCACACTTCTTTGTTAAGCTTGCCTTTTGTGAGTTACTTGACCTTTCTGTGATTAATTTAACCTTTATAGGAACTTAACACCTTTTTGTATTAGATCTAAAAATAGACTTAGTTTAAGGTTCTAGCTTCACTATAAGGTTTGAGTTAAGTACCTTCATTGTTCAATCAGGAGTTTACAACTTTATCTTCCCCTAAAGTATGTCTAAGTATGGGTGGAGTAATGTAAAGTTCCCAAGACATTCCTGATTCTTGTTAGACCAAGTATCTCCATTGTTACAATAAGGAAATAGCTAAATCAAATCTTCTAAAGTACAGTCTGAGTAGTTTTTAAGATTCACACAGTGACCACGGTAATGTTGCTGCTCCTGCTCACTCTGGCTGCTAGATCCCAGCAGCCTGCTTCTGCTTGCTCCTGCTCTTGCCCCAGCCCCAACCCCAGCCCTGACTGCTGTTGATTCTGCTGAGCTGTTGATTTCTGCCTCTGAGAAGCTAGGAGCCCTTGGAGCACTCTCTGAGCAGCTGGTAAAAACTGGGGTGTGCTTTCCTTAGGCAATGATTAGCCTCCTAACTCCCTGTCCACATGGCAGGGGAAACAAACTGCTCCCTAGCATTTTACCTTAAGGGGGAAGGAAGTTACTTTTCCAAACAGGAAGTAAAAATTGTAAGCATGGTACTCTATGACAGAGCAGTACCTTGCCTATTTTAAACAGCTTCTAGTTTTAGGATGTTTTCTACCATTAATGGGAGCACTGATTCTTTCAATTATCTTGCCTGAGATTCAGGGGAGAAATTCATCTCCCTACCACCCTTTGCCATTTGGGCCTGCCCAGTCTCTAAGATTCATCCAGTTTGGGATTCCTCAAACCCATGTTCTCCTTTGCTATGGGAAATACCAGACCTCTGACAAAAGGAATCTGAATGGATAGAGAAAGGAACTTTAAAGAGATTGGAAGTGAAGATTTTAAGCCTTTTCAGACTCCATTGTTTTATGAAAGACTGTATTTTATTGTATTTGGCTGATTGTCTGCTTTAAGATTTATTTTTTTTTTTGTTTTAAGTTAATATATTAATCTGATCAATACTATAACTACTGTTATATTGTTGCCTTTCCCCATAAGTATACTGAACAACATATTGGAAAGCCCATAAACAGCTTTTTCTTCCATTTTACACTTGTTAATTGTCACATAGATGATGAATGGACTTCATCAAAACTGGTTACAATTGTATAACAAGCTTTGGAAAATTTAATGAGCTAAATATCTCAAATCGATTTTAAGAAATTAAAAATCAGACATGATTTTTAGATTTTTTTTAACAACTCTGACTGATCATTTTTCCTGCTTCTGAGTTATTTGTAACAAGAGGTAAAGAGTCCATTTTAATAGCTGAAGTGAAACACTATTATAATCCCCACCTATGGAGGGGACGTAACAGGCTCATACCAGAGGAGCTAGGAAGTTGTTCCCAGGGTACCCCTAGATGGCTCTCAAGAGGGAGCATCTCTCATTTGTAACTATTCAGCTTTCTCTGCCCTGCCACCAGAATGATCTAAATTCTTGGTGACATTTTTAGATTCAACATCAACAGTACAGAGTTTTGTTTTTTTTTTTCTAGACTCCTCTGCCACATTTCTGTAATGATGGCAGTAATAGAATTTAAAATAAAAATACGTTTGCCAAGGTTGAAAGATTTGCTACATATATAAAAAATTATGACAAATATTCATCAATTCATAGGGTTTTAGATGTCATACAGCCGATTAATGCAAAATGTGATAGTGGGTTTGTTTGCTATTGTCATTAAATGGGTTTGGGGATTTTGATATGTCATGAATGTGCATTCCATGCTTTTTTACTGTTCTTTATGAAAAAAAAAAACTGTTAGTGGATCATGGCCAAGTTTTAAAAGGAAATGGATCTCATTTTTGGGTGAGATACCTTTTTATTCTACCTTTCCCTGCCTGACACAGTGTGTCAATGATCGTAAGCTATATATTTTTGATTTTTAAAAGTTTTTTATTATTGTTTTTGCTTGCACGTGCAATCTACTATTTGAGTTTTATTTTTCTCTTCTTTTTGTATTTGAAGCCCATGTCACCAGTATTGAGAATATTTTCTTTAACTTTTTTGATTTTGCAGTACTATAAGTTAAAATATATATTTTCTAAAATATTAATACATATCCAAAAGCTTTAGACTTTGGAAACCTGCCATTTATTTTGATAAATATTATGGAATTGTGATTAATGGTTGTGTCTGATTCCAGGAGAAGGGAACAAAAGACCCATTATACAGTGCCAAAGAGCACAAGGTCAAAAAGGACCAAACCATCCAGGTAGGACTGATGAACTTCTAGGCCAATACAAAAGGACTTGTATCTATTGTGACACGAGGTTGTGGCACTTGACATATGTTAAGATGCAGGATGTCTTGTATACACACTCTTTGTGAAATACTCACAGACAAGTACCAAAGTTTGGCTATCATCCTGGTTCCCCTTATCCCTGAGAATGAAGGTAAAATCAGACCAGGGAAGGACACTTTCCTATCACACAAAAATCTAGTCCTTTTTTCTCTCTTATAATATGGCAACTTCCTGTAGTCTTTGCTTCAAAGGAGTAAGTGAAATATTACTGGATTTTGTCCTACAGACTTGGGGGTATAAATTACTTTAATTTCACCCTGATTCGAGGACCTATTATAGGTTTATTTTCCTTTACTTAGAATTTTTTTCACATATGACTTTGATAGTCTATTTTTCATCCAGAAGTTATCTTTTCTTTTTTATTTGGATTTTTTTTATGTTTTTGATTTCTCTATACCTCATAACTGAGTCATGCATCTCTAAGTGATCCCTGTGTTTTTCAACATCCTCTTCAGGGGGGGAATGAGGGTTTGAACTGGTTAATTAGCCATGGGTATGTGATTTTTATTTTGTATCCCTTTTATTCCTTTATTTCTAATAATCATTAATAAACCTCTTAAAATATAATATTTTTATTATTGAGATCTAATTTTACTTTTTACACTGCTCACTTCTCAACTAGTAATCTGGATTCAATCCCTAACTTTCCTCTGGAATTAGTTTCTCTAAAGTCATCAGTGCATTTTTGTTTAATGTTTTCTTAGTGCCTCAAATCCTGTTCTTCTCTTTTTTCCCCTTCACTATATCATTTGACACTATTGACCCATATACTCTCTCCTATTTGGGTTATTGTAATACTGTTCTGTCCCAGTTTTCTTCTCTACCCATCTGATGAATTTCTTAAGTTTTTTCTTGATCAGGTCATAATTTATAATCCCTATATATGGATGCATGGTAGATCTCTTTTGTTTGCTTCAAATCTATATGTGGATTTCGATAGTAATCTCAAATTGAACATAAAAATGAACCAAATGAATTTTTATTTCAAATAAACCTTCCCCTTCTCATTTTCCTTTTATCTTCTAAGTGTACCACAATCTTTCCAGCCTCCCAGGTTTGAAATTTCTACTACTCTTCATTCTTCCTTCTCCATAATCTCCTTTAGACACATTTGATTACTTGCCAAGTCTTGTTGAGTCTACTTCTGTAACACTTTACATCTGTTCCCTTCTATCCAAAGCATAACGAACCTGATCCAGTCCCTCATCACCTCTGATCAAGATTGCTGCAATACTTTTATAGCTGACCTCCCCATCCAGTTTTTCTGCCTTTTAGGCCAGCTTTCACACAGATTGATATTATTAAAGCATGGGCATGACCAAATTACTGCCATCTTCACAAAGCTTCAGAAGTTCCCAAACCCCTCTAGAATAAAATACAAACTCCTTAGAACTGTTCTTTCTTAGGAGCTCTAATTTTGTTCCTTTCTTTTGTGGGAACTCATGGTTCATTTTAAGGTTCAGTTCACATACCACTCATTTTCTATAGGCTGCCCTTCCTGATTTTCACAAATTTCAGTGCTGTTCACTGAGTTAATTTCTTTATTTTGTGTGTATATACATGTGTGTATATAACCATTCAATTTAATCTAATATAATATGATGTAAAACTGCAGAAAACTACAGTTGACAGGATAAAATATGGAAAGTAGATTTTATTCTATTTTCAGTTTGTTTTGAATTTTAATGAATGTTACATAATTTGAAGCAAACAATAAAAAGTCTATTTAAGTCTATGAAATCTCTCAGCAGTGATTAGTACTTCTAATTTGATCCCAAGTTCTGATAATTTTTACTTACCTTAGTTCTTACCTTAAAGGAAGTATTCTTATATTTAACTAATTTGTTTTTAATAACATCATCATAGGTATCTAGTAACTAATTAAAACAATAACAATTATCTCATAAGATATGGCAGCAATTTTTGTATCATTAAGAATAAAAAGATGCTGATGGAATTTTTAAATTTTGTGAATATTTTATCAAATTTTAGGTAATTTATACAAATTAGTAAAGTATTAACTAAAATATCTATAATTCATATTTATAAATGTGATTCTGAAAAGCTATATATAAACAAAATTTATTTTTTATTTGATTATAAGTAATAAGGACTGGGTAAAATACTTTAAAATCCCTTTATAATAATATAATGCATAATGTTCAGTGGATCATATCTGATAACTTTGTAACTCTGCATGGGGTTTTCTTGGTAATAATATATATGATGATAATATAGTAAAGATTTTTATAATTGGTATAATATTCCATTAATTTATCTATTTTCCAAATGCATAACTTTAGAACATAGACTTTCTTAAAGTGGAGCACAGGGCATTTTATTGAAAGAACTTATCAGTGAACATTAAGTAAAAAAGGCAAAAGTTTGAAATGTCCCTATGTCTACCTTAAAACCCATATAAAATGGTTCCTTCTTAAGCTATAGTTTCCAGACTTTACTTTTGTGTTAAAATTATGACTAGAATAAACTACGTTGGTTTAATAAGGTGTAGGAGAGGGAAAAGAAGAATTGGGGGTGGGGCATTAACTTCACTTTCTCCAAAGTCCGGTCCATTAGCACTTCAATAATTTTAGTACAACACAGGCCATGTAAGTCAGAAATTGAAAAAGCACAAGAGGCTGACTAGGAAAGGCCTAAAAGTCAAAATGCACAAGAAAAAAAAAATCTTATTCTGGAAGGAAAAATAGAAGATGTTCAGTGAGAGTAGATGTAGGAGGCAATTAGAAGAATAGAATACAATACTTACAAAACAGAGCCCTGGGAGGTTAGCCATCTCCTTAACTTTTAGAGGGGAAAAACACTCACAAACAAATGGTAGTTGTCCTTTAGAAGTTCGAAAAATCCAGGGATCAGGGAAGAATGTGAAGATAATTGAAAGAAAAGAGCAAAATGGATTAATATACTAGTTTTCCAAAGACATATTAAACCTGCCTAAATTTCTACTCTGACTTCTCCAGGGAAATCAAACTGAAGATACTGGACCTCTTGGGGAATAATATCCCTATAACGTAACATAATTTAAAGTTGACACTGAAAGTTGAAGTTTATTTTTTTTTTCTAATAATTATGCTCAGAGAAGGACACAGAAATTGCATTTTGGAGTGACAGAAAGAGAGTTATATTAGAAAGAAATTTCCAACAACTATGGAGTATTTGTACTGTGGAATGACAGAAGGTGCTAAAGCAAAGCTGAAAATGATCTGTACTCCAAGCTGCATAAATGATTTAAATGAGAACAGGTATTTTATTAAGCACCTACTGTATATTTGGTACTGTAGGTAATCCCTTTTATTATGCCCACAATACTACCTTCTCCTCCTCCCAGTCCCCCCCCCCCTTTTTTTTTTGGTATGAGAGATTTTTGGTTTGAAAGGCAATTTTACCCAGAAGCAATTATGAATTTAGGAAATGATATTATCTACCAGGTTCTGAGTCTTGTGGAGCAAGTAGAAAAGGAAGAAAAGAACTAAATCTAAAGAGTAATAATTGACTGCCATGAGTCTTGCTTGGTTCCTAACCTGGCTTGGAGTAATTCTGTTGATTTGATACTTTTTGTTTTTTGTTGTATGTCTGACTCTGTGACTCCATTGGGGTTTTGTTGGCAAAGATACTGGAGTAGTTTGCCATTGCCTTCTCCATCTCAGGTTACAGATGAAGAACCTGAGGCAAGCAGGGTTAAGTCACACAGCTACTAAGTGCCTGAGCTGGATTTGAACTTGTGAAGACAGCCAGAACCAGCACTCTGTCCACTTTTGCTATCTCCATTAATCTGGAAAGTGACTGGAGCTGTGCTTATCATGTCTCATTTTATATCACACATTCTGAAATACTTTAAAAAAATCCTTACCTTCTGTCTTAGAATCAATATTGATTCTAAGGCAGGAAGAGCAGAAAGGGTTAGCCAATATGGTTTAAGTGATTTGCCCAGGGTCACATAGCTAGGAAATGTCCAAGATCATATTTGAACCCAGGACCTCTTGTCTCAAAACCTCACTCTCAATCCAATGAGCCACCCAGCTGCCCCTCTCTATAGTACTCATGATACCTTTCCTTTTCATTAAATTTTTTGTCTCCTGCAGTTCTTTATTGTGTGATCTTTCCCATAATTACTCTGTATTGTGCAGTGACTTTTGTGCTGTAATCCGTTGCAATTTTTAAAAATCATGTTAATTTCTAAGCATTCAGAAGTCTATTTCATGTGTAGTATATATTCTTTTTCCTAGCAAGGTTATAAACTAAGGTAAGGAGCCTTGCATTCTCTTTCCATTCTAGCATTATACTCATGGCTTTTTGCGTGGTGTTTTCAATGTAGTTAGCAGGGCCCAAAGACTAAAAATACGCCCATGCCACAGCCCTAGACCGTACTTAAATAGATTAATGAAAGTCACAGAAGCATAGACTACCATAGATGGACAAGACCGTAAGGCAGAGATTTTTAATGTTTTCTGTTTCATGAAGCCCTTGGCAGACTGGTAAAAGCCTATGGACCTCTTCTCAAGCTAATGTTTTAAAATGCATAAAATGAAATAGATAAGATTACAAAGGAAATAATTTATATTAAAATAGTTACCAAACTATTAAAAAATAAGTTTATATACCACTGACTAAAAACACTTACTAGCTATAATCCATTAGATTGTAAACTCCTATAGGGCAAGGATTGTCTTTTGCTACTTTTTATAAATCCAAATCTTAGCATAGTACCTGGCATATAGTATTATTGATTGAGTTAGATTGATTGATTGAGTAGAATTTACCTAGTACAACTTCTTTCTGTAAATGAGGAAGTTGTGTTCTAGAGTTTTCAACTGTGCTGGTGAATGAGACTAGAACACCAGTCTTCTGATTTATCATTCCTTTCTATGCCTTAAAGGAAAAACGATGTCAGATGGCTAAGGGAGCTTATTAAGATATCTTATCTATTCAGAGCATTCTCAGCATCACAGATTTAGAACTGAAATGAAATTTAGATGCCACTGTGTCCAGTTCCCAATTCTACACATGAAGAAACTGAGGTACAGAATAACTTACCCAGGGTCACAAAGCCAGGAAGCATCTAAAGCAGGATTTGAATTCAGGTTTTCCTGATTCCATATCCAACTTTCTGTCCACTATGTGACGTAACTGCTCATTCTTCAATGGAAGAATTTTGTTTCCATGATTATTAGAAAGGTTACCGTTTTGCATGTTCCAAATTTAAATGCTTTCAAATATCAAGGCCCTTCTTTTTAGAGCCCTGGAATTTGCTTACTAGACAGAAAAACATAGAACAAAACTGATTTGTTTGTGTTTGCATGGAGAGCACAAGAGCCAATGTGATAAGTCAATGTGAGAAGTTGGAAGGATTATTTCTGCCAATTCTTACATTGCCGTGTTGATTCCCTAGCTTTAGAGCAACTCATATTCTTTATTATGTTGACATTTTTTAGTTGCTATAAAAGGTTATGGTTTATTCTTGGGTTTTGCTTGCTATTTTAAGTAATTTGCAGAGTGGTATTTTGTTGCTATTGTTTGTTTAATTATATGGTAAATCTTGGCATATCTCTTTTTTTTATCAACTTTAGAGCACTCTGAACACTTTTATAGATTTTTCCTGGGATCTTGATTTTTATTTTTTTCTGGGATAACAAAACAACTAAATTAAAGTAGAACTATTTATACACTTAAGAATTCATCATACTATCCTGTGTGACTGGAGCTACATTGCAGTGACATTTAAAAATTAAAATTAAATAGCTACAACAACCAAAAACCCCAACAACAACGAATGAAATTTGGGGTATTGAATTTAATTGGTATCCTGGATAGAAGGAAGGGGAAGAGTGTGGGAAGAATAATGAGGAAAGTATCGATATGTCAATTAATTCCATAAAAAACAGAATTACTTCCTACTTACTGCTTTGAAAATGTGCTTTGCTATCCTTGCTACTTTTTAAACTTTTGACTCACTCTGTTTCCCTTCATCTTGCCTTGAATTTTTATTAGACTGCTGTGCTTCCTCGGTGATTGTCCAGTCTTTTCTGTCAGTGTTCTGGAGTTCACTGCTATCCTTCTCAAGGCTTAGCTACTCTTGTCTGTGTGAAGCCTGTAACACATGCAGTGACTGCTGTTCTTGCCTCACTGTGTGCCTTGTGGAATACCCCCTCCCTCTGGGGACCTCGGCCACCACTTAGATTTTGACTTTGCCCTTTCTGGTCTTACTGTGAAGTAGCTAAGTGCCTAGAGATTTGTTATGAGTGCTCTGAAGCTTGTGAATATAGTCAGCCTAAATGCTTACCAAGGTCAGCATCTTATGCGCGCTCCCATTTACTGCTACAATGCCGTCAAGACTTCCTATCACAGAGAGGTGACCTGGCTAGCCCATTGGGTTTGTTTATAATAGGCAAATGTCAATGACTTAAAGAAGCTGTGAGCAGCCCTAGCATATGTCCCCAGTTCATCTTTTCCAAGCTTACTCTCATAGAGGGGGATATGGGTTATAAGGAATGTTCTTCAACAGTAATCATTAAGAAATTTGTTTCTTTGCATAAAAATTAGTTTTTGTTTCATTAACTTTCTCAATTATATGTAAAATTTTATAATAATAATTTAAAAATTTTTGAATTATAAATTCTAAATCTCCCACCTGCCCCTTCTTCATTCTTGAGGTAAGAAGCAATTTCATATTGATTATACATATAAAGTCATGCAAAACATTTCTATATTAGTTGTTTTGCTAAAGAAAACACAAATAAACCAAAATGATAAAAATAGAGTATACAAATTATGCTTCAATCTGCATTCATCAGTTCTCTTGCTGGAGTTGGAAGAGTCCTTTGGAATTGTCTTGGATTAATTGTCTTGATCAGAGTCACCAAGTCTTTCATTGCTGATCATCCTAAAGTACTGATATTTCTGTATATCATGTGTTCTTTTGGCTCTGCTCACTTCTTTTTGTATGAGTTCATGTAATTCTTCCTAGGCTTCTCTTAAACCATTCTGCTCATTATTTTTTATAAGACAAGAGGATTACATCACAATCATATGCCACAATTTGTTTATCCAGTCCCCAACTGATGGGTATCCCTTTGAGTTTTAATTCTTTGCCACAAAAAATAAGCTATATGTAAATATTTTTGTACAAATAGCTCCTTTTCCCCTCCTCTTTGATCTCTTTCACATACAGATAGTAGTATTGGTAGATCAAAGGGTATGTACAGTTTTAAAGCTCTTTTGGCATAGTTCCAAATTGTTCTCTGTTATGAATGGGCAAGTTTACAACTCTACCAACAATGTATTAGTGTTCCAATTTTTCTACATCCTCCTCCAGTATTTGGAATTTTCCTTTTCTGTAAAGTTAACCAATCTAATAGATGTAAGGTGGTATCTCAGAGTTGTTTTACTTTGTTTTTCTCTAAATAGTAGTAGTTTAAAGCATTTGTTTATGTGGCTATTTATAGCTTTTATTTCTTTTTCAGAAAACTGTTCATGTTCTTTGACCATTTATCAATTGAAGAAAGGCTCTTATTTTTGTGATTTGGCATGATTACTTATGTATTTAAGAAATGAAACCTTTATCAGAGAAACCTGCTATAAAAATTCTTTCCCCAGTTTTCTGTTTTCCTTCTAATTTTGGCTGCATTAATTTTATTTGTACAAAATCTTTTTAATTTTATGTAATCTAAATTATACTTTTTACATCCTCTGATGCTCTCTACCTCTTGTTTGATCATAAAATTTTCTTTTATATGTAGAATTCTCAGGCTGATTTTTCCATGATTGCCTAATTTACATATGCTATCATCCTTTATGTCTAAGTAATTTATCCATTTGGATTTATCTTTAGTATATGTGTGAGATGTTGGTCTGCGCCTAATTTTTTCCAGATTGCATTCCAGTTTCTTTAGCAATTTTTGCCAAATGTAGAGGTCTAACCCTGAAAGCTTGGATCTTTAGTTTTATCACATGCTAGATTTCTATGATCATTTACTACTTTATTCCATTGATCAACCATTCTATATTTTAGCCAGTACCAGATTTTTTTAAATGCGTACTGCTTTATAATATCTTTTGAAATCTCAAAATTCAGTCTTCTTCCTTCTGTGAAAAGGAAAAATAAGAATCAAGCTTTTGTATTTCTGCCCACTGAGATTGAGCAGCCATCCTTTGGAATTTGACAGGAGGGGGAGTGACAGTTGGAGTGAGTGAAAAGGATTGTGGGAGAAACTGTTAAAAAAAAAGGGGGTCTTTGACCTCTGAACTCTGTTGAGGGAGGAGCAAGGAGCTCTAGATCCCAACCCATCAAAAAGCCTTGCCTCCATTTCCCTTACCCATTAGAGGAGAGAAAATTCCTGAATATTTTGTAGTATCCACCAGAGGAAGAACCAAACAACAACTGCTGCTGAAAGGGGCTGATCCTTGAAACTTCAAGGGGTCACCCTGAAGATCCTTTCTCCCTTGACCTTCCCAAGGACACTTGCTATTTGTTTAGTTAGGATAGAGACAGTGATTAGCTGAGAAAGAAGATAGATAAGCTGAAACTGAGCCATTTTGGCTCAGCTGAAGAAAAAACAAAGAAAACCTGTAGGGTTTCCTAGCCCCACAAACCTATCCCCTTTCTCTTATTACTAGAATTATTAAACCATTTTGAAAAATAGAAACTCGCAGTCAGATTCAAATTGAAAGAAGAACAAAGAAAGGGTGGTGACCTAGGCTAGCCATTAGCCTTGGCTAAACAACAAAAGCCAACAGTGACAGTCTGCCTGCCAGACAAGGGGGACTTCTGGGGTTTCAAATACCAGTCAAGCCTTGAAGAAGTAAAATCCTTCATTCCCCCAGAAGTCCATTCATTGAGACCCTGACCTTGTCATCTTTAACCTAACATTACCCACAGGTACCTCTTTTGTGGGTTGAGTGTGAGGGAATTACAAAGATCATCTCTCAGCCCAGAAGGTACTGTCCCTTTACCTCACCAGCCCTCCATATTCCCTCTGTCCCTTCATCTCCTCCATTCCTTATTACAAACCCTTCCTCATCCCCTGTACCTCAATTATTACACTTTGTATTTTTTTCCATTCATCCCCTTGATATTTTTGACCTTTTATTCTTCCAGATGAATTTAGTTATTATTTTTTCTAGCTCTATAGAATAATTCTTTCATAGTTTGATATGGTATTGAATAAATAAAATTAATTTAGCTAGATTTGTCATTTTTATAATATTGGCTTGCCCTACCCATTAACAATTAAATATTTCTTGAGTTGGTTAGATCTGTCCTTATTTGTGTGAAAAGTGTCCATATAATTTCTTGGTTTATCTTGCCAGATAGAACCATGGGCATTTTATATTGTTTATTTTTATTTTAAATATAATTTATTTTTCTAACTCTTGCTGCTGGGTTTTGTTGGTAGCATGTAGAAACACTGATGTTTTATTTGGGTTTATTTTACATTCTGCAACTTTGCCAAAGTTGTTATTTGTTTCAAATAGTTTTTTAGTTGAATCTCTTGTTTATCATCATATCATCTGCAAAAAAGAGTTTTGTTCTCTCACTGCTGATTGTTATTCCTTCAATTTCTTTTATTTCTATAGCTAATATTTCTAGTACTATGTACACTTAAAGTGGTAATAATGGATATCCTTGCCTCACTATTGATCTTATTGGCTTCAAGTTTATCTTCATGGCAGATAGTGCATGCTATTGGTTTTAGGTAGGTATTTGTTTTTCCTCTGGTTTAGATATCAAAATCTTATTTGTATCATAAAAAGAATTTGGTAGAACTCCTTCTTCAGCTATTTTTTTCAGATAGTTTAAATATTATTAGGATTAAGCATTCCTTACATGTTTGGTAGGATTCACTTATAAATCCATCTGATCCTAGGGATTTTTTCTTGCACATTTCATTAATTAATTGTTCAATTTCTTTTCCTGAGATATTTAAGTATTCTATTTCCTCCTTTGCTAATCTTGCAGTTTATATTTTTGTAAATATTCATCTATTTCACTTAGGATGTCAGTTTTACTTGCATATAACTGAGCAAAACAACTCCTAATAATTCTTTTAATTTCATCTTAGTTGATGGATTCACTGTTTTCATTTTTAATATTAGTAGTTTGGTTTTCTCTTTAAATCAGGTTAATAAATGGTTTGTTATTTTTTTCATAAAACCAGTTGCTAGTTCTTTTTATTGGTTCAGTGTTTTTTATGGGGTTTGGTTTTTTTCCCTTTTCCTTTCAATTTTATTAATCTGTTCTTTGATTTTTCAGGTTGAGGATTTAAAATTATTGCTTTCCTAACCTTTTTTAGCTGTATTCCCATTTTATTGTTCTGCTCTTTCTTTCTTTTATTGATGTACACATTTAGAGATATAAGATTTATTTTAAACATTGTTTTAGTGATATTTCACATATTTTGAAATGTTGTCCCATTGTTGTCATTCTTTTTAATGAGCTTATTGATTATTTCTATGATTTGTTTTTTGACCCATTCATTCTTTAGCATTATATTGATTGGTTTCCAGTTTACTTTTAATCTGTGTTTCCATAGCTCTTTATTAAAAGCAACCTCTTCTTTATAACTGTGTATTTATGTGTCTGTGTCTGTTTTAAGTGTTTTGCTTATAAATAATTTATTGTTGAATTTTGTTTTCTAATCCATTCTCCTCTCCAATTTCATTTTATCAGAGTTTATTCCATTCACATTCACAATTATGATTACCAAATGTGCATTTCTCTCTATTCTCTTTTCTTCTATTTATACTTCACTGTCTTTTTATCTAGTCCCTTTTCTCAAGACCTTTTTGCCTCTCACCACTACCTTCTTTTATTTGCCCTCCCTTTTATTAATCCCCTACTTTCTCTTGTCTCATTCTCCTTTTTTGGTTGAGATAGATTTCTATTATTTATTGAGTGTGTGTGTGTGTATGCACACACATATAAATATGCATATAAATAAGATATATAATATATGAATATATACTCATATACATATTTCTCTGTTTGAACTAATTTAGATCAAATGTTGTTTGTATCTCTCCCCTCATCCATTATTTTCCTCTCTGATATAAATGCTCATTCTTGATGTATGCCTGTTTTATGTGAGATAATCTCTCTTATTCTTCCTTTCCCTTCCCCCATTTTGTAGGGCATTCTTTCTTCTCACTTCTCTTTTTTTTGTATCATTCAAACAAAATTAACTCATTCTTGTATCTTCTATGTAGAATCCTTCCAACTACCCTAATAATGGTAAAGCTTTTAGAACTTACATGTCTCATCTTCCCATATAGAAAGGTAAACAGTTTGACTTTATTGAGTCTCTTTTGATTTCTCTTTAATGTTTACATTTTTATATATCTCTTGAGTCTTGTATTTCAAATTTAAATTTTCCATTCAGCTCTGATCTTTTCATTGAGAATGCTTCAAAGTCCTCTCTGTTTTATTAAATATCTACTTCTCCCACTTGATGGATTATAGTTAGTTTTGTAGTGTAGATTATTTTTGGTTATAATTCTGGTACTTTTTGCCTTTCAGAATATCATATTCCAAGCCCACTGCTCTTTTAATGTGGAGGCTGCCAAATCGAGTGTGATCCTGGCTGTGGCTCCATGATATTTTAATGGTTTCTTTCTGGTTGCTTAAAGTATTTTCTCTTTAACCTGGGGGCACTGGATTTTGGCTAAAATATTCCTGGGAGTTTTCATTTTGGAATCTCTTTCATGTGGTGATCAGTGGAATGTTTTCAATTTTATTTTATTCTCTGGTTCAAGGATATTAGGATAGATTTCCTTGACAGTTTCTTGATGTATAATGTCTAGGCTACTTTTTAAAGTATGACTTTCAGTTAATCTCATAATTCTTAATTTATCTCTCTAATCTATTTTCCAGGTCTGTTACTTTTGTAATGGTATATTTCACATTTTCTCCTATTTTGTTATTCTTTTGATTTTGTTTTGCTTATAGCTGTTTTTATTTCATTATCTTCTTTTGAGTTGGTGTTTTTATCTTCCTTGTCATCATAGCAGCTTTTATGGTCAGGGTTTTGTTGTTGTTGTTTACTCATTTTTCAAACCTCTTTTTTGATTTTGAACCTTATGTAAAAGTTGGGCTCTGTTCCCAGATTGTGGTGTGTGTGTGGGAGTGAGTTACACTGAAGCTTCAGATACTTTTGCATTACTGTTTTCAGAGTTAACTCTGAGCATTTAAAAGTTTTAGGTGCTTCCAAGGTTCTATAATCTGCCAAGAGGTGAGATCACTGCTTCTTTTCTTTACTCAGGCAAGGGCCCCTGATCTCTTGGGATTACAACCAAAGCTGCTCCTCAGGTTTCCTGTTCTTTTGGGACCAGAAGTACAGTTCCTCAAGCTCCTTGATTTCTTGGGGCTGTAAGTGATACTGTTCCTCAGTGTTTCCACTCCCTCTTGACCAAAAATGTTACTCCCTGCCCTTGAGCTGTGCCTCAGAAGGTGGGCATAGACAATGAATCTGCCAAAAAGTTTATGGTCCTTTGTGTAGTGCTAGCATAGGAAGCCCCTCTAATCTCTTTCTGACTAGTTGTCAGGTCTCTTTATTGTCTCTGACTTAAGAACTCCTAAAGTTGCTTTTGCTAATACCTAGTTCCAACACTGGTGTTTCATTCATGTAGACTTCAGGCTATCCTCCTCCATTCTGTCAGAGATCTCTCTTTCTAACATCTTATTTTTGTCTTGGGTTGGAAGAATATCTCACTTTGATCTTTTATTATTGGCGATATAATTTAATTTTTACACTTTTCTCTGTCACTCCAGAATTTGAAGTATTATTTTAAAATTGTTGGGAGGGGAATGATGGGAGAAAATGACTAAGTACTTTCTCTATTTTACTGTCTTGGCTCTAACCCCAACAATCAGCAAAATTGAAAAGTAAGAAAGTATGGGGAAAAGTGAAATTAATGTGTGAATCTTAAAACATAGGCATGGTTGTGGCAGCTGGGTTGCTCAGGATATTAAAAGCTAGGCCTAAAGATAAGTTCAGATGTGACTTTAGACATTTCTAAGCTGTATGAATGACCCTGGGCAAGTCACTTAATTCCCATTGCCTAGCCCTTACTATTCTTCTCACTTGGAACCAAAACACAGTATTGATTCTAAGATAAAAGGTAAGGACTTTTTTAAAAAAGAAAAAAAGTATGCATAACTTAAAAAACTTATTTAAATGATCAAAAATATCAAAAATGCAATTTTGTTAAAGCAAAGGAATTTAGTTTCAGATTTTTAATGTTAACCAGAAGTTGTGGTTTACCAGTGCATAGATGTTATCACTAAGCATAGCAATCTATTGCAAATATACTAGCAGAATATTTTTAAAATCCCCAATGCATATTTTGGTTCATTTTCAGCTAAAATCTTTCCTGTTAGCATACTTGATTGCAATAAGCCAGCTTAATATGGATAATATTGTATACTTTTATACTAAAGTGCGATTTTTACTTTGATTCTGCACATTTCAGTTTCTCATGAAAATGAATAGTCCATCTTTGAGATATAACAGTAGAACTAGAAGTTAAGTAGTTCCACCCTAGATAAATCACTAAATCTTTCAGGACAGATGGTTGACTTACCAAGAAATTCTAAGGATAAATATGCCATAGTCTAACATGGTAGCCAATTCTGCTATGGCTCAGTCAAAAAGTTTTTTCTCCTCTTAAAGCATAATCTCTACTATTTTTAGTGTAAACTCATTTTGCTCCTTGTTGAGTCTTCCACAAGCTACATTTGTAGATACTAGCTTTCTAGTCTCCTTTTAATGGTTTGAACAATAAAAAGACATTTGGAAGTTTCTTTAGGTAGAAATTTTATGAAATTAATATTTATGTAGTATTTCTCAAAGTTATAAATTTAGAGTATTCAGTATAAATATATTCTCAAAATTCATGCAATCTTTCTACTTTTCTCCTCTTAAAATATTTATACTTAAAAATCCAGTGAATGTTCTATACTGTTCTATTAGGAAAACAAAATTTCCTAAATCAGTGCATTTTTTTCTGGAAGCTTCTAAGCTCTAGAATTCTTTTCCTCATCATCTTCACTTCTTGATTATTCTGGCATTCTTAAGATCTCAGCTAAAATCTCACTTTTGCCAGAAGCATCTCACATTTCTCCTTTTTAAAAAAATATAAATTTTATTTTTTCCAGATACATGTCAATTATATTTGTGTAATATTCATTTTCTGATATTTTGCAATTCATGTTCTTTCTCTCCTTTCTACCACCCCCCTGACCCCAAGAAGGCAGAGTATGTCTTATAGGTCATACATGTTATCACATAATACATATTTTCATGTTTGTCATATTGTGAAAGAAGACACATGTTGGATACACAAGACAAAGATTCATGGAGGAACTAAAGAATGATTTTTCATTTTGCAAGACTTTGTCTTGTCCTATGGCAGTGGTTATCCTTTTTTTCCCTTAAGTCTCTCATTTCTCCTTAATATTAGTGCCTTCCCTTTGAGTTTCTCTGTAGTTTATCCTGTATATATCTTGTTTGTACTTAGTTGTTTTCATGCCATCTATACTTGATGGCATTTTGCATTTCTTTATTGCCTTAGCATTTTCCCAGGGCCTGGCACATATTTGGTGTTCAATAAATACTGGTTGGCTTTAAAATTTTTTAGATGAACAGTAGCAAGTACTAAATATCAATTCTCTTTAAAATAGAGCCATTGTTCACTTTTAATGATGATACCAACTAAATTAAATGAAATCCACAGATATTGCAAAAAACATACTCATAGTTTATTTTTAATGTTGCTCATTTTAGCTAGTGATAGATTTTGGCTTCATGGGCAAGTCTTCTTTCTCTCTTATCCCACTCATCTGGACTAGATGACTTTTAAGGCTCCGAGCTCTAAAATTTCTATGATTCTCATTGTAGAAATTGTAATAAGTGAAACAAATCACCAAAGGCAAGGCAGTAAGGTAAAGAATAAAGCAAAGGACCTGACTGATCTACATTTTGGTGAGCAATCAAGAATTGAATACAATATAAAGTGCTTTATACTTTACTAGGAAGTTTCCTTCTAATTACTTTTTCAGAAGATGAGCAGAGAAATAGTTACCACCTGAGTTGTCTCAAAGGAGTGTTGTATTGCTTAATAAGATGTTTCCAGACTATTCTTTAGTTCCTGAGGGAGCTGATAACACTATAGAAACTGAACACTTGCCTTCCTTGCTTATAATTTTCTTTAATAAAGTCTTTCTGACACTTTTAAAAAACCTCCTTGACCTATCTCATTTTTCTTCCCCATTGTAGGAAAATGTTGCTCGTTTTTGGCTGTATTCTAACTAAAATGATATGTGGCCATTTGGGACAAGTTTCTGTGTAATATGTGCACACCAGGCCAGTTTATTCAGGCTGTAGGTCAGTCTAAGGCTCTGGGCCAAAAACACTTCAAGGTCTCTGGCTTGGAGACACTGAACCACTTGAAACTGGGCTACTGTGTGCTGTTTTAGTAAATATTTCCCCACCCCCACACACTTGAGGAGCACAATTCCCTAGAGCTCTCTGGGCTTCATTCCCCACAGCTGGATTCATAGAAGCTAGATAAATGGCTTAGCAATGTCTGCTGCAGTCCAGGATGACTGTATCCTCTTCTAGTCGACTTACTAATTTTGTCTGAAGAAATCTTTCTTTCCTATTCCTATGAAGTTATCAAACTTTCCTATTCAGTCTTGGTACCTAAGCCCCAATGTCTATGTCTAGCTTTTAAGTAAAGTAATTTACTTAATTTTAAAGTATTTAAAGTAAAATAATATATGGAAAGGACTTGAATGGGGGTCCCATTGTGCAGAGAACTGTGCTACCAGGGCACAGTTGTTCAGAGAACAACCTTAGTAGCCAAAGAATTTGGAACAACTGTTAGTGATGGATAACTTTGTCTACAAAGCTTGGGTTGGTTTAATCCTACTACAAGAGGTAAGACTTGTGAATATTGAGTGCCATTGTTTACGTTTGTTTTGCAATTTCTATTTATTGTTGAAACCATAATTGCTAACAAATCTGTGGCTACTAGTATTAATTAATTAATTAAAAGTAATTAATTAAGTGATACATGCAATTCCATATATATAAAATATACAACTTGTATTAATTATATTCATTATTGTATCAGACAAAGTATTATATGTGATGCAATAAAATTATTAGTTGTGCATAATTTTCTTGTGTATATTAGTTGTATGGGTTATGATGTACATCAGAATTCGAAGCTCAAACAATTAGAAAAAGATTTTGAGTTATTCTTGGTCAAAAGAAACGTTATTGGGGTTAGCAAATAGATAAGATTCGTGCATTAATCTTTATTAACCCATGTGACTGTTCATAGCTATTCTAGCTATTCTCAGAATTCACTGCCAGTTTCACAGATATTCAGGACTTCCTGTGAAATAATTTTTTTTTCAAAAAGGAAACCAAAGAAAGATAAAAGATTTCTACAGGCTCAATGTGTTTTAACTTTCATTCCTCATTCGTTTTTCAATCACAGATTTCTAAAAATGTCTTAATTGAGGAAGTAAGTTAGTTTTAGGAATTTGGGTACATTTAAAATATTTTTTTTTCAGAAACCCAATTTTTGTTTTTGTTTTTTAAGTAATTTCTCTAAAGCAAAACCAAACTTTTCCTCTGTAGAAATTATAGGTGTTGCCACCAGTCATTTGAGGTTCTCTTTAATAAGGTTGTATTTTTTTACTTTTACTAGTTTTAGAAATAATTCAACAATCTTAACCTAAAGACCTTTTAGCTATCTAGAAGAGTTTTGTTCTGTTCACTTGAAGATGTTACATTTTTTCTTGTCTTGTTATGTGTCTAAAGATTTTCTTTTATATGTTATGCTGCTCATATATTCCTTTATTTTTCCTTAACTAATAGTTTTTAGTTTTACTCCTACTGAGCTTTGCCCTTAAAAAAAAAAGGACAGTGAATTATGAAATGATTTTGTGAACTCAAAACCATCTTTTCTTGAAACCTGTCTGTTCATTACCAACCAAACATTTTGGAAGTTGATTGTGCACATCACTGCATAAAGCCATACAATGTAAAATCTTCAACAATTAGAAAATGAAATGACATTTCTTCCTGACAAGGAATCACATGCTTATATATGTTATAGGAGAAATATCTTCACTTCAAGGAACCAATAATTTAGAACATTTGCATTTCTGTATTTGTATTTTCTGCTTGTGTTTTTTGCACTAATTTCTTAAAATATTTTCCCCGTGAAAAAAAGTTCATATTAGAAGTACTCCTCATTTTTTTGATTTACCATAAAAATATGATTCTACTCATTCTCATAGTATGACTGGTATTGTTTTGTTTACCTGATAGCAGAGAACAAGCTATAAACAGCTACTTCCTCTGATTTCTTTTTTGCTTTTCCCTTTTCTTTAAGTGACAAATCAATTTATGCCATAACACAGTTCCAAGTCACAGAAAAATAGATGGAAGGAAGGCTATCTACTAGGGAAAAGACAGGAGAAAAAACTCCAATCCAGATGATTAAATAACTTGAGTTAAAACTTAGTGTATTCTGTATACCACTAAAAGTTTTATGCTTATAACATACAGAAACATCAAACTATTTCTAGTAAAATTGGTCTCTTTTTAAAATCCTTTATCACTTAGATCTTTAAAAATCTGTTCCTTCTGGTTTGTGACTTCTTTCCGGTATCTATTCATAGAACTCTGTTTCCAGAAAAGGGGCCCACATTGCTATTTTGTTCTCCCAGTAGCAGAATGATTGTTCAAAGAAAGTTTTATGAACACTTTACCAAGAACTTAATCTTTTGAAATCCTCTATTACACCTAGAGTTCCTAACTTTGGTTGGTTCAAAGTCTGGACTCGGTCATGCTATGTTTTTTCCATTATTGTCATTTCCAGATTGGCATATCTTCTTGATTAAGAGCATCTGATATATCAGATAGATTGATATCTAAATTTTATCAGGCTTTTACAAAGAGGAACATCACTTCTTAGTATTAAATCATTTATCTAAGCTTTTACTTATTTGCTGATAGTTAATAATTGCTCTCAATTTTCTTCCTAAAAAATTAAATTTCAGAATAATCTTTGGAATGTAAGGGGACCAGGTCTGAAGTTTTATACAGTGAGAAAAGGCTAGAAAAGATAGATGGGCAACAAGTCAACCAGCAGGAATTTTTATATTTATATCCAGTCTCCCTCCCCGGACACCATTTATAATGCATCATCCAATTTCTAGAAACTGCTTTAACCTTAGTACTTCAAATGGAAAGAATGACGAAAATAGGCCCTAATCCTAGAATGAAAAAAAAAAGTCCTCATTTTCAAAACAACAAATAATTATTTCCACTACGCTGAAGCTAGACTCTTTTTCCTGTTTAAAATAAACACTTACTTGGTCTTTTTTTAAAAGTATAATTAGAATGTCTGTAAAAGTTGTAGTGAGGCACTATGACTTCTCAGTTCTAAGGATATCTTCTCCATTTTCCTGTAAGAATATTGGACTAGGAAGCAGCAGAACTAGGTTCTAATCATGGCCCTGCCAATAACAAATCTTGTGACTTTTATTTCTCAAGGGTTTTGTTTCTACAGGTAAAAAAAAAACGACAGAACTGGATTAGATGATCATTGAAGTCCTTTCCATCTTTGAATTTGATAGAATTAACTAACTAAGGAAAACAAACATTTTCTATCTGGAAAGGTTTCAAATGAAACTCAGTGGCATCAAATGACTATCTTCTAAAGACTAGCCTTCCTAAATTCAGAGAAACTCATCATCATGTTGACCACAGTATGAATTTTTTTTATGACAGTAGTTTTCAAAACCATCTACTTAGTCAATGATGGGATGAAGTCTGCATTGGTAGAGGAAGTGTCCATACCATTGAAATCACAAGTTTTGAGTCTTTAAGTGTAGTATGAAATTTAATATGATAAATATAAATGATAAGTACCAGGGACCATGAATTTATAGGGGAAAAGAGCATACAATTTAGACTTGAGATAGTGAAGTTCTAGGACATAATCTTGTATTAACTATCTGTATGTGCCCCAATTTCCCAATCTGAAAAATTATTAGACCTTTAAGATTCTTTCCAGGCTTTATTATGGTTTTTAATCAACTACTGGTGATGAGGATGAACAAAGGCTTCATGGAAGAAGTGCATGCTGTTCTTGGTCTTCGAGTAAGGAGTACTTGAATTAGGAAAGTGGGCCTTGTAAATTATAAGTAGGGCATGAATGGAAGAGATTTTAAAGAGGAAGGACTGGCATGATATATCTACTTGATGGGGGTAATGTAGCAGGACAAGAAAGAAAGTCATTAAATGGTTTCAACCATGAGTACCTGTGGCAGCAATAACACTCACAAAAATAAAGAAGCCAGAAGTAGCTCACTAAGGAAGAAAAATGATGGATTTTCTTTCAAAAGGATTGACATTGAAATACCAGAGAGAATACATAGGTGAAAACATTTAGTAGGCAGTTTGGAATACAGAACAATAACTCAGGAGTGCATTAGAATTGTAGATTGATTAGGGGACCAGGAAGCATAGAATGGAAATAATTGCCATCACAAAGGGATCATCATCTTACCCTGCACACTACAATCATGGATCCTACCTTCTTTTCTCCATAGTCTCCCATATCTAATTCATGTAGTTGTTTTTATGTCCTTTGTATCCCCAGTGCCCATCACAGGGCCTTTGTATATTGTGCACTTAATAGATTTAAAAAATATGTTAAATTTTATATTTTAATGAGCACCAGAAAAAGAATATTTCTACATACAAGGGAGAATACACACACACACAAAAACCCAACAAACAAATTGTAAGTGAAACTTTGGATCTCTATTATTTATAGCTTGCTTGTTTTTTTGTTAGTTTGTTTGGAGGCAGAAGAGTTAAAAGGGCAGGGCAACTTGGTTAGGGCTAGGCAACTGGGGTTAAGTCATTTAATTGTTTTCAATTATTTGCTGTATATGCATATCTATAAATATCCAAAGGAGTCCTTGCAAACATTCTTTTATCTATAAGTACTTTTCTTCTTTCTTTCATCTCTTTGGGTTGTAGATGTAGTGGTATTACTTGGTATACCCAGTTTACTGACTTTTTGGGGTATGGTTCCAAATGGCTTTACAGAATAGCTGTACCAATTCTACTAGCTGGACCACCCCACTAGCATAGTGCATTTAGTATAGCTATTTTCCTGTAACTCCTCCAACAATTTAAACTTTTCATTTTTGTCATCTTTGCCAGTGTGATGAATAGGAGGTATAATCTTAGGGTAGGAGGTATAATTTCAGGGTCCTTTAATTAGTATTTCTCTAATTATTATTGATTTAGAGCATTTTTGTAGTACAAACAATAGCTTGATTTTCTTCCTTTGAAAATTGTTCATATACTTTACCGTTTATCTTTTGGGAAATGGCTCTTATTCTTATAGATTTTAATCAGGTCTTTATATATTTTGGAAATGAGATCTTTCCAGAAAATTTTGCCATAAAGTTCTTCTCCCTCCCCATTATTAGCTGCTTTTCTCCTATTTTTAGTTACTTTGGTTTTGTTTCAAAAAAACTTTCATATAATAAGCCAAAATTGTCCAATTTATCTTCTTTGACCCTTCCTATCTCTTTTTTGATTATGGACTCTGTATATAAAAATCTGAAAGGTAATTTCTTCTTTGCTAAATTGTTTCTTATGTGAACTTTTACATCTAGGTCATATATCCATTTGATCAGATATACAATGTTTAGTCTAAACTTTAATTCTAGCTAAATTGCTTTCCAGTTTTCCCAGCATTTACTGAATTCTTATGCCTAGTAGCTGGGGTCTTTAGCTTTATAAAACAAAAAATGTGCTACTGTATTCACATACTTCCGGAAGCTATATAATTAAGATATTCTGTGGATCAACCACTTTCTTAACCAGTACCAAATCATTTTGATATTACTGCTTTGTAGTATATAGTCTGAGGTCTAGCGCTCCTAATCCACCTTCCTTCTCACCTTTTTTCCTATTAGTTTCTTAAAAATTCTTGACCTTTGTTCTTTCAGATGAATTTTCCCCCATAGCTCTATTAAATAATTTTTTGGTAGTTTGATTGGAACATCACAGAATAAGTAAATTAATATAGGTAATATTGCTGTCTTTGTTTTATTGGCTTAGCCTACTCTACTTAGTTCTGCTGATTTCTATGAAGAGTGTTTTGTAGTTCATATAGTATATGAGTGTTTCTTGACAGGAAGATTCTCAAATTTTTTTACACATTCTGTAATTATTTTTTTTTGAATTTCTCTTTTTGGTAATTTTGGAAATTTATAGAAATTCAAATGATTTATGTGGAGTAATTTCATGTCCTAATATTTTGTTGAAGTTTTAAATTATTTCAGTTAATTTTTAGTTTATTCTCTAGGGTTTTCTAAATAAATCATCATATCATCTACTAAAAGCAAGAGTTTTGCTTCTTTGCCCATGCTTATTCTCTCATTTCCCTTTTTTCTTGTTTTAGTCTGTAACTAGAATATTTATACTATATCAAATAGTAGTGGTGATGACATCTTCATTTTACTCTAATTTTATTGAAAAGGCCTCTAATCATCTCTGTTATATATAATGCTGGTTTAAGGTTTTAGATAGATACTGCTAACATATTCAGTTATAATGTATAATAAAGGTTCATTTGTTCCTATGCATTGTAATATTTTTCAACAGAAATAGGTGTTGGATTTTGAGATTTTCAGTATCTTTAAACATATAATTGAATTCCATTATCATCTCCTTTAAAAACTATTATCCTCACATCTGCCCTTATTTTCCTTTCATAACACTACAATATCAAATATAAACTTATATTTCTAGTCCCCTTCCTCCTTATTTAAGTTTCATATTTTTTACAATAACTATCATGCTCAAATTAATCTCTTTCTATGAATTATATGTAAACTTACTTGAATTAGCATAATCATGGAATTTTAAAGCTGAAATGAAATTTAAAATTCATCTAGTTCAAAATCATTGTATATGATGGTGATGGAATATTATTGTGCTCCAAGGAATGATGAACAGGATGATTACAGAAAGAGCTGGAAAGACCTACATCAACTGATGCAGAGTGAAATGAGCACAACCAGGAAAAGATTGCACACAGTAAAAGCAATATTATGGAATGATCAAATGTGATATATTTTGCTACTGTCAGCAACACAATGATCCAGGACAATTTTGAGGGACTTGTGAGAAGGAATGCTATCTAACTACAGAGAAAGAACTGTTGGAGTCAGAATGCAGATCAAATCATACAGTTTTTCATTTGTTTATTTGGGCATATGTTTTTGGGTTTGGGTTTTAAAATTTACTTACCAAAAAAATAATATGGAAATATGTTTCACATGATAATACATATAAAACCCAGACTGAATTGCTTACCAGTTCCAGAAGTGGAGAGGGAAATAGGGAAGGGAACAATTTGGATCTTATAACTTTGGAAAACTTATGTGGAAATTTATTATTACAAGTAATTGGTAAAAACACTTTTAAATGCTTAAAAAAAAAGTCATCTAGTTCAACCCTATTAATTTACAGATGAAGAAACAATCTCCGAGCCAGGGAGTTTCTCAAGCTTGCTATTTAGAGTTATCCTCATAACTTATGCTTTCTTTTTTCCCTTTTGGGTCCAAGCTTATGATTTTGTTGGTACATAGAACAATCTAGCACAGAAATTCTTTCTATCAGTGCAAGACAGCAACTGTTGGCTATCAATGAAGACTTTTAACATATTGATTATATTTTTAGGGGACATGATTTGACCCATAGTTTTTCCCATGTCACAGGAGAATCCTTCTTTACTTTATGGTGCTAAGACATTATATGGACTTGAGATTCATGCTAGTTTTCCATATTGGGGTTTTAGTCACATTAATACATAAGTTCTCTGAGAATAAGATCCTAACTATATGCCATCAGACCCCATATTTCAAGGGCTACTTTACTATCTAAATTGTACTGTTTAAGTTGACTTCTTGTAGCAATGTTTAATGTTTTTAATTTAGATGGGAATTTACTCATGATGAGTGTTTACTCATCATTCCATGACTAAACCACACCAGATTTTTCTGGTATAGCCAGATTCTTATCTGAATACATAATTCATATAAAATTTCTTGCTTAATTAGAAGCCAGCCGGGACACTGCTGTTAGAGTGAGTGCCCACTAATATATTCACTTTTTTTTTTATTACCAATGCCTTTACTTAAGTCATTGGATGGGATTCAGCTAGCATTCTCACAGGCTTGTTGCAAAACTGAGTTAGTCTTAGAAACTGCCTGCCACAATTAGGCTTTTGCTGTAAAAAATGGCATATGGCTTTGCAGTGAGTGTTAGGTGATGATAATAATAAACACACCCACCAAACATTCAGCAGTGTCTCTAGGTATTCATCAGAGTTTTATGAAAGCTGATTTAAATTTCTTTGAGGCCAGGTGACTTCTGACTGACTCTATAAGTCTGGAAATGAAAATTGTCTCAAATGGAATTGGAAGTGAACACTGTGTCAGTATTTGGTGATTGTAATGCACACGTGGGCACAAAGGAAGTAGTGAAAAATATACTGGAGAGTATGACTTTGGGGTAACATCAAAAGGGATAGAATAATTGCTATGTATTTGGTACATTGATTGTTTGCTTAAAAAGCTGTTGCCTATCTAGCCTTCCTTATTTATTACAAAAATGCTTCATGTTCATAACATGATAGGACCTTTAAAATCATGAAAGTAAAATATCTTATTCATGCCATCAAAGGGCTCACTTTGAAATTAAACTTATAGAGCAGATAGTGGCATAAGAGAGAAAGGAAACAGAATCACATTTACAGCTGAAAATAGCCTTTCCATCACTGCCCCATTTTCATTCTGCTAATTTAAAAAAGTGATTTGTAGATACAGAATCTTAAAGTTGGAAAGAATCCCAAATTTAGTCAAATACCTGAGTAGGAATATTCTCTTACCCATCTGAAAACATGTGGTCATCCAGCCTCTGTTTAAAGGTCTCCAGTGAAGAGACACTCATGACTAACCAGTATGAATGAATGAATGATTGAGCAAAAAAGCACTTGGGATTTGCCAGCTAAGTGCTGAGGGTATCTTTCCCACCTCCTCCACAAAAAAAAAGAAAGAAAGAAAAAAGGAAAAGAAAACCATAAAAATCTCTTAGCCACCATTCCTTTAGTGGGCTGGTTTTCCCTATTAAAGTATAAACTCCTTGAGGGAAGTGGCCAATTTAAGTTCAGGGAACTTGTTTAACAATTTTGTGCAGAGATCAAACTCTGAGCATTAGTTTAGAGTGATTGTTTGATATGTCCTCTCTAGTAACTACTGTAGTGTTGATTTGATTACTGCTCCCAAAGTAAGTGGTGAAAAATGGGACTGGAGCTGGATGAGGGATGTGAAAAAGTGTGAGAACAGTAAAATAATGCCCAAGAATTGCAGTATGGGGTTTGAGTCAATCTGGAAATGGGAAAGACTTCCTATTTGGAAATTTAGGTCCCTGGATGATAAAGAAAATATAGCTCATTTCACTTTTAGATTCTTTAATGGTTTTTTTTTTCCTCATGTCTTTCCTTATATTCTCTATTGATTCCATTTTCTAATTATGAATTTCAGGAGCCCCCTGGTTATAGATGATAATTTTGGTTCTTTTTTAGTATTTGATAGAAAAAAGACACCCTTGGATCACATGTGGTTTGCTATTCTTTTTGATCTGTTGTCATTATTTCTCTATTGACACATTATTTTTTTTCTTTTTCCTTCCTTTCTGTTCTATACTTGACAATTGAATGAACATTATGAAGATTGCTGTGTTCACTGTATCCTGGCCTGCTTGTTCTGTGAGTTCCTGACCCTCTGCAATATCGTATTAGGACAAGCATCATGTGGCATCTGTACTTCGGAGGCCTGCTGCTGTTGCTGTGGTGATGAAGTAGGAGATGACTGTAACTGCCCTTGTGACATGGATTGTGGCATAATGGATGCCTGTTGTGAATCATCAGACTGTTTAGAAATCTGTATGGAATGCTGTGGAATTTGCTTCCCATCATAAATATTTATCCTTTATTTTATTTTGTTCAAAACTGGAGTTTCTGGTTTGTTTGTTTTTTGATTCTCCTAAGTGGGCAAAAAAGCATCACAAGATTCTCATGAAACAACCCAGCATTTGCACTGTTATTCCCTCCTTTTAAAGAACCTTTGAAAACTCCATATTCAAACCACATGTGTATGGTTTTATTTGTGAAATCGTAACTACTTTTTTTTTCTTTAATAGGTTGCTTAAGTAATGGGAGACTTTTGAAAAAAATTCATTTTTTCTCCTACTTCTTAGCTAGATTTGCAATAACCATTCCTGGAAGCCTTCTTATTCCAAAAGCTTTTATTTCTAAATGAGTATTTAAAAAAGATGTATTTTTGTTATTTGTCTATTAATGTTGAAAATAAATTGTTCTTTGTAGTTTAGAGAGAACAGACTCAAAACTGTCTCAAAAACAAAATCGTGGGAACTTGAGTTTCAGAGACTTTCCACATTTGTTACTTGAAGAGTTTAACTTCATAATAAACTTTAGAGGTTAAAAGGAAAACTATGTGTACTAAATCAATCACAATGTAGATATCTTAAGTATACATAGCCATTTTAAAATAGTAAGAAATAAAGTATTTAGGGGAAAAGCCCATCTAGGCTAAGATTTACTAAAATGCATATTTTGTTATAGCTGTATATATATATATATATAGCTATGTAGTTATGATATATCTCCATCATGAAGTTTTAAGTTGATAAAGACTTATGTAGCTGACAGTATTTCCAGAGTAGGGAAGTGGCAGTGCCAACACGCAGAGTAGCACTGGTATATTTGCATTTTAATTTGAACAACTATTTTTGGTGAGGGGAGTTGCATTTTTGAAGTTCTTTTAGTTTTTGTTAGATTTTAACCAATTGTAAAACAACAGATTACATAAAAAGCAGTTCCTACACACCATTCCTTAAAATGAAATGAAAATTCCTAGTTCTACCATAGTGACTAGATTTCAAGATTCCAGTCTTGTAATGAATCATCAATTACACATATTCTGAATTCACCTTATGTAATAGGAAAGTAGTAAAAGACAAGGAGAGTTATAGTCAATTTGAGACTTGCACCATTTGGGTATATTCTTTTAGAAGGAGGAGTATGTTTTCCTATGGTGTGTTCCCCTACTGTCTTGATTTTTCCAGTTTGTTATGTTTGGTTTAATGTAATTTTTTTGTGGAGTTACAAAAGTAGATTTTTGGGTTGATGTTTCTTGCTACATATCTAATTTATTGCTACACAGCCCTTTCCAGCCACCTTTAGCACAGATAAGATAGCCTTTTAAAAGAGGCATTGCTATGTTCGTCTCAGAAATGCATGACCACAGATGCCAAGGACAGAAGTGCTATCTGTTACCATATTCTTTTTGTGTAACACAGTTGCTGGTAATTTCATGTATTGTTGTCATTGTTGTTGGTCAGTTGTTCCCTTGTGTACCCCTCTTTGTCACTCTTTGGGCCATACTGTCCGTGGAGTTTTCTTGGCAAAGATTCTGAAGTGATTTGCAATTTCCTTCTTCAGTGCATTAAGGCAAAAAGAAGTAAAGTGACTTGCCCAGGGTCTCATAGCTACTAAGTATCTGAGGCCATTTTTGAACTTAGGTCTTCCCAATTCCAAGCCTAGTGCTCTATCTACTGAGCCACCAAGCTGCCTTATTTCATATGTAAGCAAAATAGTAACAACAAAATGTCTTCATTACCACTTGTGGTGTGTTTTACAAACTGACGACTTTTGAGTTATTGAATTTAAAATAGAATGCTAGTATTTTCCCTCTCCTAAAGAGTGCCTTCTATTTGTTAAACCAAAATATAAGAGCTTTGTAGTATTTTATACATAACCAGAATCTCAGTATTTATATGTACCCAAGCCTAACATTCCATATACTTGCTAGATATATGAAACATAACAAATTATGAGTATCATCTTATAAAGTCTTGTAATGACTTGGGATTTTTAGATTATTTCATTTTTCCTGAAAACAATTTTTGACCAAGTGATATCAGATATTTAAATATATTCTGCAATTTGCTATTGAAATATCAATCCTTTCGTAATATATGTCTCTGTAGCAGAGAACATTAGTTGGATAGTGGAATTTCATTTTCATTTTCTCAAAATTCTTTTATGTCTACTTCAAACAATCATTTTGTAAGCACCTTGTATAATAAAAACAAAACAAAAATAGATAAATGTGAACTTGTAATTTTAAGCACCAGTTTCAGAATTTTTATGTGCAAGATGTTCTGTTAGAAATTATGGACATTGTGATTAAATTCTATGGTTTACACTTAAAACATTTGTGAGGCAGTAGAGCTTCAACCTTCTCTTAAAAACTGGTAATGTGGACTTTGAATTATGTATTAACTGGATCTTGTATTATCCTAAAGAACACTATTTTGAAAATAAAGAAACAACAGCTCTATTTTGAATCATTGGCATATTTTCATATCAAAGTGGTTAACTGATTTTTGCTCTTACTTTTAATCCTTCTGAAAATGAATTAAGACTGGAAGGTTTGTTTCATCTTATTACTTTTTTACCCTGAAGACAGCTATGCTGATAGTGTCACTCAGATGTTATCCATGACCATAAATGAACCAGAATGGACAAATAGACACACTACATTCTGATATCAGAGGTTTGCTTTATTTTTTAAAAATCATTTATAAGTTCATGTACACCAAATTTTCTCATAACCAACTTTAAAATTTTCACATTTAACTTACTAAAAAGCCAACTTTTACTGTATGATTAAACATACTGATCATTCACAAGTAGTACATCTTCAGTGTTAGGTTTAATGGATCTCATGAGAATGAAAGTCATAAGAAATGTTCAAATTATTCTGATAGATTCTCCATTACATTATATAAGTAATATTTAACTTGATATCTTAGGATAGATGGTGTTTGACTAAGCAAATCATTAAGCCCACTGCTTTAGGAAACCCATGACTATATCTTGAAGAAGAATAATTTTGATATTTGTTCCATTGCTATAGATTAACTACTCAAAGCCATAGGCTTTTACTTCACCTTATCACTTCCTTTACTCTAGACTTTGGGAATTGATTGTATGATGTCAAATTTGCTGAAGATCTTTTAGTGGAGAACCCTTGGGGATTTATGGTTGGCCTTTTGCTATTTAACACTTTATCAAGGGTATGCATCAAGTCAAAGATGAAATGCTTGTCAAATAAATAAATGACCCAAAGCTAGGAAAGATAGCTAACACATTTGATGATAGTCATGATCCATAAAAAAAACAAAAAACAGTGTTGGACTAAAACAAGACTGAATCTATTTAAATAAAATTTAGTAAGCACAAATGGTTGGTCATGATAATTTTTTAGAAATTATAAACCTTCCAGAATGAATGAGTGGATAGTCCTGCCGTATTTCTCTTTGGACAGATCATATTTATAGTGTTATATTCAGCTGTGGACATTACATTTTGGGAGGAACATTGGGAGGGAAAGCATCCAGAGGTGGGTGGCTGGAATTGGGAAAGGTTTTAAGGTTCTCATCATGGGAGTAGCAGTTGAATGAATTAAGGATATTTAGAATGAAGCTATAAGTACATAAAGAAAAGACATGCTGTGTGTGTATGTGTAAGGAAGGGGGAATCGTCTTGTTCTGCTTGGCCCTCCAAAGCAGGAACTAGTATTAATAAATGGAAGGTGCAGAGGCAAATTTAGGATGAAGGAAGAAGGAAAATGTCCTAATAATTTAAATTAGCAGCAGGTAGACCAGGTTGCCTTAAGTGGTAACGAGTTGCCTTAAGTGTTTCTAGAGATTTACAACAAATGATTGTATGAATGCTTATCAGTCATGTTGTAAAGGCAATTTTTCTTCAGTTTTTAGTTGATTTAGATATCCTGTGAAACCCTTCCAGCTTTGAGCATCTAGGAATGAAGACAACTTCATAGTCTACCTTTCATCTTTACTAATACTAATCATGTCCCGTGTTGGCAGCTAGGTGGTGTAGCGGATAGAGTATTTGTACTTTTGAGTCAGATCTGGGTTCTAATGTGGGTTATTGGCTGTATGATGCTGGGTATGTCACTTACTACAGCTTATCCTTATTTTCATACTATATTGAATGAGGATAATTCTAGTGCTTATATCAGGTTAGTAGAGATCAAATAATATGAGAGAAATCAAAGCCAGCTATTATTAAACTGTAATTTTGTATAAATCAAATGATTAAAAATCATAAAATTTATGTACAAAATCTAGAAATTGCATGATTTTCCTCCTAAAGTTCTAAAAAACGGTTGTTGCCAAGTTGTAAACTGAGTCAATTTATTCTTGAAGAAGGCACTATTTTTTCTAAGCCATTCTCAAACTCACCCCCAGCCATTCTTTAAGAGGAACAAATTTTAAAATGAATAATTTTTTTTAACAAAACAGTTCAGAAAAATTAACCAACATATTTTTAAAAATGGCATTATGCAGTATTCTACACCCATAGTCCTTCTCTGCAAAGAAGGGAGGGAGATACATTCATATCCCTTCTTTGGGACTAAACTTGAAAACACAGAAAAAATCTGTGGATTATAACCAAATAACCAGAACCAACAGATTTCTTTAAATATTCAAATGCATTGTTGAATTCCTCTCTCTTCCCACCTCTTTTGTCTAAAAAGAGAATGTTAAACAATTTATCCACACTACTGTTGTCTATGATTCATGTGAAAAATTACAAACTGAATGCAATTTGGGGGTAATCTTGATATTTATACTTACCACCTTATTGTTACTCAGCATGAATTCCAATATTGAAAACAAAATGTAATTCTTTAAAATATTGATGAAGTATATGCTTCCTGCACAATTTTTGAAAAAGACTAAATTGAGAACATACTTTTATATGCATGAACACACACATATGTGTATATATATATATATATATATATATATATATATATATATAATATAATTCCCATGCTCTTTCTACTATCCCAGGCCAACACTTAAAAAATTTTTTTTCCCAAATAACTGAATTTTATGTTGTCAGTTCCAAATTCCCTTCTTCCTCCTTTTCCCTCCCCCTCTTATTGAAAAGGCTGCAAAAACAAAACCCATTACAAATGTGCATAGTCATGCAAAACAAATTGCCACATTAAGCATGTAAAGACACAATTATTAAGAAAATTGAGAATGGAAAAGCAAATTCAAACAAATGCTTTTTAAGTTTAGCTTTTAAAATGGAAAAGATCCTTAAGTAGTGATGCATAAAGGGGTTAGAGGCAAAGGAATTAAGTTCCAAGACCAAGAAAGAGGGTGCATAAAAGCCCCTGATCCATTTGACACAGTTCATAGCCTTTTGCAGAAAGAATAAAGCCCTGTTGAGCAAGTAACGAAAAGATCTCATTATAGAAGGAAGCCGAGCCATATTGAAGACTGGGCACTCGTAACTATTTCTAAAAACAACCCTGCTGTTTTATATTGAACCAATCCATTTCTTAACTTGGTAGGTAGCAGTGTAAAGATGGAGCCAATCGGCTTGATCCTGTACCAATTACAGATGTCGAAGTATGGTTTCAAAGACCTACAAATAGTTAACGTAGCCAGTTGTGTTGCAATGTAACAAAAGAAGAGTTAAATGTTCCATCCAGAAACCTAGAAATCATTGTTCACCATGTGCCTGAATTTCCAAGTTGTAGAGACTACATTATGGCATCATTTAATGTGGACTTCAAAGGATTCCCAAATCAGAATGCAAAATACTTTCGAGGGCCCTATCAATACCTCAGAGATGAGGAAAATAGCCTTTAAAAGTAGCAACCCCAGATGACACTGCATCTCTTATACACTCTGCAGCAATTGGATTTTATCGGTGGGTGGGTTTCCAGAGAAGGAAGATATCTATGGATGCATATTATATTAAATCTTGTTAGATCCTCAGAAAGAATAATTGGGCATATTTACACAATTACATTTTAGTAAACTATTATGCCGGCTTAACTATAATATATATTCTTGTAAAAGTACATTAAACAGCAATCCAAAAGCAATTTAACTGCTGAAGACTTTTTATCTAATTATTCACAAATTAATGAAGAAAATTAAATTCCAATCACTGAAAAAATGAGGCAAGGCTAAGAATCAGAACTATAGATTAGTTAAAGCAAAGATATGCAATGCATAACAGAATTAAAGCATTTCTTTTATTCAAACTCAGTGCTTAAAAAAGAACAAATCCATCATCTTGAAATTTGACTTGTAGCTTGACATTAAAAATAATATGAGTAGAATTTTCAGTGGGGTAAGCACAAAACTAGTTCAAGTAGTGTCACTCTCAATTAACGTACTCAGGTGGTGTGCCCATTAAAATTCCCACTTGTGGGTTCAGCTCGCTATGCAAATGGGGTCATTACCTGGAGAATTTAATTGGGTATGACACTGGGAGTAGGAATTTTCCTTTCAAAATAAACCTACTTGCACACATTTTCACTAGAATTCTGATTATTATATATACTTCATATTGTTTTGCTCTATAAATATTTACTAAAAATCAGGCTGTCCTTGCTTAATTTTCTCTTTACAAGTGACTCAGAATACATCCAAATGGTTTTAAAATGGTTTTGTGTAGATATAGTAAGGTTGGTTAGAATAGGCCTTTTGTAAGTTATGTTGTTTATCAAAACATTTTAATAAATCTTTCGTGTCTTTTCAAACCACCTTTCACTTGTGGGTACATTTTCAGTGAACGTTTTCATCATTCAAGGACAAGCATTCTTTTCCCAGTGCTCTTTGGCATTTATCTGGAGATTTGAATAATGAACGGTTTAAAAGTACCATTTGCATTGTTGTCCATGTACTAAATTCCAACTAATAATGCTATGGAGCTGCTTCTATAGCCCTTTTATAGGTTTTTGTGAGTGCTATGTAAACACAGAGGCTCAGGTGGAAAAGCTAAGTGTCTCATTCAGGAATCAGAGCCAGAGGTATAATCATTATTAATAATCATAACTGACATGTAAAGAGCATTTTAATTTTTGCAAAGTACTTTACATTCATTGCTTCTCTTGATCCTTAAGACAGCCTTATGAGGTAGATACTGAGGTAGATGCTTATAGGAATCATTATCCCCATTTTAGAGGTGAGAAAACTGAGACTCAGACCTGTTATCATTTACCTTTGGTTGCATAGCTAGTGTCACCCGCAAGATTCAAGCTTAGCTCTTCCTGACTTTGGTTCCTGCTTTACGATCACAACTGTTTACCACAAGGTCCCTATCTAAAAAATTTGATTTTTTCTTAGAATGCTCAGACCACGAGACCATGTTAATAACAGCATGGCTTTAAAAAGGGATATGTAGACTATAGACTGTATAGTATGTGAAGAAAATATCTTCTATTTTTTCACTTACACTAGGAACACTTTTTGACAATTGTTTCCTGACATTTTAGGCTTCAGGTTTTCTCCCTCCCTTGTCTCTCCAACCCCACTATGGAATGAAAATAGTCTGCTGGTGGTTATGCCAGTGTTTTCATGCAGTACATATTTCCATGTTGCTGTGTCATGATAGGAGACACATATCACACACACACACACACACACATACACACAAATTCTTGAAAGAAATAAAATGGATGATGGCATGCTTTGATCTGCAAATAGACCCTAATAGTTCCTTTGTTGGCTAAGGATAGCATTTTCATCTTGAGTCCCTTGTGGATACCTTGGAAACTTTCTTTGCTCGCATGGTTTGGTTCTTAATAGTTGATCATCATATAATATTTCTGTTAGAAAATGTATTTTTAAATGGGAATAAACAAATGAAAAATCACTTCTTAAAATGGAAAGAACTGTGTGAAGTGCTGGAGATACAAACCGGGAAGTGAGGCAGCCCCCATACTCAATTTTCTAACAGAGGGGCAGAGGAGAGAGTTACAGTATATGTAAAATGTTTCAGCTGTGAGCTGCATGGGAAGACTCCCAAGGACCAGAGAGCAACAAAGTAGATGGTAACACGTCTTCTTTAATATCATTTCCATTCATAAAACCCTATTGTTTGATGTTATGTTATCAGTACCAAGAACTTTGTGTGTGAAATGAAGTTTTCCATAGAGAGAAGCAGTCTGGAATCAGGATTAGAGGTCTAGGGAGTGGTGGTCTTCCTACTACTCTTTAGTTTACCTGTCCCTATGTGACAGTTGATGGAACCCTCTTTCTTGAGTCAGAGAGACTGGGTTTAAATTCTCTGCCTCTGCTACTGCCTCTGTGACCCTCAGGAAACTATTTAATCTTTTTTTTTTTAAACCCTTACCTTCCTTCTTGGAGTCAATACTGTGTATTGGCTCCAAGGCAGAAGAGTGGTAAGGGCTAGGCAATGGGGGTCAAGTGACTTGCCCAGGGTCACACAGCTAAAACTATTTAATCTATCTAGATCTCATTTTTTGCATCTATAAGGTTGAATAAGTGGTCAAAGTAGCCTCTGCGGTACATTTCAGCTTGAAATCTAGATTCTTCTTGACTATGGCTTCTGTAAGTGAAGCATAGAGATTATAATTAGTATTCAACAAAAGTATTTTGATTGACTGGAATAGATGTCATATATTAAAGTAGTATTGTAGTCCTATGAACTACAGTACTAAATTGGGTGGCCACAAACTTATTTTCTTTTACTTTTTTTCTATTTTTTTTCTATTTTTTCTACATTACTAAATTGGGTAGCCACAAACTTATTTTATTTTTATTTTTTTCTATTTTTTCTACATTACTAAATTGGGTGGCCACAAACTTATTTTATTTTTATTTTTTTCTATTTTTTCTTCTTTCTGATTTATGATTTACAATAAGTAACTCATGGTGTAACCTTGAAGAAAAAATAATCATATCTGCTACCTACTTCAAAGTATTTCCTTGAGTATTAATAATGTCTCTGTGAGAGCATAACTAACCCTTAGAAGGGTGGCTCTGTTGTTGTTCAGATCTGTCTTGACTCTTTGTGACCCCATTTGGGTTTTTCTTGGCAAAGATACTATAAGTGCTTGCCATTTCCTTCTCCAGCTCTTTTTACAGATGAGGAAACTTGAGACCAATAGGATTAAGTGATTTGATTTGCCTGGGGTGACACAGTTAGTAAGGATCTGAGGCTGAATTTGAACTCATGAAAATCTTCCTGATTCCTGATGAGGTTTGACTATTTGCTGTACCACCTATCTGTCTAAGAATGGCACTATATATTCTAAACGTTTATGACTGAGATTGCATAGATTTTACCATGAGTTTGTCTTAGGTTCAAACTCAATGAAAATATTTTTCTTTTCTTCAAATAGGAAAATGACATTAAAATCTGTTTTTTCAACAGAAACAAAGAAAAACCTAATAACAAAGGCAGATTGACAAGGAAATGTCATAGTCTTCATAAGTGAACCATTGGACGGGATTTTTAACATCTGTAACTCTATGAGAAGTTTCCCATAGAATATAAAATATGGGCCCAACTCACAGACATACCTTTTTTTCTATGATATTTCTAATTGTGCCCAGAGGCTAAGAAAGAGTTGGCGCATCCAATAAATATAATCATTTACATGCATGGAGCTCCCTTTGAAGTTAATAGGACCTTTGGAAAGGGGAGTTACTTACCAAGAGAACTGAACCCAATGTGAATCAGGTCCTCTGTTCTTTGGATGCTGAAGTATGACAAACTCATTTGGATTTGCTTACTGCTTATCTTTCCTTTGTGAGTAGAGTTCAAATTGGAGTTGAGTTGAGCAGCATATGAAGCAGAAAGGAAGACGGGGTGAGGAGGGTTATAGTGAGGGGAGGAGGCACATGCTCTTATGGATTCATTCACTCACAGCTTATTTTGTATCTGATCCCTCCCCCTTGTTCCCTGCAGAAACTAAAGGGGCTTATTAAATACTGAGGTAGATAACATGATGAAATATCAGATCTGACTAGTAGACACTCATTGTTGCTCCCAAACTGGAAATGATGTGATTCTTACCCAGTTTTTCCAGCTAGCTATTGTACATAGACAAGGATTCCTTTTCCTGGGATTTACCTTGATCCTCACATTTCTCTCTGCCCCACAGAAGTAGTCAGAGGCCCTTATTGTAAGACTTTGTATGCCAATGGGCTTTCTATTGATCTCTCTCCCCATATCCAGCCTCCCAGTTTTATCTGTTTTCTTTGATTAAAATGCAAACCCCTTGAGGGCAAGAGTGGTTTAGCAGTGCTTGGTATAGTGTTTGACAGTAAAAAAATAAATGCTCTATGTCATCTTTCTCACACATGCACCCAACTCATCATACTCCCTCAGCTTTTCACATAATATAATCATATTCTCTCTTTTTTCTCTCTCTTCTTCTCTCTCTCCCTCTCCCCCTCTTCTTTTCTCTCCCTCTCCTGGATCTTTCCCACTTCTCTCTCTCCTCTCTCTTTTCCCTACCTCCCTTCCTTTCCTTCTCCTCTCTGTCTTCTATATCTCTCCTTCTCTCTGCCTTTCTCTCTCACAGAATCTAATGTTCTACTTCATATTTTCAATCTCTCTTTTATGTAAACAGTCTTCTCTGACCAAAAGTAAATTGCCAAAGCAAGCAATAACCATTGCAAAGAAACACATCAATAAAAAATAAATCCAGGAATCTATAGATATAACTAATAGCTGCAGGCAGTTGGAATGCCTATGTCTCCTTTCCTACAAAGTTTCCTGCTTTATACTATAGTGGATTATAGGATTAACAGTGTCTCATAAATGAATTGACTATGGGGCATACATTTAGTATGGAAAAACAATACCTTATATTTGCATGGCATCTTCAATTTTTAAGGACAGAAATCAATTATGTGATCTTTATTATACACATTTTCCGAAGATAGAATGGCATAATGGATAAAGAGATACCCCAGAAGTATAGAAAACCTGTGTTCAAGTTCTGCCTCTGATGTACTGGCTATGTGATTAGACAAATCATTTAGCCTGTTAGTGTTTCTGGGAAAATATCTGAGCATAAGTTGCTGAATAGATGTTCAACTGATTTGGGAGGGGGAGTTTCTTTACCTGGAGTTCCCTGTGCCAAAGGCCCAGGAAAAATCATGTCAGGTAGCCAGTGCCCTGTTTTACAAATAAAGAAATAATACAGAGATGTTCTCATAGAATGTTAATAAAAGAGAGAGAACAAATGTGTTATAAGTTTCTTGAGGGCTGAGAGAGACAGAGAAAAAGAGGAAAGCAGGCAGAAAGACATACAGTCATACTTTAACATTGTTCAGAAAAATGAAGTGACTGACCAAAATTACACAAGTAGTAAGTGGCAGATCTTGGGCTTCAGACTCAAGTGCTTTGGCCCAGTACTAGTCCATACAGATAGATGTATAATATAAATACCTGATAAGTTATATAAAGTGGACGAGTTAACAAAAAATATTGCTGAAAGAAAATTCTCAGGCTGAAGTGTATACAAAATGTTATGACCATTTTTTTTCTTATTGAATTGTCATTACTAATCAGTTATTAACTGATTGATCACTGGACCAACCGCACCTCCTGTAACAACTGGAGTCCCATGCCCCATGTGCCACAAACTTTGCGCCTCAGCCTTTGGACTCCAAAGCCACATGATGGTACACTGTAGATGAAACTGCACAAAGACAATAGTCATTCTTGATCACCGAGAGACTACCGCTACTAAACACTTCTTTTTGAGACTTTGGTACAAGGAATTCATTTTGAAGTTTTCTCCCTCCCTCCTTTCCTCCCTCCCTCCCTCCCTCCCTCTCTTTCTTCCTTTTTTCCTTCCTCCTTCCCTCCTTTTTCCTTCTTTTCTTCCTTTATCTTCCTCCCTCCCTTCCTCCTTTCCTTCCTCCCTCCCTTCCTTCTTTTCACCCTTCTTCTCTCCCTCCTTCTCTCCCTTCCTGTCTCCCTCCTTCTTTTCCTTCCTTCCTTCCTTCCTTCCTTCCTTCCTTCCTTCCTTCCTTCCTTCCTTCCTTCCTTCCTTCCTTCCTTCCTTCCTTCCTTCCTTCCTTCCTTCCTTCCTTCCTGCCTTCCTTCCTGCCTTCCTTCCTTCCTGCCTTCCTTCCTGCCTTCCTTCCTGCCTTTCTTCCCTTATTTTCCATATGCCAGCATCAATTTTAAAGCAGAAGAGCAGCAATGGCTAGGCATTCTGGGTGAAGTAGCTTGCCCAGGATCACAGTTAGGAAAAGACTAAGGCCACATTTGAACTCAGAATCTCCTGACTTCAAGCCTGGCTAACTACTGAGCTAACTAGCTACTTTCATTTTGAGATTTTCATATCAAACACAGGAACAGTTTCTTCTGACACCTTAGGTTCATTGAGGTTTTAAGGGGTTCTCCAAATCTATTCTGAATGCTTATTTCTCTATTCACAATAAATTAGAAAAGGAACAATAAGTTAGATTTTGGAGGTTCTTTTTTAAACCTATAAAAGCTGATCTTAAATTAACCTTGCAAATAAGAGCTGTTTTCTTTTTTAATCAGACCTTTGGTTTCATTGGCATAAGGAACTCCTAGTAAGTAAACTCCCTCCAAAAATGGAGATTAACCATCTAAAGGAAGCCATCTGAGGAGCTCCTCCAGGCTTGAGTTCTAGGTTTAACTCTGCCAAAGCTTCCTCCCCACAGGAAGTGACACAAAATATAAACGCGGTTCTTTTCATCACTTCCTGTGTCTCACATGTTCCAATGGTGGCTTAAGCTTGGCTTTGGACAGGCCAGGGGTCAGACAGTTGTTTCTGATTTGTCACTTGCTAGCATATACCAGTCAAGTGTGGATGTATACATTCCTGGGTGCTAGACTAAGCAAAATGGAGAAAATCTAAAATTCACAACTCTTAGAGAATAGCCTTTGGGCACTGAGAAGTTGAAGGTCTGCCTCAGAATCACATGGCCAATATGTAGTAAAGGCAGAATTTGAATGGAGTCTTCTTCACTTCAAAGCCCACTCCAATACTTTTCAAGGTATTTCTTGAAAATATTAATCCCCCTAATCATTATCGCAGATCTTACAAAAAAGGGAAATGGAACAAAACTTTTGTACTTTATTGAATGTTCTCTCTGTTTGCCTCTCTCAAAAGTGGTAGACATGAGAGGAATTGGCGAAATTTGGAAAAAAATTCAATTTATGTTTGGCAATTACATTTAAAAATGAATGTTAAGTTTCATGAATGGCATGACCAAATGATTTATTTTCAGGTGACTAACAGGGTATTTAGGTGGCTCAGATGATAGAGCACCAGGCCTGGAGGCAGGAGGTGCTGGGTTTAAATCTGGCCTTAGAAACTTCATAGATGTCAGATTCTGGGCAGGTCATTTAGCCCCAGTTGCCTAGCCCATGCCACTCTTCTTCCTTGGAACTGATAGTATCAGTTCTAAAAAAGAAGGTATAAGGGCTTAAAAAAAAAAGTGAAGAGGCAGTTGAGTGGCTCAGTGGATTGAGAGCCAGGCCCCAAGATGGGAGGTCCTGGGTTCAAATCTGATCTCAGACACTTCCCAGCTGTGTGACCCTAGACAAGTCCCTTGATCCACATTGCCTAGCCCTTACCACTCTTCTGCCTTGGAACCACACAGTATTGATTCTAAGATGGAAGGTAAGGGTTTTTAAAAAATAAAATTAAAAAAGTGAAAATGGTCCTCTTTGAATTTAAAATGAATTTAAAGAATTTTTTTTTTTTAATTTAAAGAAGATGGTCTTTGGAAAACAGGCACAGCCTATTGGTGGGACCATACTAAGAGCCTTTCCACCACTGTAATATGTATCAGAATTTGTATTCCATTGACTTAACTTTCATGAAGCTAGAATCATTCCTATGCCATGCCTTGATGATGCTTTAGAGTATCTCTGTCCATATTTAACATTCAAACCACTCCAACACAGACTTTTCTTCTTTTCTTAAACTGCCTGGCAAAATTCAGCACTTCATTTTGTATTGGGTTTCCTTCTTTCCTCCCTCCCCAAATTTTAAGCATTTAATAAATAATTACATTGATGTGTAGGGGATTGAGGGGATTCCAAAGAACAATCTGGTTTCAGTAATGTTTTAAATGGGAATGCTAAACATCAACAAGAAAAATATGACTATATTTATATTTTCTGTCCTTTCTGAAGTCTGAATGTGAATATTTTATTTGTTTTTTCTAAAGTAAAAATATATATGCTTTTGAGAGGCTTAAGTCTAAAATATAATTCACTATGGTAGCTTGTTTGAACTCTGAAGAAAATTAGAGGTATCATGAGAATTATTTATTATTGAATATTCCTATTAAATCCAATAAACATTTTAAGCACTATCTTTGTACAAGGCATTGTGCTAAGTTCTGAGTTCAGAAAGATAAAAAATATAGCCCCTCCCCTCAGTGAGCTTACATTCTACTAGGATATTGTAATGCATGTGCAGAGAAGAAAATACAAAGAAATAAAACATAATTACAAGAGGCAGCCTCTCCTAACACAGAGGGGAAAGAGAGACAAGAAAGCCTTCCTGGAGGAAATGGCACCTGTTCTCTGGGGTTTAGCTGTTTAATCTGTAATCATTTCTCCAAAGGACACCACGTGTGACAAACTGTCACACATATAGAAAGCAAACTAACAATTAGTAAGAGACACTAATTCCCTTTCTTGTTTCTTTCATTTTCAAGAATTAAAATTTCTAAATATTTGAAAAGTATTAAAACACCAATCAATGTCTCTGTAGATAGAAAAGTTGCTTTTCTTTCTTTGCTTTTAGAATTTCTATTATTTTCCTAGATAGGGAGACTTTCTTCAAGAAAGTTTTCTCTCCAAAAAAAAAAGGTAAACTATAAAATATTGCATAATTACATTCTGAGTTCCCATTAATAAAGTATTATACTTGTAATTTTTACAACTAGAAGTAGCACTGTGGTTGTCATATATTACAGTACACACGGTTTGATTGTTGCAGAGTAGACATCTGCCAGAAACATTTCAGTTTAGCATGATGAATTTACCTTAGCCCTGTCAAGAATCACATTACAATGCCAAAGTATTGCTTTGAATATAGGTTGAAAAACAGAAATAAATTTGTTGAGGTAGGGTTTCAAATTCCCTCAGAATCATGTCATTACTGGTATTGTGGCTAGGCACATGTGAGCTCAAGTTACTCCATGGGGGATTCACCAATAGTGAATGTCACTCATTTAATCATCGCAGCTAAAGAAAAGATATTGTTGACTGTGGGTGATACAAGAAGGTTATCAGCACCACAGCAAGGATTCTAGCACATTCAATTTACATGAAAGTTGAAGGATATTTAAAATATAATCCATTGCTGAGACATTTAAACACATTAGCATAGGAAGGGGTTGCTGCCTTCCCCCCCCCACCCAGATTAGTCCTGAGTAGTTTACTAAACAGGTGACAGATTTAGCGAAATCCTTCTTTTACCCAGCTCTTCTTCCAGACTTTTGATGGAGCTATGATCTCACTGATTTGAACACTTCATCTGATGATGCAAGTCACAAGTCATCTATTACCCCTTAACCTGGGCAACTCATATTTTTACCTTCCTTTAAATCCTCTAAAAAGCAGCCAACCAATGTGATAGGGGACTTTCCCCTAACTCTTCTGACTTTGCATGAATACCAATGGAATGTGGAAGCTATTGATTAGTGATTTCTAATTTGTCACATGACTGGTTCACCTTATTTTGGGGTCATATATAGTTGGTAATGTGTTGTAGTTCCCATTTAAACCCACCAGGTTCCTTGCTCAAGTAGGTGGCTTTCAATTTTTACTCACTGAAGACATAGGTATTCCACAACTTCTAATCATTCTAACCAAAAGGCAATTCTAAGCCTTTTTCTGGGAAATAAATTTGATATATTACCAAAAGGAAAACAGAGTCTTAAGTGATAAATGAGTACTCTTTGGGATCTGTCAGCTAGTCAACAAGTATTTATTGTTCACTGTATGCAAGGCACTGTGCTAAACACTGAAGTTACAAAAAAAGTCAAAAAAACATACTACCCACCATAAAGGAGTTCATATTCTAATGAGAACAGCACATAAACAACCATATCTATTCAAAGACTAGAAGGGAAAGAAAGGCATCATGAGACACAAATGACATTTATATTGTACCAGGCTGATCTTGGATCTATCTACCATCTACCCTAGTTGAAGATATAAAAAAAGATCCTTATTTTCCTGGAGTCCCTCATAATATTTTTTATCTTCTTTTTCTAGAGTTCAGTGAATTCTATGTAGCACTGTTGAATCCTTCAGAAATTATTCTGGATGTAGACAATGCCTCATGGTTGAAGTCTTACCATGCCAAGAGCAACTTTTCTTTCTGAGGAACAGAACAAAAATAGCAGCCTAAACAATACTAAAGGGGAGGATATTTATATGTACATATATATTACATATACACACATATGAATATGTATGCATAATATATCAATACAAGGACTATCTCAAACATGCATATATATACATAGGATGTCATATAAGTGTATGAGATTCATGGTATGACCATTAAATTTACCTGCCACTTTCTTTTGAAAAGGACTATAGATAAAAGCAATTTTAACAGTTGTACTACTACTAATAATTGTATTACTTCATATTTAACCATGGATATTTTGAATTTCTTCTTTCTAACACCATATCCTATGTAAATATTGGAGAATTTTGCAAGATCTTGACTTGACATGAATCCTGAGAAGCATACAAAATGTATTTTTAAAGGATTTTATTTATGAGAAGTCATATTTGAGGAAGTGTAGAATCAATTTACTGGGATAGTTTATGGTCCAGAAAAATCTTACAAGGTAATAGGAGAAATGGATATGAGAGAAATTCTTTTGCCTGTATGAGTGAAAATAAGTTACTTCTAAAATGATAAAGAATGAATTGAAAAAAATGAATCATAATTTCACAATTACCTATTTTATAATTCCAGCATGGATTTGTGCTTTTTTAAAGAAAGGGTTCATGTTGTACAAGTACTGGGCTTTAGTGTAATCTACAAATCCTAAATTTCTTTCATTCTTTACTAGAGGACTTTATTTAAAAAAAAATCTTGCCTTCCTTTCCCTTGCTTCTTTTTCACTAAAAAAAAAAAAGTATGGCACTGAGTATTATAAGACATGGCAATATAATTTTGAAGATCTTGCAATGCTTTTTACATATTTTTTCTACCTCTTCATCCTCTGAAGTCTATTTTATTTTTTTAAGTTTTGGAAAATTCAATTTAATTAATTAATTTAGAATATTTTCCCATGGTTATAATATTCTAATTCTTTTCTTCCCCTAACCCCATCTACCTCCCATACCCGATGCACAATTCCACTGGATTTCACATGTGTCATTGGTCAAGACCTATTTCCATTGTATTGATATTTGCACTAGGCTGATCATTAAGACTCTATATCCCCAATCATATCCCCATCAACCATGTGATCAAGCAGTTGTTTTTCTTCTGTGTTTCTGCTCCTACAGTTCTTCCTCTGAATGTGGATGGTGTTCTTTCTCATAAGTCCTTCAGAATTGTTCTGGATTATTGCATTGTTGCTAGTAGAGAAGTCCATTATATTCGATTGTACCACATGTATCATTCTCTGTGTACAATGTTTTCCTGGTTCTGCTCCTTTTGCTCTGCATCACTTCCTGGAGGTTGTTCCAGTCCCCATGGAATTCCTCCAGTTTATTATTCCTTTGATCACAATAGTATTCCATCACCAACATGCACCACAACTTGTCTGAAACCTATTTTAGCATATAAGTTGCATTTATTTTCATAGTGTTTTTCTTATATGTACTTATCATAATCATATTCTTATTATCAATATGAGATGGTCAAATATCCCATAAAATTATGTTTTATGTTGCATTTGACAAGTTTTAAAAGTCACTTTTCCAGAAGCAGCTAGCTCAGTGGATAGAGAGCAAAATCTTCTAGAACTTGAACTCTGTTGGCATAGTCTTCAAGATCACTTCTATTCAATGATGAAGCATAGAAGTAGGATTTTGTGGAGGATATAGAAAGCAGAGTAACAAAAAATTAAATCAGTTATATTTTAATAGACAGAAAACAAGTCATTTTCAGTGTGGGAGTCATTTCTCAATCAACTCTTTGTTATTGAATCAAAACTCTTGGAACAAAAATAAAAATCAATATGCAATTTGGATGAGGAATAAAAATGACAAAATATATGATATACAATTACAACTCCATCTTGATATCTTTGAATAAAGTAATGAAGTAAAAATGGAAAATGGTTGGAGGAAGAATGCAGACACCACTATTCACAATTTTATAAAGAAGTTTAACTGATGTAAATCAATTGCCATAATGAGAAGACTTAATAACAACCATCAACAAATAAATGGTCTCCTTAACAAAATGAGAACTATGGCAGCTAAGAAATGGTGGCATAAATTATAAACTGTTTGTAAAATCTTTTTGAGAAGAATGGTCAAAGATTAAAATAGTTATTATAGCAACAGCAACTATTTATACAGTATATTAAGGTTTACAAGGCATTTTACAAATATTTGTCTCATTTTATTTTCACAACCCTGAGAAATGGGTGCTAAAATAATTCTTTTTGTAGATGAGGAAACTGAGGCAGGCAGAGGTTAAGTAACTCAAAAAAGTTCACATTGCTAATCAATATCTAATGTAGATTTGAACTCAGATATTACTGAAATTCAGATCCAGTGTTCTATCACCTTGCTGCCTCTAGATTATAAGAATTATTTTGTCATAAAAGAACAAGAAGCAATGAAAGAAAAAGTTTAAAGAAGTTTAGAGTAGAGTTTGATAAGGGATGAAATTAAGCAAAGCACTCTCCCCTAGGATTTTAGGAAGAAACTGCAAGTAGGAAAATGTAAAGATAAAAAAAATGAAATAAAAATATTTATAGGCTTTTTTTATAAAAAACTTTTGACCATTAGAAACGGTGAAACCATAACCTTTATACTCTAACACCTGTATTCCACTTGTACATTTGAAGGAAATAGATATATTGCTGAAGAAAAAGAAGAGAGGAAGGCCCTTGGACTGTATTAATAGGAAATTAACATTGGAAGTGACATAGCTTTTGAAGGCAATAGTGTACAAGATCTCAAGGAATATGAAAGGAGGGGGTAGGTACCAAAGAAAAAGGCAAAGAAAGCAAACTATTATTACTAATAAGACAATTATCAAATTATCGATAATTACTGACTACATGCCTACTTCTCCAATTCTATAAAATTTTTAATGAAAATAACTCATGCTTCAAAGACATAACTAGATGATAGCATTAGTAGGGAAAAGAGAGTGTTTCTAAGGTAATGCTACATATAATATCCTACAATTTCCCAAAATATTTAGAAATCAGATTATGGGATCGTAGGTGATACTGTGATTAATGTTTGTTAATTATTTTTAAAGAACACATTTGATTCAGTAGAGTAAATCAATACCTCAAATGCCTTCTTCCAACATGATATCTGCTTTGCAGGTGTTAAAATAATACAAGAATCTTTTTTAAAAAGCCTACTTATTTAATTAATTAACTAATAATATTTTCCCATAGTTACATGAATCATGTTCTTTCCCTCTCCTCCTGCCACCCCCATAGCCGATGCATAATTCCGCTCGGTTTTACATATATCATTAATCAGGACCTATTTCCATATTATTAGTATTTGCACTAGAGCAATCGTTTAGAGTCTACATCCCCAGTCACATCCCCATTGACCCATGTGATCAAGCAATTGTTTTTCTTCTGTTTCTACTCCCACAGTTCTTTCTCTGGATGTGGATAGTGTTCTTTCTCATAAGTTCCTCAGAATTGTCTTGGATCATTGTATTGCTGCTAATATAGAAGTCTATTATATCCAATTGTGCCACAGTATATCTGTCTCTGTTGTATAATGTTCTGGTTCTACTCCTTTCAGTATGCATCAATTCCTGGAGGTTGTTCCAGTTTACATGGAATTCCTCCAGTTGGTTATTCCTTTTAGCACAATAGTATTCTATCAGCAACAGATATCACAATTTGTTCAGCCATTCCCCAATCAAAGGTTATCCCCTCATTTTCCAATTTTTTGCCACTATTAAGAGTGAGACTATAAATATTCTTGTACAAGTCTTTTTCCTTATTATCTCTTTTGGGTATAAACCCAGCAGTGCTATGGCTGGATCGAAGGGCGGCCAGTCTTTTATAGCCCTTTCGCCATAGTTCCAAATTGCTCTCCAGAATGGTTGGATCAATTTACAACTCCACCAGCAGTGCATTAAAATCCCGACTTTGTCATATCCCCTCCAACATTTATTGCTTTCCTTTTCCATCATATTAGTCAATCTGCTAAGTGTGAGGAGGCATCTCAGAGTTGTTTTGATGTGCATTTCTCTAGTTATAAGAGATTTAGACCACTTTGTCATGTGCTTATTGATAGTTTTGATTTCTTTATCTGAAAATTGCCTGTTCATGTCCCTTGCCCACTTATCAATTGGGGAATGGCTTGATTTTTTGTACAACTGATTTAATTCCGTATCAATCTGAATAATTAGACCTTTGTCAGAGAATTTTGTTATAAAGATTTTTCTCCTCAATTTGTGGCTTCCCTTCTAATTTTGGTTGTATTGGTTTGGTTTGTAAAATAACATTTTTAATTTAATGTAATAAAAGTATTTATTTTACATTTTGTAATCTTTCTCTATCTCTTACTTGGTCTTAAAATCTTTCCTTTCACATAGATCTGACAGGTAAGCTATCCTATGTATACCTAATTTACTTATAGTTTCCTTCTTTATATTTAAGTCATTCACCCATTCTGAATTTATCTTGATGTAGGGTGTGAGATGCTGATCTAAACCTAGTCTCTCCCATACTGTTTTCCAGTTTTCCCAGCATTTTTTGTCAAAAAGTGAGTTCTTGTCCTGAAAGCTGGGATCTTTGTTTTATCAAATACTAGGTTGTTGAGCTCATTTCCCCTAAGTCTATTCCACTGATCCTCCCTTCTGTCTCTTAGCTAGTACCATATTGTTTTGATGACCACTGCTTTATAGTATAGTTTAAGATCTGGTACTGCTAGACCCCCATCCTTCACATTTTTTTTTATTATTTCTCTTGATATTCTTGATCTTTTGTTCTTCCAAATGAACTTCATTATTATTTTTTCTAATTCAGTAAAGACGTTTCTTGGTAGTGTTGTGACAGAGGTTTCAAACTGGATTGAAACCTCTATTACAGTTTGATAGGTATGGCACTGAATAAGTAAATTAATTTGGGTAGGATTGGCATTTTTATTATGGCAACTCATCCTACCCATGAGCAATTAATGTTTTTCCAGTTGTTTAGATCTAGTTTTAATTGTGTGGAAAGTGTTTTGTAGTTGTTTTCATATAGTTCCTGTATTTTCTTGGCAAATAGATTCCTAAATATTTCATATTATCTAGGGTGATTTTAAATGGAATTTCTCTTTCTAATTCTTGCTGCTAAGATGTGTTGGAAATATATAGAAATGCTGATGATTTATGTGGGTTTATTTTGTAACCTGCAACTTTGCTAAAGTTGTTGATTATTTCTACTAGCTTTAAGATTCTTTAAGTAGATCATCATGTCATCTGTAAGGAGTGATAGTTTAATCTCTTCATTGCCTATTTTAATAATTTCAATTACTTTTTCTTCTCTGATGCTACTGCTATTATTTCTAGTATATTGCTAAATAATAGAGGTGATAATAGGTATCCTTGTTTCACTCCTGATCTTATTGGGAAAGCTTCTAATTTATCCACATTGCAGATGATGTTTGCTGATGGTTTTAAATACATACTGTTTATTATTTTTAGGAAAGGCCCTTCAATTTCTATACTTTCTACTGTTTTCAATCGAAATGAGTGTTGTAATTTGTGAAAGGCTTTTTATGCATCTATTGCAATAATCATGTGATTTCTGTTGGTTTGCTTGTTGATATGATCAATTATGTGAATGGTTTTCCTAATATTAAGCCATCCTGGCATTCCTGATATAAATCCTAACTGATCATAGTGAATAATCCTCGTGATCTCTTGTGGGAGTCTTTTTTCTAGTATCCTATTTAAGATTTTTGCCTCTATGTTCATTAAGGAGATTGGTCTAGTTTTCTTTCTCTGTTTTTGATCTTCCTGGCTTTGGAATCAGTACCATATTTGTTTCATAAAAGGAATTTGGTAGAACTCCTTTGCTTATTTTGTCAAATAGTTTGTATAGTATTGGGGTTAGTTGTTCTTTAAATGTTTGATAGAATTCACTTGTGAATCCATCTGGCTCTGGGGATTTTTTCTTAGGGAGTTCTTTGATGACTTGTTCAATTTTTTTCCTGATATGGGATTATTTAAGTATTCTATTTCTTCTTCTGTTAATCTAGGCAGTTTATATTTTTTGTAAATAGTCATCCATATCACCTATATTGCAATATTTATTGCCATATAATTGGGCAAAATAGTTCTTAATAATTACCTTAATTTCTTCTTCATTAAAGGTGAGGTTTCCCTTTTAATCTTTGATACTGTTAATTTGGTTTTATTCTTTCCTTTTTAAAAATTATATTAACCTGTACTTTATTTTATTTGCTTTTTCAAAGTATCAGCTTCTAATCTAATTTATTAATTCAATGGCTCTTTCATTTTCAGTTTTATTAATTTCTTCTTTAATTTTAGGATTTATAATTTAACTTTTATCTGGAGATTTTTAATTTGTTCTCTTTCTAGTTTTTTTAATTTGCATGCCCAATTCATTGACCTCTTTCCTAAATGCACTCAGGGATATAAATTTCTCTCTGAATACTGCTTTGGCTGCATATCACAGATTTTGATATGATGTCTCTTCATTGCCATTCTCTTCAATGAAATTATTAATTGTTTCTATGATTTGTTCTTTAACTAACTGATTTTGGAGAATCATATCATTTAATTTCCAATTGATTTTTGATTTGCCTTTCCATGTACCCTTACTAATTATTATTTTTATTGCATTATGATCTGGAAAGGTTGCATTTATTATTTCTGCTTTTTTGCATGTGCTTGCCATGTTTTTATGCTCTAGGGCATGGTCAATCTTTGTGAATGTACCATGTCCTAACAAAAAGGTGTATTCCTTTTTGTCTCTATTTTTCTCTTCACATTTCTATTAACTCTAATTTTTCTAAGATTTTATTCACATCTCTTACCTCTTCTTTATTTATTTTTTGATTTGATTTATCTAGATCTCATAGGAAAAATGGAATGAAGAATATAATCAGAGACTCTGAGGAGGGGATGGGTTGGTTGCATAAAAGTATGAAGTGTTACAGAGGAGAACCATCATAACACAAGAGTGTCCACAATGTGAAGAACATATTAACCAGACTCTTCACTTGTTGTGAGTCACCCTGTTGTAAACAGTGGAGAGGCCATGGACTAATAATTTGCACAGTCAGGGATGGAGTATAGGCTGCCCCATTGGTGGTGAGAGACATTTCAATGAGTCCATTGATACTTTAGTGTTCAGCATATAGTTCATTTAGTCTGAAAAGTATGTTTTTAAGGTGCTATTATGGTTCAGATTGTTTTCACACTGCTAGAGAAAGCATATTGCCTTTAAAGTCAGATAATAATGTAGATTAAATTCTTTATTCTGACACCTGATATCAGCATGACCTTGGTTAATGATTTACTGTCTCTGAGCCTCAGTTTTCTCATCTATAAAATGAAGTATTGACTTGGATCACCTCCATATACTCTCAGTATCATATAGTCTCAGAGTTAAGAATTTTTAGATTGGTCTATATATGAAAAAATATCAGAAGACAACCCGAGTGTCATTTTTCCTGTTTATGACCTCAGATTACCTCTGAGATCTTGGGTAAGTTATTTAACCTGTATAAGGCTTTTGAATTAGGTGGCATCTAAGTTCCTTTCCAAACTTAAATCTATGATTCAATGATTCTACAAAGGTAACAGGGTACTGAAGGCAGCGAGAGAAAAGTTCTTAAGGAAAGTGAAATAAAATGGATAACAAAGGCTTAGAAAATCTTAGACCTTATTATTACCAAGGCATTTTTGAAAACATAAGTGACTTGTTCCTATTTTTTAATCTATATAATTTTGGGGGTGTGGAAATATACTCAGTACAGATACAACCCCAATTATGCAGATTGGTTGTATCTGTATGAATAGTCTGGAGATGTAGCTTTTGCCTAAAAAAGTGAGTCTGGAGACATTCTGCTCTTTAAACTGTTACAGAACAATTTGCAAGGTCCATTAAACATCAGGGTGTCACCATGTAAGTTCCTTATTAAATAAGCATGATTAGTCATACTTCTTTATAAGAGATGGGTAGAGAGGTCACTAAGCAAAACTGTCCAGATTAAAACAAGAAATGGATACGTAGGGACTGGGGAGATATAGTTCTAGTGTTCTGAGTGTCTATGAGTGAGTAGTATTGGCAAGGTGTCAGTCATTGCAGAATTGAAAACTATGATTCATGTAACATTGAATAATAGTATAAAATTATCATATCACTGCAAGACAGTAGGAAAATGTACTGGACTCATGGAAATATCTTGTTTTCTTTGAATAATGGAAAATATTGTCATATGAATTCAGAAAGTTGAAACATGGTAACAAATCTTAAAGCCTCTCCAGAATCCTCTCTATCTAAAAATCAAAAAAAGGTTTCAAATCTATTTTATTTTCCAACTACAGTATGGCAAAGAGAATTAACACTATAAACTGTATCAATTTTCTCTGAAGTTGCTAGCATGTTTGAGCCAGCCAGGTCATTTTTGATTTGGGAATCGTTCAGAGACTTTTTGACAGACTAATTACCACTGCTCACGGTGCACTGTCGCTGACTTTGGGATCAGGGAAAATGTTAGATATTGTGAAATAGACACTTTAGAATCTGCTTAAAATCCTTTATTAGGGGGAAGGGTAAGGACATAAGGAAAGATTATCAAGAGAATAAGAGAAATTTTAAACTATATAAAGAATTTTGAACTTAGAAAATATAATTTGCAATAAAAATTATAGCAGTGTATTGTTGACTTTAGACACACACACAAAACCCATCAAAATTAAAATAATTTTAAAAGCTTTTTGTCTTTCACACTATAATCATTTCCCAGTTACAATCCACCCAATAACACTCTCCCAGGTAATAAGAAGAGATACTGAACAAAAATAGGGAGCAGAAACAAAAGAGAAATCAAGTTCATGAGAATTCATTATTGGGGAAGCCATGGGACACAATGGAAAATTACTGGACTAGGGGACTTAATTTTTAGTCAAAGTACTATTGCCAACTATCTTTACAACTAGACAAGTTATTTTCCATCTTTGAACCTCATTTTCTTCATCTGAAAGGGGTGAAACTCAGCCTAGAACCCTCCTTTCAGCTCCTAACTTCTATGAAAATGATGGATATTACTTTTCTGCAAACCACCTGCTCCATCATCTTGGGCACATATCATACTTCCTTCTCAATCTGATATTCCCTGTCTCCATCTTTTTTACCTTTTCCTTACCCCAATTGCTTATCAGCTTCCCTCTTCTGGTTTTATTTTGCTCTATTTCAGTGGCCCTCCCTTTTTACATTTCAGTCTTTCCCTCAATTTTTTCCCCTCAGTTTTTGCCCTATGTTTATCTTTTCCCCAGTATTCAATTGAATGGACTTTGGGATAATGGATCATTTTGAAAACCAAAATTTTGGTGTTCAATATTTTCTTCTTCATCTCTAATATTTGGGAGGGAAAATGAGATTTGAAGTAAGAGCTTCAGAAAATAATTACTTGGTGTAGGGATGCAAACAGTCTACACATATGGAGAAACAAACATGCTTATTCTGGGGGTGGGGGAAATGTCTTTCTTGGGATGGCTTTCATCAACCCTCTCTGTAAAGTATGAATGGCAAACTAGACTAAATAAATATTTATTGGATAAAAGTATAAGTGGGAACTGGTCATAAAATGTTAAAGTGGATATGGGCATAGAAAAGTATGTTAGATTTGATCTTTAGTTAGTTATTGATGACCGCCGTGAGTCCTGTTCCTTTAGGCCTATCCCATAGATGTGGTTCAGATGCAAACTGCTTTCTCTTGAGAGATTATGTCCCTTTACCCAAAGGTATAACATAAATGAAAGAAATATAAACAGGTCATCAGTCAGCCAATAGAATTCCACATCAAAGATTTCAAATAGATGTATAAAAGAGTTTTGTCATAATCTTGTAAAATGACCCAATGTTCTAAAAATTAGAAACTGAACTAGTTTTTAAACAATGGAATTCTTTGGTTCCAGTAAGAAGTTGAATCTCTCGGTTCCAAGTTCATCATAGAAACTTGTTATTGTAAAGGACTAAAGAGGTAATCTATTGGTCACCATTACAACATCCCCAAGGGATCATACAGTCTCTTCATGAATAGCTCCTTGAGCAGAAAGTTCTTCTCATAAGAAAATTCAATTCATTTTTCAGTTAGATTCAATTAAATTCTACTCAATTCAATTTAGATGAAAGAATGAAAAAAAAAGACTTTGTTAGTCATCTACTATGTGCCACTGTGCAAAAGAATGCAATGACAAAAATGAAGACAATCTCTGCTTTCAAGGAACTTATAATCTAGTGGAGGAGAAAAACAACATTTATAACCCTACTTGAACATGTGAAGCATGCATGATTTTGCCAGTATTGGGAAAGTCTCCTCTTAGGTACTTAGTAGATGTTAAATACTAGAAAGTTGCTTGAGGCACCTAGAGATTGTGACCTGTCCTAGATCACAGAGTTAACTAAGTGACAGAGGCCAGGATTTGGACTGAAGTATTCAATTCCTACACTCTTTCACTATGCCATACGTCCTCTGTTAGGAAATGCAGGCTTATATTGAGGCAAATATAACTCCCTTTAATTTCTACCTCTAGAAGTTTCTCTCTTCGGGGATCATACAGAGTAAGTCTAATTCTTCTCCCACTTAACAGTCCTTTAAATATTTGAAGACATCATTATTTCTCAAAATCTGCCCATTTTTAGCTAGGCTTCTCTGAGAGAAAATTCAATTAATGTCCATATAGTAGAGCTTTAATTTTCTTCATCATTCTGTTCACTTTCTGGAGATGAACCAGCTTACCAACATTGCCCCTAAAGAAGAGAAGTCAAGAAATTAATGTAGGATTTCCAGATGTGGTGTGACTGCAAAAAAGAAAGTGGAACCTGATTATATTCCTAATCCACTTACTTTCATCTTTTTGCACTCAAAATTTTTGGGAGCTAGATTTGGAATAAGAAAGAATTTAATTCAAATCCTCCCTCAGCTACTCATTAGCTGTTTGATCCTGGACAAGTCACTTGATATATTCCAACCTCAGTTTCCTCATCTGTGAAATTGAGATAAGAGCACCTACATTACAGGATTGTTGTGAAAATTAAAGGTGATATTTAGCCTTAAATCTATTGTATCAATGAAAGTTATCATTATCATTATTATTATATTCACTACAAACAACAACTGACTTTCTCTATATAACCACAATTATTCCTAATTAAGGAAAGGCACTTTGTTGCTTTCTCTGGTAATTAGTATTTTTAGCTTTTAAATTTAATCCTACTTTTTGATATGAAGTTTCCCTCCTGTCAAAGTTATGGATAGTGTCCTGTTTTCATCAAGTCTACCTTAATAATCCATATATCGGTAGAATAGAAAAAGTAACAAAAGCCATCTTTGAATGTATGGGAAGTTTTTCCATCATCCAGGATCTTAGCAACTGTAAAAAGCAAACCATGCATCTTCCTAGAAATGTGGTAGCAAAAACGCAATGCTGGAGCCTGTGTTTTTCTATTGTTATTTATATAAATGATGAAGAAGACAATTTTAAAAGGTTTTCTGGGTCTGAATAAATTGGTAGGCACAATTAGTGAAGGACAATGCAATCAGACCTTGAAGGACTTTGTTTTCCAATGTTGTGCGCATTTTCCTTCATTTGTCACTTTTATCTGGCAGTGAGACTTAAAACGAGGTATCTGTATTCTGAAAAAATAAGCCAGTTCTGCATAAATAATTTTCTAAGTAAGCAACAAAAAATGAAGAGGGACAAAAGCGACAAAGACCCTTAAGCTAAAACATCATGCAAGAACAGAACACATAGAATCCTCTTTTCAACTGGGTCCCCAGAAAAACATATAGAACACAGAATCATGAAATTCAAAGGATAAGCTTTGTACAAGTATCCTTAATCAAGGGACTCCACTCAAATTTCAAGGTACATACCTTCAAAACACTGTGCCCATTCACAGGTAGCATTTATGCTTTTTTTGTGGGCATGAATGCCATTTGGTTGAATTCAACAAGCTTTCATCATGTGCCTGTATACAAGGCATAGTTCTAGGGACAATGTCCAGGAGATCTAAAAACAAAACCAAAATAATCCCTGGCCTCAAGAATTTATTCTAGTAAGTAGGGATGGGGTGGGAGGAGTGAAGTTACAGCATAAATATCAGTAAGTAAATGCACCATAATCTGAGAAGGAAGAGCTCAACTGCAATGGGAAAAATGAGGAAATGATCTGCAGTGGAGATGGCACCTGACCTGAGCTATGAAGGAAGCTTAGGATTCTGAGTGGCAGGGATGAAAGAACATATTTCAGGCATGGGATGTACCTGGTGCAAATGCAGAGATGAGAGTTGGTAAATTCAGGGTATAGCTTGCTTAAACGCATAACATTTGAAGAGAACCATAATGAAATGAGGGTAGAAAGGTAGGTAATAGATAGATTGTGGAGAACCTTAAATCTAGGATAAGCAATCTAATTTCTCCAGGAGACCACTCAAAGACACTGAAGGCTTTTTCAACAGGAGTGTGACATGACTGGACCTAGGACCTTAAAATGATTTTTTGTACTTATGTGGAAGGTGGATTAGAGAGGGGAGAAATCAGAAAAAGATAATTAGGTGCCCAGGGAAGAGGTGAAGGGGGCCATCACCTTCAGATGATAAATTGATGACCATGAGAGTAGTAGTTGAGAGAAACAATATGGAAACATAATTAGACAGACTTTTTAGATATGGGAGATGGAAAAGAGGGTACATAATTTACAGGTTATGAACCTGATTGACTAGGAGGATTGAAGTGCTCTTCAATGGGGAAGTTTTGGAGAAGTAATGTTTTGGATATGTTCCATTTGGGACATTTTGAGTTGAAGATACTGTGGGACACAGGAGAGTTCTATGAGGCAGTTGGAAACATTATACTGGATTTTGGGAGAGAGAGAAGCAATAGATCTGCAGATTTTGGAGTCATTTAATACTGATACTGAATCAAATCCCTGGTGTCAAAAACATGACTTCTCTTCCAGTAGAATACAGGAAACTCAAGATGATTCCTTAAAAATATAATTCACCATGTCTTGTATGTTGCCTATGGTTGTGACAGTTGTATGCTTGTGTCACAACCTTAGTTTCCTCACCTGTAAAACAGGGATTTTAACACCTACCTCCAAGATAGTTGTGAGGATAAACTATGGTAATATTTGTAAAGTGCTTTGCCAACCTTAAAGTGCTAGCAAGTGTCTGTAACTGGACTTGAATACAGTTTATCCTGATTCTATCCACTGAAAGACCAGCTACTTCATAGTAATCATTTATGTCACACTGTATATGTGGCACTGGGAAAAGTGATTAATTTCTTTGAACCTCAGTTTCCTCATCTTCAAATTGAAAATGTTTACTTAATTAAATGATAATCCAAGACCATGCTAGGTCTAAATCTATGATCTTATGAATTCCTTATCTCTTGAGGAGGTCATTCTACTTTTGTCCAGTTCTAGAATGTATTTCCCCCACCCTTACCCACTTTTCTTATAGAAAGCTTAAACTTGCCTTTTTGGGAAGTTCCTTGTTTAGTCTATCACAACCATGGATATATACAATGCAAGATGAAATATATCTGCAAGGAGTCATCTTGAGTTCTCTATATTCTTCCATGTGAATAGAAGTCAGGTTTTTGACATCAGGGATTTGATTCAGTATCATTATTATGCCTGTGAGATCAGCATATCACTAGAGAATGGTATTATATCTTCCCTGCCCACTAGATGATCTTCTGGGTGATATTAACGTTTCTATCAATTTTATTTGTTCTTCCTTGAAATTAGTTCTACCATTAGTACTAAATGACAACACTGCATTTTTATCCTAGGAAGCCATGACAGGTGTCATCTGAATGTAGAAAATTTAGGTATATTCTCTTTCATTTCTTTCTCAGGACTTGTCACTTTCTGTTATTGATTTCTTCCATTTGGGGCTTCCAGGAGTATCCTGCTGCCCACATGGCCAAGTTCCTGTCAAAATGGCTTCCTAGTAAGTCAGGTAGCACAATTAGTTTTATTTTTATAACTTAAAACTAGGCTCATCTAACAGATCCCTGAATTTGATAGTGAAAAAAAGTAGCTGAGATCACAGAGTAGATGTTTGGCAAATTCAGTCTTAGGTTGTTATTCCTGAGAAAAGCAAACTTTAATGACTTTTGAAGGTGTGATATTTTCTTTCCCATTCTATATTTTGGTAATTTGGTCTTACTTCTTGAAGAATCCTTATTCTCATCATTTTCTTCACTACTTTTTGTGCTTCAGTTCTGTGTATAGGAAGGATAGGTTAAGTGAACATGGATGATGAGGGGTGGGATGAGTAGAGGCTTAAATAAAAACATAAACAAAAGTTCTCACTGGCAAAGCTTTGGCAAAAAAAAAAATAACCACCATTTCCAAGCAATGTTTTTTGTATTGCCCTCTTTCTTGACATTATCAACAAGATCATAGGATCATATATTTAGAGTTGAAGACCTCTGAGAGGTCATTTAATACAGTCTCCTCTATTTAAAGTTGAAGAAACTGAGACCCAGAGAGGTAAATAAGATCCAAGTCTATATATTCAATGTAGTATTTTAAGGAGGACCATTTATATATGGATGTGTTTTGCGACTCCTAGATTCTAAAAAGAGTCTTAGTCATGCTCCAAACTAAAAAAAAAAAAAAAAGTGTGACTTGTTTCCTAAACACTAGTGAATTATTACCTCATATTTTCTGGCAATGCTATTAACTTTGACCTTGAAGAACTTTGTGAATTCTAATGGAAATATGTTCCTTATTAAAGTGTGATATCACATCTTACCTCATTTTATATTATATATGTCCAAGAAAACATTAGATCTCTTTTCTATATATAAATTTGCTACCTTGAATGATTTGTTTACTCTTGCTTTCTGCTGTGCCCTAGGTCATGTTTGCAAATTCCACTCCTGATTAGAACCAGCTTTCAAATGTCAACAGCAACACAATCAAAGAAGGTCAACCTTTCTATGATATCTCTGTTTTTAACTTCCTTGTTTTACTTGGAAGACAAGATTGCTAGTAAAGAGCTAATACAAAAAAAATAAGTAAAATATGGATGAATTTTCTCACACATTGAAAGTTAATTGATTATGACTTATACTTTTAGTACTTAGCCTACTTATGCCCTTAAATTCTTTTCTTTCAGGCTTTTGCTTCTAAATCCTTTGATGACTTTTCTAAGTCCTAGTTTTAGTCTATGTTATAAAAGAAAACTGGAATGTGGTATCACGAAATACATTTGGGCCAGATCACTGAAGATCAACTTATTGCTAATCAACGCCAACAATATTTAGAGAAGTTAACTTTGAGATATCCTTACTCTTCTTGATATTTATAGTTGTTTCCTCTTTAACCCAATTATTGGCTTACATAGTTATAGTAACAATAGACAAATAATTACATTCTTATTCATTTTAGTTATTAATTATACTGTGATTATTGTTAATTATTGTTAATATCTCCTAACTACTAGGCTTCAATGGTATCGCCAACCACGGTCACTAAGGGCTCTGACAGATGTTAAGATCCAGGAAGTCAGAACTCCTGAATAGGACAAAAAATGGTGACCCTATAATGCAGCAATTCTCACCACCTAGACTTCCAATTTCATCAAGGAAGATGTTAGTTTGTTAGGCTCTCGACCTTTTACCTTTGATATCTTCACTTCTGAGCTTCAGGGCAATTATGCAATTAACTATAATTTCATCATTCATGTGGAGAGGGTTTACCAGTTCTATTTTAGGAACAATAACTGAGCAAAGGTTACTATGGGCTAGACTACAAGGCTTCACTGTTTGATTACTTAATGCTTGCCTCACCAGCTGGTCATGGGCCCCTCACTCTCTATTTTTTTACTTTGTAAACCTCCTCACTCCCTAATAACTGGATCAGGACATCCTGACATTTCTTAGAGTCTCAGAGGGAGAAAGGGACAATCTCATTTTGACAATTATCCTTTTTGTAAGGGCACACTCCCAGATCCTCCCAACTTAACAAACAAAATGACTTCAGTCTAATAAGTAAATCTTATTCCACTTTTACTCAATACAGTACTTGGTTCTTAAGTACAAGATTAAGAGGTTACTTTCCTTAAGCAGTGGCATGAAAATATATATTGAGTAGGTCTTCCTGGAATATTCTATAGTCTGAAAAGTCTCACTCAGTAATTTTGGGTAGTAATCATATTCCAGACTAGAGATCCTCTTTCTCAGGTCTGAAGAGCTGTGGTTGGAACCAAAAATTTGGGTAAGATATGCTTCTCCGAATGGTTAACCCCATTCCTAGCAGTTGTCTTTCGGAGACCCCAACCTTAAGCCCAAGGTAGGATGGGAAGTGAAGTTTCTTTTTAGCTGTTACCAGTTCTCCTTAAGTCAATTTTGTATTTACCACATCTTCTAATTACCAAATTTTATGAATTTGTATTCTAAGTCATCTATTTCCTTCACTATCAGTATCATTATCAAAAAAAGTTATTTAATGAGTAATTACATATGATAACATATAAAATTAATTGAGCTAACACTATATTATGAAAGTTATAATCTAAGAAGGTCAACAACTTGACTTTTAAAAATCTATCCATATGGATATTCCTCCTTCCCATGCTGATCACAGTTTCTCCTCAAAAGCAAAGTGCTTTAACCAGTGATGTCCAAGTTTTTAAAGGCAAGTCTCTACATTTATCTAGATTAGTCCTTAAACTATAACTAGACTCATACTCTAGGCTAGGGGAATTAAATTAAAAAAGAAAAGGATCCCTGGGAGCCATATAGTCACTTAAATAACCACAAATTAACATTATTTATGTTTTATTATCTTTTAATTAATGTTATTAAATATTTCCTGATTCTACTTTAATCTAATTGGGGGCAGGGATACTGCAACTTTGATACCTCTACTCTAGGTCTGTCCAGTTTGATAGAAACTACCAGAACCTGAACTCTGATTATGATATCATTTCTATTCCCTGAAACATGGTGATTCCTTAGATGAGGCATCTGAGGAAAGATATTACTAGTAAGTGCCTGATAGAAATGCAAACAAATAGACAATATATACTGAGTGAAGATATAAATATCATGAGGATTTCTTTCTTTCTGGGCTAGACTAGATGACTGATGAAGTCCCTTCCAACTCTTAAATTCTGTGATTCTGTGGAATGCTTACAATGATTGATTCACATTATACAACATTAAAAATGCATTTGTGAGGTAATTAGGAAGAGGTTTCTATAATCTAAATCCCAGCTTTCAACTGCCTTCATGGAGATCTTCACCAAAATTATTCTAGATTTAATTTTTAAATTTTTTAGAGATTTCATAATCTCCTTCAGCAACCAGTTTCTTTTTTTTCTTCTCTTACTATGCTCTATCCATGATTTCTATTCTCATCTCTGTTCCAAAGTAGCCCAGATTTATCTACTCCTATTCTTTCTGGTCCCACCTTACCAACTTCATCCTAAAAATCTTCACTGGAATATACCCTTAGCATTTCAAATTTCACACTCCAAAAAGGACTTGATCATCTCTTTGTCTCCTTACCCCCAATCCATTTCTCGCTCTATGTTCCCTATTCCTGTTGAGGGAAGTATCATTTCCCTACATCATTCAGATTTGTAGATCTGATCACCCTTCATTTTTTTCTTCACAGACAGGCTTCATTGATTCTGCTTCCACATTTTGGGCATCTGTCCCCTTCTTTAATATAGCAGTCACTCTGTTCAAGTCCTCATCACCCCTCATCTGGACTATTGTAATAGCCTCTTTATTCATCTCCCTGTTGAATATTTCTCCTTTCTTCAATCCCTCCCAACTCCCCATATAGATGCCAAAGTAATGTTCTTAAGGCACAGGCCTGATTAGTTAAAAAACTCTATTCAAAAATTTTTAGTGGCCCATTCTTAGCTCTAGCATAAAATACAAAATCCTCAACTTTGTTGTCAAGGTTCCCCACAAGCAAGCTCCAATCAACATTTCCAAAATTACCATCTCTCATTACTGTGCTTCACACACTCTGCTTTCCAGCCATATTTGATGACTCATTCCCCAAATTTGACCTTCTATCTCCTTTCTCAGTGCATTTGCGCAAGTTCTTTATATCTAGACTGTAATTATCTCTTTACTATCTCCTTTCAGAACCTTTCTATTTATTCAGCTTAGGTGCCATCTTCTCCATGAAGCACTCTCTGATTTTCTCAGGCACAGTACTAAGTAGTCTTGGAGATATAAATATGAGCAAATAATAAAGTTTTTTCCTCAAATAACTTACATTCTAATTAGAGTAAACAACATACATAAGAAAGTAGAAATGGCACAGGGGCATGCCATTGAAGTCTGGAAACTGGAAACAGAACCCTGAGGAAAATAAAGACTGCTCCCCCCATTCAATGGAAGCATCAGAAAGAACTCATTAATAAGAGAAGAGGAAAGGCTTTATAGAAAGAGGTTCCAACTTGTAAAGGTTACAGGGTAAAGTTCCTGGGCAAAGAGTCCCCAGAAACTGAGGGGAATTCCAGAATGAGAAGGCTTGTTTTAAAAGTTGTAAATCAGGAGCTCTAGCCAATTTTCCAATAAAGAAGGCAAATAAATAGAATATTCTTTCCTTTGTGAGTGCTTATATATATATGTATATGTATATATACATATATATATATATATATATATATATGATTATGATTGTCACCCTTCAGCTTTCTCTGCTCAGTCTTGGATGAACTACTTAGCACTCTATTTTCATACTATCAAGATCTTGAATTTAATTCTAATACAGCCAAGTAAGCTTTTTTGCTGAGAAACAAAAATATTTTTTCTCAAAGCCAACATCTCAAATTCTGTCCAACTTCACTTACTGATGTATTTATTGATTACTTCCATAGAAAGTCCCCAAGAAGAGCAGTACCTTGGGGAGCCAAAACTAATACATAATTGTTGTAAATAATATAATATAGTAATAATGCTGTCCTGGATTGTATATTACAGATATTCTATATACTATATAGACTCATACACTGTAAGAATTCAGTCAAGAGTTAGGGATAATAAGAAAGGTATTATGTAAAAAGATGAAATGAGGTGGATGCTGAAGGAGGAATAGAACTTAGGTAGAGAGAAAGAAGTAGAGAAAGCATTCTAGGTGAAGGGAATAGCATGAGTGAAGACATGAAGGAAGGACTGCATGTGAACTGTTCTTGGGGCAGTGAAATAAGGCTGAATAGTATTTGTTGGAGAATAATGAGAAATGCTATTCTATAGGTATAGTTGGATGGGATTATAGAGGTATGGAAAACTAAATGACTGGATTTGGAGGGCAGGAAGAGAGGATGATGAAGAAAAACAACACCTAGTTTTCAAACACGAATGACTGAAAAACTGATGGCATATATTGACAGAGGCAAGGAAGCGAGAACAGGGAACTAGTTGGTATGAGTTGAATGATGTTTGGTGTTGGACATATTGAGATTATGGTGTTGATTTTGCATGCATCAAATGGGAAGTTGAGGGGATAGGATTGGGAATCCCATGAGAAGGAAGTAATAGAGGTAAAAGAGTTATTAACATATAGGCAATCATTGAAATGAGAACTCTGAATAAGAAAAGAGTCAAACTACTAGGATTAAACCTTTAAAAAGTCCTGTTTCAAACATTCATTGTCTTGTCTGTTGAGTTACTTGGTCCCAAGGATATTGTTGTGATGCTGTATCCCTAGCCAGCATAAGCAATAGAGACCTACAGGGATTGTTTTTAATGAACTATCTCTTAGCTAACCACTAAGAGCTTGATCAATAGTTGATACACCTTCTTAGGGATGGCAGTGACTTTTTTTTTTGTGGGATTCCTGTTTTCTTTTGATGCCTTCATGTTCCTTATTCTATGTGTTCTTTATCAAAAATACATCTTAAAATTAATCAAATCATAGCTGTTAGAGCAAAGAGAAGGGGGCAGAATTTTTCCTTGTCAGTAACAATACTAATTTTAAGAAACAGTTATTCCCATTCTATTTATCTGTCTTCTCTATACTTTTCAACCCTCCCTCCTATAGAAGCAATTAGACTATCAAGTTCATGTGGCCGAGGATTAGATTTTATCTCCTGGAAGTTAGCACAGAATGCTTCATAAATAATGGTGGTTATTTAAAAATTTTTCCACAGATTACATATCGGTATAATTTTTAATCATTTTCTGACAGTTTGCAATCCATGTTCTTTCTCCCCCTTCTTCCCATCCCTTTCCCCTGCCCAAGAAGGCAGATAATATGATATAGATTGTAGATGTCTTATTATATAATACATATTTCCATGTTTATCATATTGTGAAAGAAGACACATATAGCATATGCTAGAGAAATGATATGCTTTAATCTGCCTTCAGATTCAGTTAGTTCCTTCTACGGTAGTAGATAGCCTTTTCTATCATGAAGCAGGTTGTTAACAAATGTGTTTTTTAAGTTAATTAATTGACTTGGACCCAAGAAATTATCTGATTCAACCATATACTTTTAGTCAGCAAGAAGTTCCCACCCCCTTCAGATAAAGCAAGGAGGATTGAGAAGCTATGACTTTCCCAAGATCATATAGTTAAATTGCTGATGAAATTCAATTTTCTCTTTAAAATTGAATCTATGATTTTATTGGTAAGAGAAATTCCTAGCATAAGGAATCATTTCTAGCAATGCAAACTGACACCTTCTGAAGCTTACTAGTCATTGAGAGTTTCCTGGGGACAATGATAAATTAAGCAACTAGCCCAATGTCACAGGGCCAGTATACATCAGTGACTAGATTTGATTCTAGGATGGCCTGGCTGCTTCCTTCCACTATACTGAGCTTCTTCTCAGCTCAAGTTTTACCTAGTCTTAAACTGACTATTTTATTAGAAGATAACTAGAATTGATTAATACTAACCATAAGTATAGAAGCCATAAAATAAATTTCCATTAACTTACTAGTCAAAGTTAGTTTTTTGGGGGGGAGAATTTTAGAGAATTTAAAGACATCCCTTGAGGCCAATGAGATTTCCCCAAGGTGCCATTGAAGTCAGATTTGGTACCATAGAATTGGGCACTATGCCATTTTGCCTTTCATATAATAAGCTGCAACTTTTGGGTGCTCATGAAATATGAATTAACCTGAATGCTAATGAGAGCCAGGCTATGAGGATTATGCTTTTCATTAACTAAAGCCTGTGAAGAAATAATTTTCAAATTCATACACTGGCATTCTAAAAGTTAATTTTCCATCTGGGTAAAAAAAATCCTGGAACTATGGCAGAAGCACATGGGCAACTCGATAGGATTAGAGAATGGCCATTGCCCCTACTAAAAATATCACAGAAGTTTCATTCCTTGTGTTGCATCTTAAGTAAAAAAAAGACATCAATACTTCATGGGATGGTTGATGTAATCAATATTGGGCATTCCTTCTAACTGCACGTTTTATGGCTCCTCATGCAGTGTGATTCTTGCCCATGTACTTCCACAGAACTTTTACATCAAATCCACCCAACATGATCGTCCTGTCTATATATGTATGTTTGGAATTTGTGGGTACCAGTAGGAAAGATGTTTATTTATAATCCCTTCCCTCTTGCTATCTCATCAGTATCTCACCTTTTCTGATCACGCATTTCCATAAAAATTTTGTGTTTGTGACTTTTTTGCATGTATCATCTCTGAAAATAAGCCATACCATATTTATATTTATGTTTTTTTGAATAATCCTCATTCAGCCCTTTAGTTTTTCACAGGTTTGGGTCCAAATATGATAGATCCACTGTCAGTGATGAAAATAAATCATTATATCAATGTTGACTAATGTATTCTGTTTAAAGGCTATCTATAAAACTTCCTGTAACTTTCATCTGTGAATACTCAGGATGATATTACTCAATTTGGTTTCACACCAAACTTTCTACAGGCATCTTTTTGCTTCTGCTTCTTTGCTTACTTTATGAGATGATATTGCCATCATCAGAAATATTTTACAAATGAGTTTATATTGTATAGTGTTTCCCAAAAACTGTCATTTGTGTTGACTGATCAGGATCAAGCATTTACTGACCAAGGCAGTTTCTGAACTTTTCTGGCCCTTTAATTGTGGCTACTGCTTTTCATCAATTAAAAATTTTCAGGTAATAGTAGTAATTAAGGTCAATATAAGATCATAGGGTCATAGAGTGAGAGCTTGAAGAAATGTTGAATGTCACTGAATCCACCCTCTCCCCCTTTTAATAGCTGAGGATAACAAGGTCTAGAGGAATGAAAAATTTGCCTATGGTCATATTAGCAGGAAATGGCAGAACTGGGATTTGAAGCTAGTTATGCTGACTCAAAATCTTAGACACTTTTCAGTGTTCAAGGCATGCAGTCAATAGCTTATCTTTTTTTTCCCATTTAGGAGGTATTGACAATATCATCTGAGTTGGTTGTGTAGAAGTTGTGATTGTTCACATTGTCTTCTCATATATGTATTTCCTTATGATTTGATGTTAGTTTATACCTTTCCTCTAATTATATAATGAGCTAAGCATACTCTAATTGTTAATTTTCTGTGACTTATCAGCAACCTATAATTTTTGTCTGTTAGAATATAGTCAATTTCATTTTTTGTGATCTTGTTTGATGTTCATCATGTCCAATTCCTCAGTCCTCTCTATATTATTTATATATGAGATTCCTGTCTAGTCTACAAACTGTTGGTTGCCTGTGCTTATCAAAACTGAGACAGTTTCTAAGTTATTTTTCACTATTCTTCCATGCATTTCCTTTCACATGGAAGTCCTTGAATAGGAAAATACATATTGACTAGATTTGGAGGCTTTTGTCAATTTATTCATAGAATTTTCTATCTTTTACATCTTCTACAACAGATTTTGCTACAGAAGTTGCAGCTAGCTATTGTGGTTGTCTTTTTTATGATTGTCATAAGTATTGAAATGCAGGCTAATCAAGCATCTCATAAAATGATATTTATACTCACCATTGGGATCATGATAAAACCACATATATCTATGTGCTAATTTCCTTTTTGCAGTAACTTAACTTTTGTCTTTCTTTTGGTTTGTTTTATTTGTAGTCTGTCAATATTCCTGTGTTTCAGTTATAACAAATATTTATCACTTTGTTGAATAAAGATTTTATATTTAGAATTTGCTGTTCAGTTGTTTTTAATCTCATCTAACTCTTTGTGATCCCATTTTGGATTTTCTTGGCAAAGATACTGGAGTAGTTTTCCTTTTCCTTCTCCAGATCATTTTACATATGAAATTGAGGCAGATTGTACCTACTTAATATCTATAAGTTGGTCTTAACCATGTACATCCTTTACCATTTTCCACCATTCTGTCACAATCAATAGAGAATCAGAGAGGAATCACACAGGAATGAGGAACATTGAAAATTTGTCTGTTTTTATGCAGCCTCTCTCTACTTACCTAGGTTGGTCCTCAGACACCATACTCAATCTCTCTTTGGCTTCACTCACTTTGATTACACTCAACGCTATGCTGGTATGGTAGGTCCTGCCAAAGTTTGTAAACTACTATCATAGCCTTCAAGAACATTGAGAAGTTGACCAAAAAAAAAAAGATATTAAAAAACTTGATTCAAAGTAATTCAAAATCTAAGATAATGCAGACAGAAGCATGGCTAAAATTCCCCTTTGTATCATCTAAACAAAAGTGGTTTGCTAAGTAAATAAATAGAATATATAGCACTTTAGGAATGATATTTGGATTAATAAGAGAAAACATGCATTCAAAGAACACTCATTTGCATATAAACACAATGCAAGAGTTACAAAATCATCAGTAATGAATTAAATCAAGTCAAAAAGGACCCAAAGGATCCTACATTGTTAGGTTCTATGATATGAGCGAGTCCTGCTATAGCCATCACCATATTCAATTGGAGAGAGAAAGCAGAGTTTTGAGTACTGACTAATTTTCAAGTTGTATGACTTTTGAAAAATATTTCACTTTTCAATTTCAGTTCCCAATCTGCAAAATGGGGACAATAACACCTGCCTCAAAGGGCTATTTTGAAGAATGTGCTTTATAAAACTTAAGGCTCTAAATAAACTTGATTTATACTTGTTAACTTAATAGCACCTACATTACAGGGTAGCTGTTAGGATCAAAGGATTTAATATTTGTAAAACTCATAGCACAGTACTTGACACATAATGGTTCATTTAAAAAATTATTCCCTTCTTTTCTCATTACATTATATTTGAAAGTAATATTATCTCTTACTTATTTGGCTTTGGTTTAAAGAAACAGAAAATATTCTAAAATTTAGAATTGTCACTAAAAGAAGCCCTACTTAAAAATGATCTGCATTAGTAGATTTTAATGCAGAAACAAAAGGTTATGTCATAACCTTAAAAAAAAAACTTTCAATAAGACTCTGAAAGGAGAAAAACAATCCTCATTTTACCATTGGTTTGCTGGATAATACTGCCACCTAGGCATTTCCCAGCTTGATGTCCAATCTAAGCTCTACTTCCTGTCTGATCTAGACAAGTCACTTAACCTAGTGCTATTCACTTTCCTCAACTGTGAAATGAAATGGTCAAATGATATGATTTCCAAAATTCCTTTGTTTGCAATACTATGATTCCTTGAGAAAATTACTTTCCAAGCTTTATGATTATTATTGTTGTTTAATTTCTATACACATTCAGTAGAACTAAAATAGAAATGATCCTAAGACAAGTCACTATACTTCAATTAATCTTTTATTTTTAGTGTTCAATGAACTATTTTTTGCACAGATGGATAAAATAACTACATACTTCAGTGGATAGAAAGTCAGAAAGCCCTGAGCTCAAATCATGCTTCAGAGGCTTATGAGCTAGCTCATAAGCTCATAATAAGCATGGACAAGCCACTTAGCATCTGTATTCCTTAGTTTCTTCTTCATATGTAAAATGAGAATAGAAAATAGCACCTGCCTCCCAAGGCTGTTATTAGGATAAATGAGGTAATATTTATAAATTACTTTGTTATAAATAAATAAATAGATTTTAATAAAGTTGATATTCATTAAATAAATATTAAATGTTGATTAAAATAATTAAATTAATGAATTAAATATATTAACTAAATATAACAAACTATATAACTACTATTGTTATTGTTATTATTTTACTGTAATTGAAGGAAAACATTGTAAACATATAACTTTCAAGTTCTGTAGACTCATTGAAATCATTCTGGGAAAACTTCAGTAGCAGATGGGCTGAAAGGAATGATATATAGTTCTTTTTCCCATATGGTTTTGATTTATTTGGCTAAATTTCTATATTTTAGAGTTTTCCATTCCATGTAGTTTATAGTTAATGAGTGTTCTATATGGTAGCATGTAATAAAATATTCTTTAAAATTTTTCTTGCCAGTGTTATAACTAGACAATTATGAACCTTAGACTTTATTCGTGATAATTCTCTGGCTAAACTTGATTTGTTGAATTCTCAAAAATAGTTTGAGTTTTGTATTTAGAGTACAAGGATTTATTTTTGAAGAATAGTACTTTTCTGATGTGATTCTGGCCACTTGATTGTAGTCTTTCTTAGTGTTTGGCAGAGTTGCTGAATTTTTACAATATATGTTCTATAATTTCTGCTGTTTGTTTACAAACCTTGAGAATAAACTTTCTGCAATTAATGGAACTAATGACCTGATATTGTATCTCTCTTACGAACTCTAAGAACTCCATTTCTATAAACAAATCTGCTTTACTCAGATATCTGAATGACATATTCTTTTTTGTTTCTATGTGATCTTCATTAAAATTTTTTTTTTGTCATCATTGGTGGCCGAGTTTCTGTGGATATAATTTATGGAGGAACTTGCGGTTCTTTTCTTGAATCTTAGTCATTTCATAAGGTCCTATAGCAACATTGGTGAAGATGTGTACGTGTGAAGAGCTGGCACTCAGGGAGCTGCTCCATTCCCCTTCTTCCAAGGGCCTGAAGATATTTTTTGCATGTCCCTCTGTCTTGCCTTCCAAAGCAAGCACTTCCTCCCCCAGCTCTCTCTGATAATGCAGGAGTTAACTGGCAGTTTGAATTTGGCCTCTAGGCACTTGAACTCAGAAAAGGTTCCACAATCATGACCTATAGAGTGCTAAATCAATATTACTTAAATTTCATTGGATCATTGTTTTATACCTATTCTTAACCTTTATTTTTATTTTATGAAGTTATCTCTCATCTATAAAATTTCCCATTTGAAAATTTTTAACATGTAATTCTATGATATTTAACCCTTTTATCCTGCAACCCAACATCAACTAGAAGTCTTCTTCCCCAATTATATTAAGGCAGTATTAATCATTCTGTGATGGGTGCTGGTTCCTGTGTTTATTAATATTATATGAGTAGTTTGGCTATTTTCTCAATTCATTAACAAATATTTTTCCATGTAAAGTTGCATGAACATGTCTTTCCTAATGAGCTTTTATATAACAATGCCAGTGTGCCTTAACATGCATAAAAGTCTGAGCCAAAAATTATAAACTGCTTCTCTCCATTGTATCTCTTGAATCATCCTTGCCATAGGTGACTGTCATTAAATTAAGTGTTTTCTTCTTCATAATTTTTTGTTTGATATAGCTTGCCAAGAGATAACCTAGATTCAGGTAAGAATTACTTTCATAAATTGGTTCTATTTTGTATCTAGATTTAAGCTTTCTGTCTTTATTTTTCCTTTAGATATATTGAGATGTTATTATTAATCTTATCTCTATTACCATTATCATGAGTATTGTTGTTATAATGGCCTTATCTTTTTTCAATGAGTGTCAGAATGATCTTGGGACAAGTAGCTATCCTGCTATTATTCTTTTATATTTATTGATCTCTTTATATTCATTCCATATAATACAAAAATTAAGTGAATTTATGGTTATATCTATTTATAAAAAGTTGTCTTTATTTTTTATGATTAATGGGAAGGCAGTTGAAGGCAACAATTCTGTTTATAATGATGCCCTGGTTTATTTGTTGAATTCTCAATGATATTTAGTACAGTGATTTATAATCTGTTGACTTATAGAATAGTGAATTTTTGGTATGTAATTATACACATCTTATCATATCTTTGTCTTGTAGAAATATATATTTGATATAAAATGTTTTATGCCAAACTATGCCTATGAATTCCATTCCAAGTTTGTTTATTTAGAATGAAAAATATGGGAAGCCAAGGTTTTCTTTCCTCTTTCTGCTACTTAGAGACAAGATTAATGGGCTGTCACCTCACCTGGGTCAACCATCATGCTGTTTTGTAAATTAACCTCAGTTATGCTCTAGTCAGACCTACATATGAGAAGTGGAAAGGTGTCTCGGTCCATGCTTTCTCATTTATTCCCAGGCAATATCAGTTGTGCCTTGCATGTTTTTCCTGTTGACTCTCATTGAACAAGGGCTGCTACAATGTTCTGTTCATTTTATTCAGGAGAGTGGAAAGGTAGTCAAACATACTCGTGGGTAGGGGAATATAATTACATCTGGTGGCATTAGGAAGCAAACTCAAAAAGAAACTGTTGGAGAATATTAGATAAGATATTTTGGAGTTGTTCAGTGAGTAAATTTCTATAATCCTTTAACATACTGTTACTCCCATTGGGGGGGGGGGATGTTGCAGTGAACACAGAAGGCATCATTACTGTTAGTTCATTAAAGGTCTGAGCCAAATATTACAAACTGCTTCACTCCACTGTATCTCTTGAATCATCCTCGCCATAGGTGGCTGTCGTTAAATTAAGCAATTTATTATTTTCTAAAGAGCAACTAGGGAGCATTTAACACATATAAGTTAAATAAGTGTCATGGCACACGTAGAGATAGAAATATGTTATGGAACCACAATTTATAAACTGAAGATTAAATACCTTAGTGTATGCCTATATAAATAATTTGCATTGGATCCATACTTGTTTCATTGCACAGCCTTTATAAGTGCTTATTACAACCATTAGTAACACTTTGTAACCTACCTCCCATTGTGTTACTGTTCATCTGTTAATAATGGTAAAATAGTTATGGCACCTTTGGTTGACCCCAAATGACTCCCTTAGGATGTCATTCCCTCATGTATCCTCTGCTTTTCACTGGATTAATCAAACCCAATTCAAATTATAGTCTATGTGAATATACGATAGCTCAAAAATGTTTTGGAAGTTTTTTTTAAAGGATGAAGTAGCTAATGTACAACAATCAGTTTTAGTGATTTTTGTCCATTTCTACTACTTTTTTTGTGATATTGTGATTACCAAACTTGTTTTATTATTGATTTAAAAATATAAGCCACTCAATTTGGCATATAATGCTTCCCCACAATCTGGCTACAATCTAGCTTTTTCAATTTACTTCACATCACATCCCTTCACATACTCTACATTCAAGCCAATCTGACTTTCATGCTATTCTCCAAACTTGGCCACTCTGATGCTTTCAGCAGCTACACACCAAAAGCCCTCTTAAGACCATGCCTTGTAGGAGATAAGCTTTCCAGCCTGCTTTCTTCATCTTTCTCTCAGCCATTTCTTCCATACCAGCCAAACCATTCTCTCTTCACCTTCCAAATGTAATCAGATCAACAGTAGTGCCTCAGGAGAACTCAGATCAAATGGACTCTTGCCATTCTTGCACTCACCACCAGTGACTTGCCAGACTAACATTCACTTCCCTGGTGGTCACCAATCCACAATAGGTATTACCTTTTCCACTGGAATAATGGGATCAGGAATTGTTTAGTATTTGTATTTTTCCCATTAATGCCTGGCTCAATGCTTGGCATGCAGTGCTCAATAAATGCTTTTTTATTCATTCTTTTATTTAGTCATTTATCTGATACTTAGTTAACTGGGACCATGCCTCTATACAAATTCTCTGGAATGTTCAGCTTCCTTAATTTAAAGTATTTTAGATCTTTTAGCTTTGTTCACAAATGAATTGAAGTCCTAAGTGTTACAGAAAGTTTTTCCCCTTATCCCTAAGTTTTTAATGCTCTCTGGCTTCTCTAACGATTTTGTGTTGACATCTGTGTAAATGTTGTATGTGACTAGAAGAACATAAGCTCTTTGAGGGCAGGATTTTTCGATTTTTACTACTTTGCATCAGTGGCATGTTACCTCCTACAATGTCTTATACAGCAGTCTCTTAATTGTGAATTGTATTAAATTGTAAAAATAAAGTGAGTTTCTGTTTGCTTTAAGGTTAGTGAATGGAAATCATTGACAGATGTGGGAACAAAGGCCATGCAAACCTTCCTGGAAACTTTGTAATGTAATAATTCTAATAACTCAGACCTCAAATTCAGTTCCCCCAGGCACCTACTCAAGCTAAGAGAGTCAGACCATTGAAGCAAACATTTCTAGAGTGTGTTAGGCTATCAATGGGGTATAACACATTTCCAACAAGGAATTACATGGGAGAAGTGCTGTAGGAAATATATGATTGGTTTAAGAAAAATAAAAAAAGGATCCACTTCATAGAGTAAAAGTGAAAGATGAATTTCCTGTCTGTTCTATTGATGCTCACACAACATTAAGAGAAAGGAAGGATCTCAATACATTTATGGTGGAAACCACAAACATATTGGAGGATAAGGTTAAGAGTTTCAAAGGATGGATAGACATGAATAAATTATAATCTGCATCACTGGAAGAAAATACCTACATTGAATGGACAGCAAATCTGTTCATCAGTCCTACAAGTCCTACAGTCCAGAAAAATCATTATTTGCCCTGGAAAACATTTTTCATTTTGAACATTTTTCTATGGTTACATGATTCATGATCCACACCCCCCCCCACTCTTTCTTCCCCCCTCCCTATTCCAACAAGCAGTTCCACTGGGTTATACATGTATCACTGTTCAAAATCTATTTCCGTGTTATTTGTATCTGCAGTAGCACAATCCTTTAACATCAAAACCCCAATCATATCCCTATCACATTATGTGATCGATCACATATTTTTCTAATGCATTTCCATTTCCACATTTCTTTCACTGGATGTGGACAGCACATCTTTCTCACAAATTCCTCTGAATTGTCCTGGGACATTGCCTTGTTGCTAGTAGAAAAGTCCATTACATTTGATTGTGCCATAATATATCAGTCTCTGTATACAATGTTCTGGAAAACATTTTCTTTAAAAGAAAGGCGATTTTTGTTGCTAGTATATAATTAGTTGTCAAAACAACAACAAAAAAAGACCTTTATATTATCATAGATTGATATAAAAGAGACCTCATAAGCCATCTACTCCAAACTCCTCATTTAACAGATGAAGAAACTGAATCCCAGGGAGATGAAGTGACTTGTCTAAGGTCCTAGTGGTAGTTTCAGAAAGAGAATTTTAACACTGTCTCAAGATCCTGGGCCCTTTCCATTATAATGAACTATACTAAACTATACTGCCTCCTACCCCTGCTTTTACCCCTTTTCATCTCTTATCCGTTTCTCTTGCTTATTTTGGAAACTTTATGTTTTTTAATTCAAATTTTCATTCATGCTTTTTGTGTTCACATTACTATTATACTTAAAAAAACAGAGATCCATGAGCTCTGTAGAAGTAATCAAGAAAGTATTTTATATATATAAAGTATTATATAGACTGCATTCGTTCTTAATTTATTTTTATTGTCTTAATAAAACCCAACACAAGCCAGAATTTCTGTTAGCTTATGCCTTTATAGGCATATTTTCAACTACTGATATAGTTTTGTTTGTAGATACATTATATGACTCAAATCTTTCCACCTTTTACACAAACTATTCTGATTTTTCTTGGTCTATATTCCCATTTTTTCCCCTCATAGGACTATGTTTCATTTCATCCTCTCCCTTCTTCTCCATATCCTTCTCTTACTCCATCTCCCCTTTTCTATTATATTTCTCTCTTTGTCTATTTCTGACCATCTCTCTAGATCTGTCTCTGTCTCTGAGACTGTCTGTCTGTCTGTCTCTCTCTCTCTCACACACACACACACACTACAACATTGCTGCTAAAAAAAAATGAATTTTTTTCCTTTGGCCCTTTAGTCTAACCCTTACTTATGGAATTGATATTATTCAAATAATGTGCCTTTTCTATCGAGTCTAAAGAAACTCTTTTAGTATACATATGACATGGAGGGGGACCCTCTATCCTTTAATATAGGGATATGAGATACATAAAGAAAACTGTAAGTTTCCCTATTTATGTCTAGAGTACCTTCTTCTAGTCAGTGGCCACTACACCCTCAGATTTATATATGGATTTTTCAAAAGCATTTTCTTTAGGAACTAGTTAGTTTTCTTTCACCTTTGTCTTAAAGTGTGATATAACTGAGCAAAGTAAATTGAGTTCATTTTTAATATTTATTTCTCCTTTTTTCATTTCTGATTACTAGATAGAATCTGCAACCTTAAAGACATATTTGTTCCCTTATAACTGTTTAGTTTGGGACATATTTGCTATAAGGTATAGGGACAAATTTTGATATTCTTATATTAGTAGAATAATGCAATGGAAAATTTCCATATTGTAACTGATAGAAGTTTCACACATTTTTAAAAAAGACATTAATAGCAGTATCATGTCCAGAACAAGGGAAAAGATAGTTCTACTTTACCTTGCCCTACTAACAAGACCATATCTATAGTATTGGCTTTAGTTGAAGGCACTAAATTTTAGAATGGGCAGTTGCAAGTTGGAGTGGATCTAGAGGTATTTGAGCAGGATGATAAGTTACCTGGAGATAATGCTGTGCAAGCATCATCTGACTGAACTGTGAATGTTAAGCCTGAAATGGAAGACTAATGGGGGACATGCTATCTGTATTCAAGTATTTGAATGCCTGTCATTTAAAAGAGAAATTAGGCTTATTTCAATTGACTCCAGAGGGAAAACCTAGGAAAGAAGAGAGGGAAATTTCAGTGCAAATAATAATATAAAAATAAAAAAAAATGTACTCACCTCTAGAGCTATCTAAAAGGACAGCTATGTGGTTCAGTGGACAGAGTGTGGGGCCCCAAGTCAGGAAGACTCATCTTCCTAAGTTCAAATTTGACTTCAGACAGTGACTGAATGAACTGGACAAGTCACTTAACTCTACTAGCCTCAGTTTCCTCATCTGTATAATGAGCTACAGAAGTATATGGCAAACCTTTGCCAAGAAAATTCTGGATGAGATCACTAAGAGTCAGGCACAATTAGAAAATTTTGAACAAGAAGAGAGTTATCCAAAAGTAGAATGGATTTCTTTTGTAAGTTTCAGGTACTCATCTGATTTGAACTGGATGAAATCTGAGTTAAATGTACCGCAGATCCTGTGTGACTTTGTGATATGTGCTAGCATTCTTATTAATGAAACATTAATTTAAAAATAAAGAGTATGTAGAGTATATAAAATCTATGCACAATCATTATGAAAAAGCATTATATTTTTATAATATTATTTTAAGCTGGTAGTATAGGGAAAATATAGAAGAAAGAATAATAGTAACTTAAAACATTGATTTTTTTCCCCTACTCAAAACACAATCAATAGTTATAGGAATATCTAATAAATATTTTATACTTCTCTGCCTAGCTGTGAGAGAAATAACATGCTTATTTTTATCAATCTGAAAGAATTCCAAGATGTGCATAAATTACTAGAGAAGAAATTACATAAATTACTGGAAAAGAAATTAAAAATAATAGACCCAGTGAAATTCTCTGAATAATTTCCTTAATAAAATAATAAAAATTTGGTTTGTTAATCTTCAGAAAAAGCCTTTGGGGAAATATGAACCCACTAAGAAAGTGCTTTGGAACATTCTGGAGACAATTATATTCATGTAATAATGCATCTATTCCAGACAAATGGCATTGTGCCTGTGTGATTACCAAGTTGGAGCAACTTTCGAAGAGTCACCCTTCTCTTAAATGTTTCACAACTTTTGTTACCATAACAACGTAATGTTGGTCCTTTACTCCTAAAGAGAAAAATTGCTGTATTTTTCTTTTCCCTGAAGAAGCTTAAAACACGATAGGTGAAATGTCACATTTAATAATACCAAAATTCAGTGCAATATAGAAAGACAGTTGGAAAAAAAAATTTAGAGTTCCATTAACCATGGGATTTTTTCCGGGCGTATTTCAGGTTTTTAAAACAAATCTCAGATCACATTCAAGTAAATTTGGATATAAAATGCTTTAAACAGAAAAAAAGTTGTTAAAGTTGTTTTAGGACTAATTTGTTCATGGTGACTCTCCATTCTTAATTGCATAGCCATCACATAATCTTTCTTCACTTCTCTCTCTCAGAATCCTTTTTCCTTCAAAATAGCTCAAGTGACCTTCTACACGAATCCTTTACTAATCCTCCCTAGTGCCTACTGCCTCCTCCTCCCTCCCCTAGTACTTCATATTTCATATATGCACAACATTCTTTATTACATATAATGTACAATTATATTTTACTCAACAGCATATTAAATCTAATTATATAATATACAAATTATATTACTTAATATATTGCTTCACATTTTATACAAATCTATATACCAACATATTTTAAAATAGTACATAATAATGTAAATTTCTATTTTATATGATATACATTTGATTATACATTCTGTATATATAATTCCATATTTCAAATATTTTCTCTATTTTACATATTATATGTGTATGTATAATATAGGGGCATAGGCATATCCCCTCATAGGAGATGGACCTCTTAAAAGCTGAAAAATCTTATTTTTATCTTTGTTGTCCCAGCACCTAGCATAATAATACTTGTTATATAGGATAAAGGCAGACACTGGATCTGCAATTCATTGATATAGGAATCCTCAGATTAAGAAACTCACTCTACCATTGCAGGTCAACACTTTCTCTGCAGTTTATAGTCATCCTTTGTGTCTTTCTTGCTGAACCATGAATTGCCTCACGGAGACATTTAGTTGGCAAATGTAGCTAAGGACAGGTCATTTAAAAAGTTTTGGGGACCTACTTTTCATCTGGAACTATAAAATTGTAGTAATTAGATGAACAAAGTCAGTTCTTACTATGCAATCATCATCCTTCACTCTCCTTCAATATAGTACCAAAGAAAACTCTTGTTTCCAGGATTCAGTAAAACTGTTGATTTATATCAGTTAACAAAAACAAACTGTATAGCAGTTAACAAAAACAAACTGTACCCCTTTGGGTTTTGTAGGCATTACAATGTTTGGGAAAGCCATTGAGTTCTGTCTTTTAACTAAATTAAAGTCCTTAACACAGAATTTCAAAATGAAGTCTATCCTATTAATGAAAGGCAGAATGATGCGATGGAAAGAGCATCTTGATTTTGGAGAAAGTGAATATAGGTTCAAATATTAGATTAGACATTCATTACCTGGACATTACTGGGCAAGTCACTTTTCTTTTCTAAAGGTCTCAGAGTGTTTATCTGTCAATTGAGAAAGATCTATGTAGTACATGGTTTCTGGAACATCTTTGGATTCTAGAGCTCTGATCCTATAGGGAGAGAGTTCTAGTTTTTTAGGAAATGTTTTTATCACATTTTATCATAAAAGGTAGCAGAATATGATTTGAGATTCTGTGGTTTGATTGATCAATTAGCAAACATTTATTAGGTATATTATATGTAAGATAACAAGATATAGGCAGCTAGGTGGGCCTGGAGGACTTCAAAACTGATCTCATTAGCTGTGTGACCCTGGGAAAGTCACTTAACTCTATTAACTGTTAACTATTAGCTGTTAACTAGTTGTTAATTGTTAGCTCTGTTAACTCTGTTAGTTTCCTCATTTGTAAAATGAACCAGAGAAAGAAATGACAAATCACTTCAGAATCTGCCAAAAAACCAAACCAAAATGACGTCACAAAGAATAGGACACAACTGAAATGACTGAACATTAACACCAACAGAATCCTAGGGGTCAAGTTTGTATCCTTTTAGATATTTTCCAAATTATGTTTGCTATACTAGAAAATATTATAGTTACATGTATATATCATTAATTGCTAAAAGAAAAATAATGAAGGGTCTAATATTTAACGTTCTCAATATCCAAAGCAAAAACTGATCTGGATATTTAGTTCTTATGTTTAGACTTATAGCCACAATATGTAATATATTTAATATGTAACATTAAATACATAATATATTATATAATTAATATGTAACATATTTAGACTTATATACACTTAATAAGTATTTTTAAATTGAATTTTCCATAGAAATCTCTTTTCATATTAAGGAATACAGAAGAAAAGGATGATGATTATTTGAAGGAAATAGGAGAAATTTAGGAAAAATCCACAATAACATTTATCCACACCAAATTCCTTCATCATATGTAAATTTCTAAGTGTAGCACCTTGGCCCCTCCCTGCTTCACTTGGATACCCAAGTAGTTACATCATGCTTTGGGGTGCCCTAAGTCAACACCACTTAAAACTGTACCTTAAAAGCCTTCATCGATGCGTTATCTTTTACTAGTAAACCAGAAAACACAGTTCAATATAAGACATTGAATCGAACAGCACAGACTATCAAATAATAAGAAAAGATTGCCCAGTGCACACACAAGTTATATATATATATATATATATATATATATATATATATGAAAGATCACACATGCAGAGGATATATTGGCCCAGGTAATATACATGTAAAACTTATACTTGGGAATATATGTAGCCAGGAAAGCATGGAGGGACATAGACCAATCATTCCTGTGCCTTTGCTCTCTGTGAGGTATTCTGTCATCCCTTCTGGGCATTCCATCTCTCTCTGCTGATCATCATGTCTCTGCTGTGTATTGCTGCTGGTCTCCCTCAGAAGATCTTTTGGCCTTCAGCTCCAGCCTCCCTAGGTGTAATGACTAGAAAGACCTTCCCTAACTAGGCTGGTGATCTTTTAGCATGGAGCTGAGGCTTTTAGCTGCCACATTCATCTAAGTCAGCTGACGAAATTCAGCAGAAAGTCCCCAGGTTAAGATTGAATCTATTCTTTTTACTTCCTTCGTCTGGTGCTGATTCAAGGTCAGAAAATTCCTTGCAACTACTGTTACATCCCTGATTGTGGGTCTGCTCTCCAGATCTCTTTATTTTAAGAACTCTATACTGTCAAAACCTATAGCACTTGGTTCAAAAAAAGTGTAGTATGAGAAGTGTAGAAGGTGGGGGAACAAAAACTGTCTCATTTAAATTTCAAGATCTTCTAGGGATGATGTTCAAAATTAGGGCAATGATTCCCGGACCACATTTCTTTCCTTTCCTAACTGGGTGACTTTGGCTAAGTCATTTAACTGCTCTAGGCTTCAGCTTCCTCATCTATGCAATGAGGAGTCTGGATAAGAAGATTTCAAAGGACCTGTCCAGCTTCAAATCTAAATGTCTAGAATCCTTCCTTTATTATGTATATCAACCATGTGGGTATGATCCTTCTTTCTTTATCTCTACCCAGCATAAAAATGTTCTCTAAAATATTTTAAAATATCCAAATAAATATGCAATTGATTTCAAAGTAAAAGATATAGCATGTAGAGCCCACCTAAGAAATGCTGTCTCTGTATGTATAAAGCAAAAAAAAGTTCCTACAAAAATAAACAGATGAGTCTAATTTCATTTAAAGCCCTAGTATTTTTAATTTGTCAAATAACTGCATCTATGGAAAAGGATTCTATGTCAGTGACAAGCTGGTGTGAGACTAGTAGAAGAATGATTCTATCCTGAATGAATTTATTAATTCAATAAGCTCTTGGTATAAGGGGCTAAAAATGAATAATTTGATGGATTTTAAAATGTCATTCAAACTATACCTAAACTATCATTGTTGAATGGGCTTTAAAAATTCTTGATTTGACTCTATTGTACATTACATGTAGAAAATCATGCTCATTTTTCAGTACATATTCTTTCAACTTATAAAGTTCATGAAAATGCAATATATTGATTTAATTTGAATTATTTATTTGTAACTAAAATTGTTATAAATCCCTCAGATAAAATCTATCCAATGACATGTAAACACTGAGCTAACTATTGAAATAAGACAGCAGGTTTCTGACACTCAAGAACTTGAATCTTCTTCAGTTTTTATGCCATTCTCTTGTGATTTCAAGCCAAAAGTAAAATTTATATTTTCCATTTCTAATATTTTTTCCATTTTAAAATTTAAAAGATCATATTTAAATTGCTTCATGGCTTTTTTATTTAGCAAAATGATGTGTTTTTATGTTTTACTATGTTTTAATAGAAAACTTAATCCTCATAGACTTAACTAAAATTATACTATTGTATAGGGACTCTGATCCAGTTTGAGATTGGCTGGCTGCCCTCTGAGGCTAACCTAATAATAACATTCTCTAATTTTGTAGTTTCATGGTTGTAATGTTGTACAATAGAAAAATGCTGGGTTTTGAATCAGATGACCTGGATTCAAGTTCTGATCCAGCTACTTTCTATGTAGATGATGTTAGACAAGTTCCATAGCCAATCTGGGTCTGTATCCTTCTCAGTAAAGCAAGGAGGTTGGGTTAGATGACCATCTGGTTCTAAAGCTATGATCCTGTTTAGAAGACAGTGAAATGTTAATGGTACTAAGCTAAGGTTAGTGGCTGATTTTCCTTTGTATTAATTTGTTTTTTGAGAAGTCATATTTGGAAGTCTAAATCTAAAGTTTTGGAGGAAGAAATCATGACTCTAGTATCATAATAAGAAAAAAACACCCTTTTTCCACTACATAAAATCTTTTTTCCTGCTGCTCCTCAGTTGTCATTGTGTAGATTACTAGCAAATTTAGCCCGTTTTATTAGCTAGCAAAGAACAAGAGATAATATAGCATGAAGAGAAGAATTTGAATGATTCACTTTGTTAGCCTTTAAAACAATCGCATTGGAGGCCAGTTTAAAAGACAAATTTTATATAATAGCTGTAAGTGAAGCTGGCTTAAAAACAAAACAAAACATTATTTAAGAATGAAAGATTCAATTATGGCATAATGGAAAGAGCACTAGTGAGGAAGTTTGAGGACCTGAGTGTAAATTCTATCCCTACAGCTAACTAGCTATTTGACATTTGACAAGTTAACCTCTCTTATCCAGCTTATGTTTCCTCATCTGTCTAATAGCAGCAATTGCAGTAGATATCTCTAAGGTCCCTTCTATTTCTAATTTTTGGATCCATCAATATGATGAATTAGTACTTCACAGAGTACTAAGAGAAACTAAGGATACTTGAAATCAGTTTTTTTTTTCCCTTTAGATTGTTAACAAAGACATTTTTGTTCCTTGGTGTTACTTCAAGAGAATTAACATAATTTAGGATAGACTTATCCATTCTGATCCAATTAGACAATCTTTGTTTTTTTCTACTTGCTAATGGCGTCTATCATTAAAATACAAAAGATACCTAAATTCAAAATAATCCTTAGAAGCCCAACATGTGCTACTTTCCCTTAAATGAAATAGTCATTTTAAAATGCTTTATTAAGAAGACAATTAACCATCAAACTATTAGGCACCCCAATTTGAGGTCTGCCATCAAACATGGAAGCACCGACCTTTTGATTTTTCACATCTTTTGTTGTTTATGAAGTAGTAAGAAAGTTTGGCAAAATAATAACATATAAATTATCCTATTTATCTTCTTCCTTCAAGTTTCTCTTGGTGCCATCTTCTATCCCCCACCCCTTTTTCTTTTTTTGCATTCATCTTAGATCACTTACTACCCCAACCTCTACCTATGAATAATTCTTCTAATTACTATAATAGTGAATATAATTTTTGAGAGTTACAAATAATATTTTTTCATATAGGAATATAAACAATTTATTCTTATTAAAGCCTTTAAATAAGAAAATTAATTTTTTCTTTCCCCTATCCTTTTTATTTACCTTTTCATGTTTCCCTTGATTTTTGTGTTTGGATATCAAACTTTCTGCTTAGTTCTGTTCTTTTCTTTTCTTTACAAATACTTGGAAATCTTCTATTTTGTTGAATACTCATACTTTCCTCTGGAAGTATATAGTCAATTTTGATGGGTAGGTGATCCTTGGTTGAAGACCCAATTCTCTTGTCTTTCTGAATATCATATTCCAAGCCTTGTGGTCCTTTAGTGTGGAAGCTGCCAGATCTTTTATAATCCTGATGAGTGCTCCTTGATATATGAATTGTCTCTTTCTGGCTTCTTGGAAAATTTTCTCATTAGCTTGGGAGCTCTTGAATTTGACAATTACACTCCTGGGAGTTTTATTTTTGAGGATTTAGTGTAGAGGGTGATTGCCTTTCTATGTCTATTTTCCCCTCTTGTTCAAGAACATCAGGGCATGTTTTTTTTTTATTTGTTTTTGTTTTTTGTTGTTAGTCTTTTCATTCTGATTCATTGATTCTTGCTGTTCTGTGAGATCATTGGCTTCTAATTGCCCAATTCTGGTCTTTAAATACTGGTTTGGTTTATCCTGTTTTTCATGGCTTCTGACTGTTTAATTTTGGTCTCTAATTTATTTATCATTTTATTTGATTTCATTTGCTCTGATTCTTGTGCACTGGCTATGACTCCGGCTCTGTAGGTGGGGTGGAGGAGGGTTGATCAGCTCACATTTTGGTGGGAGCTATTTCACCCCCTTATAATGTGGAAATGCCTAAATTCCATGTACCTTCAATGCTGTACCCTAGTATGGAGTCCCTTTGTTCACCTGAATTTGGGTTTTTTTTTTGGCCTTTTGAGGTACTCTATATTGGTTGGTGGTGAGGAGAGGAAGAGACCTGCATCTATGCAGCAGCCATCTTAACCGGGAAGCCAAAATAATAACATATAGAAAGGGAAGATGGAGATAATAGATGGCTTAGCCAACAGGAAAAAAAATGACTTCTAAAAACATGGCTGAATTGTGCTATAATCACAACTGAGTTAAGTGTTCTGATATTTCATAAATCTATGATGATCTCATTAATGTGGAAACTTTCCATATCAGCATAGATTGGCCTTCTAATCCTGGGTATTTCTTTTTCAAGTCATAGAGTAAATCCTCTACAGAATACCCACTAATGAACTGAGAAACCTCCTTTGGTCTTCTAACATTCTTTGGTTAACAAGCAGTAATCAGTTGTTCATCTGTTATTCTTCATTCTTGAATTATGTCCATTCTGACTCCTTTTTCTAAGTAATGCTTCATGGATGATATATGTTATGCTACATCTTCCATGCAAATTAGTCAGTCTTCAAATGTTCAAATGGATGTGAGGCCATCAATATGGGGATTCCCTTTAAAGATACAGTCCATCCATGCCAGAACATCCTGTACAAATCTCATAAACTTGCCCCAGAGCTCCTCCATTTCTCTTGACATTGTAATGGTACCAGAGGAACATTCCAGTTGTCCACCTGTTGTCCTGCACTCTCACCATATGTCCAGTCCACCTTTTCTTTTTACATATTCCATATAATATTCCCTAATTCCATCTTTAACTACTGTTCTTTGAAATTCTTCATTGGCTACATATTGCTACCTTTTCATTCCTGCCACAAATATCCCATTACTCACTGTGTTATTCATTTTCAGTTCTTTAGAAACTGTGTTCTAAGCCACTTCCATACAGAAGCAATGGTAGTAGAGTGCTATTTTTTAATGGACTATTTTTTTTCAAGAAAACGCTTAGAATCTTTAGAGGCACTTTTCAGTTCCCTTAAAGCAATTGCCTTATTTGTTCAACCTGGGACCAATTTGATCTCCATTCATACCATCTCAAATATTCATGCTGATGAACAAGATCTATAAGTTGAAAACCTATTCAAGGAAAAGTTTGCTTTAGGGGAGTCTTCAGGACTTTATTTTGCTTTACTAAGTCAAATGTTTTTAATAATCAACCCTGGGCACAGTTTTTTAAACTGTATATACAGTTTAAAAAGCTACCTTGTTCCTATGATTCTTCCCTTCCCCATCAAGTGCTACCTCTCTGTGGTTAAACTGTCTTATTTACTATTAGATATTTGCCTACTCAGTTAATAGTGGCAATATCTTTGTTATCACCTGAGTCCTTGTTACCTTTTAGCTAAATGTAGTGTATATATGAAGGGTAGGAAGGAAACAGAAAAACTCGCTCTTCCACACAACTCCAGTCAGAATAATAGGTCTCAGAAGAGTGGGAAAGTGACCAGATAGCCTACTTTTCATGAAACAAGTTGGTTTTGAATTAGAGACTGAAACCAGTTAAAAACAAAAGCTTCCTCCTTGACCCAGCCACATAGTTTATAGCAGAATAGATTTAGAAGGAACCTTAGAGGCTGAGTCCAACCCTCTTTTTTTGCATGTGAAGAAATGAAGGCATAGACAGGAGTCCCAGACTTGGAGTTAATACTTATGATAAAATTCTGTCTTAGACGTTAACTTGCTATAAATCACTTAATCTTTCTGAACCTCAGTTTTACTTTACTTCATAGGAAAAATGAAAAGATTGTACTCCATAGCATCTAAGATCTCTTCCAAGTCTAAATTTATGATCCTATAAACTGCAAATAGAATAAATCGACAGATATTTGTTATTAAAGGGGTTGGATTCTTTTGTTCAAAATTGGTTCATACCATGAAAAGCAAGACATCTCAACTGTTCTTCACATCTAGAATGGAGTCTGGAATTAGATTGTTGTCTTCACATTTTAATGAGCGCTTAGAAGCAGGCTATATAGTCTCTAGAATGTTAGAAATTAATTGTATATTAATTGAATATTAATTGACTAGAGGTAGTAGGCAGAACTTGGGCCCATTGATATAAAGAAGATTATGGAATTCCCCTTGCCTCCACTTACACCCCTGGAAATCATGAAGAGCCTTAGCCTTCCTTTCAGCTACCTCTCAAAAAATAGTCCTATCCACCCCTTGACCTGAGGGAAAGAAAGTGCAGAAATCTTGAGAGAAATAAGGGGTGGGGGGGGCGGGGAAGAAATGAGCTTCTCTGAGGTTCCAAAGAGAGGGAGGGGAAGTAAGTATTTATATTGTATTGACTGTATGTCAGGCACTTGCTAAACACTTTATAAATATTATTTAAGTTTATTTTTTTATAGATATTTTCATTTCATCTGAGGGGAAGAGAAGGGTAGAATGCAAATATATAGGGAAGGATTGTTGAAATGAAAAGAGAAATGACAGTAGCTGAACAATGAGGATCATGGGGGTGGGGTTAGAGAATTAGTACTCAGAGACTTAGTAGAAAGATTGTAGCTATCTGTATTTGCCAAGAATCACAAATTGTTAAATTGTCCTCTCCCCTTCCCTTCTCTCTCCTCAGCAAAACATTCATTTAAGCTAAAACTTATCTGTATTTCTTTACAATCTGTTTTGAACATTTGTCTATTTAATCTCTAAATGTCAATATTGATATAAATCTGGGTACTATGTATGTGATATGACTCTATCATTTTAAGATATTTCTCTTAGTAGTAACTGTTTTTAACTCTTGGTACAGCTAGAATTGAATACTACCACAACTACTTAGATGCTCTTTTGAGTTCTAGGGATGATTATGGCTTTTTTTGGTTACCATCCTATTCAAAGTACCACAATAATTTCTAAAATGAGATAATAACAGAGATTTATGCGTAAGCTTAGAGCTAATGTATTTCATTTTCTCAAAGGCAGCTGAGGGGAAGGCTATGGTGGACTACAACAGAAATAGAGAGGGATAAACTTTCCAATTGCTGGAATCACAAGCTGGGGGCTCAAAAAGGACTCCCAAAACTTTATTGATATGTATTTTTGAAACTTTTAGAAAGGCAGGAAAAGAATAAATGAATTAATACCAGATACAACCTGAACTCACAGGGTTCTGGTGGAAGGAAGTTTGGTAAATAGTAGTAAGAATACACTCCTCTCTGAGTTGATAGCCTCAAGTAAATGTCCATCTACTTCTGTCTCTTTCTCCCAACTCCCTCAAGCTGGTGAAAGAGACCTTCCCACTTCTCAACTGGAGAGATAGATTGGAAGGTGGTAATTAGAAAAGTTACAGCCCATTCTTGGGCACACAAGAAGAGGTTGGGAGAGAGTATAACAGGGAAGTTGTTAGAGAGAAGGGAAGTATCAGACAAACAATCCTAGCCATCACCACCATTAGACTTCTTCTTTGGGTCCTTTGTGGAGAAAGTGGAAGAACAGAAGACAATTGTTCTATTTTTCATACTATCATTTTCTCTTGGCTCCCTTCCAGGTGAGTGGAGGAGCAGGAGCCAGGTAGTACATTTTTATTCCCACTGAGCTCTTCTCTGTGTGAAACCTGGTTGAATCTATGACAGGTATCAGCTGGTAATCTAGTTCCATTCTCTTCTCAGGAATGCTTTGGAATCCTGTATTTTTAGGGTTACTGTTAAGAATCATATTCTTTCTTCAGAGAAGCATTTTTGATGAATTTGCATGTTTATCCTAAGCTAGGATTTTCCCTGAAAGCCCATGTACTTTCTAGTCCTCATTAAATAATCTCTCTTCATCTCTCCTGAGCAAAACTGTCTGTTTATTCAGTGGATTTCAGTCAGTTAAGTGTCCTACTCTCCTCTGCTGGGAAGGGAGGGGGCTCATTTGGGCCCCCCAATTCCCTTCTCATAGTAGTTGTGGATTTAATATTATTTTCATGTCAGTCCCAGTATCTTCAATCCATTCCCCTACTCATTCCACAATATACATCTCAGAAAATAAATTTATCTTCTAGAATATGAAAAAAAAAACAGTGAAAGAGTATGATGAAGACTAAGAGGATGAAAGATAAAGAGGATTATGGAGCCAACAAAGTTCACAGTTTGCAAATGAATCCTTATTTTTATTTAAAAGTACATTCCCAAATTTTGCTTATTTCAGAAAAAAGAACTTACCCACATGCATCCCTTGAAACTATTTGAGTTTGTCACATTTTCCCTACCACCCCATTGACATTAAACACCATGTTGGATGCTGTGTGAACTGCTCTGGTGAAATAAACTAATTACCTTTGAAAATTGCTTAGTGTCTTGATTGAAATCAGTGACATTGGCTAACATTAGCAAGCTTGACACAGAGTAGATAGTAATAAAATTACATGTGAGCTAAGATACTAAAACACACTTATTTGTCTCTTATTTGAACCCCTCATAAAATTACCTAATTATACTGTTTTAAAATAAGCTTTAATTGATTTTCAGCTTTCAAGTGTCATCACCAGGATATATTTTTATTTTACTGCTTTGTCTTTTCCTTTATTGTTTCACTCAGTGCTAGCCCATTGAGATCTCTTTATACAAGGCATTTTCTTCTTAGCCATATTTTATTGAAATGTCAACTAGTCATAGAGTTTTCCTTTCCCTGGATTTTTGAAACTTAGAGCTATCTTGGCTCTTACATGATACTTTAATAATGTTGCCAATCCCATGATAAGTTGTTCACATCAGATATTTAGCCCCAATACCTAATGCTTGGGAATCCACATTGATTCTCTTCACGTCCTGCCTCTGCATTCCAAGGTTTATGAATATTAAGTTGTGCTCGCCCCAAAGCAAAAGTGTACTCGTGAAGATATTTGCTGAGATCAGGAGTCTCCATACCTCATTTTTTTGAAACAATGGCATTAATAAGAAAGCACCACAGAATGTATGACATTTGAAAAATAAGGCAGAAAAAAACCAGGATTTTTTAAATAAAGAAAAGAACGTAGATTGTTTCAAAGCATGCTACTCAAAGTTAGCCTGAATAATGCAGGAGAACAACACATGTGAGGCAGGTGTTAAATCTTGCCTTCTAAGAACCATTCGGAGACACTTGAAGGGACCTTTGTCTTTGTAAGCTCTGACCACTGCTGACCACTAGTCCCATGGCCTTCCGCCAACTTTTAACCTCTTTAGAGAGAAGGAAGTTCAAAAGCATATCTCCTATTTTGTAGATTCTGCTCAACGGTCGGTCCCCTTCACATGCCAATGAAAACACTTCTCAAAGTAAAAGTCAACTAACAATAAAAACCATTGCTTATTCCGGATGCAAAAACCATCTAATATCATTACAGAAATAGATTGAAGATTTTTTAAAAAGGGAAAGAAAAGAAGAATCAGGGCAATGCAGTATAGAGCTTCATCAATCACTCCCCTGTCATCTTTGTTCACGGTTCCACTGGGGCCTGCAGAGAACATAGCAGGAGAGATCATCCAGGAGACTTACCTACTGCTAAATTGAAAGAGTGGGGCTTTTGTGTCTTGTTTGGCTTCACTGGGTCTGTTGCACATTTTTCTCCCCATTTGATCCTGGGAAAAGAAAGGATTTGATTGTTTTTATCTTTTGGGAGGGGGGCAGATTTCTCTTAAAATTTATCATCACACTTTCACCTGGTTATTGATAAATAATCCCATAATTTAGGCCTTTAGTTCTGTTCTTGAAACACAGTCTGCAGAATTAACAAATCAACAGGCAATTATTAAATGCCTACTAAATGACAAGCACTGAGCATTGTATAATCAGAAACTGCTAGAGGAGGAAAGATCTCTGGGGTCCATCTTGTCCAGCATCTTTTCCATTTACTTTCAACCCTGCCACTAGTTCCTATTATTATGGATAATGGATATGGATATGATATGGGAAGGATTCCTTACTTCTCTTTTTAGCTGTGGAGTTTGCCCTGAAACATTTTCTACCATAAAGTTTTTTACAAGGTGATAAAGCATATAATTTTAACCATTAATTCTTTACTTAATCTTTCATAGCCATTCAAGGTTATCTTATAGAAAATCTCTGACTCTGCTATTAATACAAAAAGGTCCAGTGAATCTATAATATTTTTCTTAGCATTTATCTGCTTATTTCCTCTAGTTTTCTCCTAACCAATTGTGGAAGCCTTTAAAGGGGTTATTATAACTGGGATCAAAAACCAAAAAAAGAAAATCAAACATTATTTGGTATCTATGTGGAGCAAATGATCTCCCTTCTCCCCATTTCTGTTCAACTAAAAATATAGGTTCAGGGTCTTAATGAAGAATGAGATCTCAGAGATAATTTAATGAAACCCTTATTGTTAAAGAAGAGTACATGTTGTAAAATGATTTGGGAAGAGACTCAATCATGATTACAGAATGAATAAGTGTCAGAGCCAGATTGGTATCCATGTATCTTGACACTTGTTTAATTCAGTGTAATTCAATAAACACTTATAAACTGCCAGACACATAGTATGACTTAATAAATATTGACTGATTACAATGTATAAATTACTATGTTAGGGTTCTGAGAAAGATACAAAAGTGAGTGAGGCATTATTCTGACCTCAAGGAACTTATAATCTAGGAGTATAACTAAATATATAAAAAGGTGGTATAAAATAGTGTGATCTAAGTATCTGTTACTCCTCTAATCTTGTCCAATTTTATTTATTGTATATACTTTTCTATTTACATGTGTTCTTAGAAAACATAGCCCTCCTTGAGGGTAGGGATTATATGTGGTTGTATTGTTGTTTCATGCTATTTTTATTGCCAGTGTGTAGCATGGTACCTTCCGCACAATAGACTGAATTGACTTGAATTCTATCCAGCCAAAATGGAGTACTTACAGTTTGTTGCCTGAAGCATCGCATTTTCTTGTTTCTGTGTTCATCCTTTTTTTTCCCAACTAGAGAAAATTTTCTTACCCAACATAAGCTGAAAACTAGTTAAAAAAATAACTAAACTTTTGACAAAGGGCAACTCTACCCATCACATCACAGAAACATCTCTTGAAGTCTTGGGGAGAAAAGAGAGGAACAGCAAGATACACAGAGAAGGAAGAAAAGTGCTGTCTGCAGGCAGAGGCTTCCTCCACACTTTAGGGAAAAAATGGACAAAATAGAGCACATCTGGGTGAGTGTGATCAGAATGGCTGATAACTACCTGGCAATGATTAGACAGGAAAAAGAATACTGGAAGGAGTAGGATATGATAGTTGCCTTTAAGTATTTAAGGACTTCAAATACAATAAAGAAGTTTTAAACTTATCTACAAGTCCCAGAAGACAGAAATAGAAAGGAATGGGAGGAAGATACAGAGATCCAGATTCCAGTTTTAGACGAGGAACAAACTCCTTAGCAATGAGAAGTGCCCCAAAGTAGAATGGGTTGCCTTTGAAGGAGTGAGTTTTACTTCACTGGAAGTCTATAAGGAGATGCTATATGGCTACTTGTCAGAGATCTAGAAAGAATTCCTGTTCTGGGATGGCTTGAATTAGTGGAGTTCTGAAATCTCTTGTAATTCTGTTGTTCCTGAGAATGAGAAACAAGCTCTTAAAAATATCTAAGTGTAACACAATGTCCTCACAAAAGCAGAGTGCAGCAGGCTCTGTTACTTCTAGGCTCTACTCCCATTATTTCATGTGTGCCATCTCACTTAAAAATTCCTATTTCCCTTTAAGTACAGCATGTTCTTCACAGATCACTTCAGTCTCAATTTCATAGTTAAACAAATAATTTAATTAGATTAAAGCATGATAAGATCAAAGAGCATTGGACACATGTGTCACAGGACACAACAGCCAACTTCCCAGCTGAAGCTCTTTTTCAATTCGGAGTTCAATTTCCCTATTTTCAGTCTTTTGATATGAGAGAGACAACTTGAGAGCATAGTGTCTTAAATACATCTATTTTTCAATAAAATGGGAGTGGCACACATATAGTTATCTCACAATAGGTCATCCATATTGGAATTCAGGAGCATGTTAAAAGCTTTTGTTTATTTCCCTGATCCCACTTATACAAGTGAAGAAATTGTACACCCATAGCTATCATATACCCAAAGATCTATTATGCATTTTTCTGCTCATGCCTCTATTTTTCACTATATCCCTAGCACTGAAAAGAAGTCCTAAAAGCTAATGCCAAGAGAGTGATGTTTGACTGTTATAAATTTAATTTGGACCAAAGTCAAGTGTCTGGCATAGGTGTGTTATCTCCCAGTTGCAACCTTTTTCTTCTTCATCCCCTTCACCCCTCAACCCAACCAACTCATATCCACCATCGAATCAGTCAAATAAATGTAACAATCTCCTACTATGGACTGGTCACTGGGTTAGATACTGAGTCTACAAAAACAAATATATAAATAGTTCCTTACTTTGAGGAATTTGTAGTTGATGGGGGGGGAATAAATAATCAGATAAGTAAATAAATGCATAAGTAAACAAACATAAATATAGATGATTATAAATAGAAATAATTTGTGGAGATACTATTATTGTGGGGAAGGGTAGATCAGAAAAAACTTCATGTAGGTGGTTGCTGAGTGGAGTATATTGAGGGGAACTACATTCTAGGATTGGAGATGGAACATTATATAAGTAGGATACTTACATGGAACAGAGATAATGTGAAAGAGAGCAACACATAATATGCTTGGAATGGGAGGCTAGAGCCAGATTGTGAAGGGTTTTAAATGATCCTTTTTACTAAATAATTTATCCTATAAGCAAAAGGGAACAGCCAAAACATTTTGATAGGTAGGGGAATGAAAAGATCATAGCTTTACTTTAGGAACATCCATTTGGAGGCAATGTGGGAGACAGATTAGAGAGGGGAGAGATTTGAAGCTAGGAGAACAATTAGGAGGCTGTAATAATCTCCATTATACTGGCACCAAAGCCTACTGGAAAGTGTCCTAGTGGTGCTGGCAATACCTTTGGAAAAACCATATTCCCAAAGACATTCCCTACATGAATTTTAAGAAGTAAGAACCATTAAAATTTTGTGGAGTGTTAAAAGTTTGTTAGAGGCTGGTTCTAGAGAAAAAATGAATTTGAATGCACTGCCCTCCTTCTCTGCTTATCAACATTCTGCCAATCTGAATATTATGACTTCTGCCAAGGAAAAGAACTTAGAGATGGAATTGACTTCATAGACAGATAAAAATTTCCAAAGTGAGGGAAGATCTGAGCCATGGATGTTACCTGGAATCTTTAGCCCTGTTATAATTATGAGATAGTTATTTAGAAGAATTTATATCAAAACAAAGGCAGACCAAAATTTTCACTCTCTGCCTCAAATCCCAGGCTTTTGGAGAGAGATATTGCAAAGTGAACTAAAAGGCAAATTAATTACAGTGAGATATTCAACCTGAAGTTAAATGAGTTAAACATTAAACACTTCAGATGTGTGGCATGGAGACCCATAAACCTAATAACTATGTAGTTCTTATAAGATAACTAAAAAATTCAAATATCCCTAAATTCACTTGATTGATCAATTATAGTATTCAAAGTTCCTACTCGGTTGTAGTCTTTTCATCAGAAATCCTTGAAAATCCGCTCTTCCATTAAAGATCCTTTCTCCACACTTTAAGATTATATTCAGCTTTATATGACAAGCTATTCTTGGTTGCAGGCCTTTATCTTATCTTTTGCAATATTGTATTTGAAGATATCCTCTTATTAATAACAAAAGCTGCCAGGTCTTGTGTGATCCTGACTGCAGTTGTTTGGTACTTGAACTGCTCCTTTTTGGACATTATAAGTGTTTTTTCTTTTGTATGTGAGTTCCAGATGTTGGCTATCATATTCCTGGCATTTTGGGGTGGGGGGATTTCAAGGAAGTGATTGGTAGAGTCTGTCTATCTTAGTTTTGATTTCTAGTTTTTTCATAAACGGTGGTGAAAGCCTTTAAATGGCTTGTAATAGCCCAGGTAAGTGTCTCAAACTGTATTTCTATAATATCAAAAATATTTGAGCAATTTGGATGAAAAACTTAAAAAAGAAAACCAAACTTGTTATTTGATATTATGTAAACAAACATTCTCTCATATTCCCACTTTTCTTCCACTGAAAATACAGGTTCAGGGTCTAAAAGAATGAAGAGATCTCAAAGATCATTTAATGAAACCTCTGCTTGTTATAGAAGAGTAATTGTAATAAAGTGATTTGGGAAGAGACTCTACCATGATCACAGAATGAATGTGTCAGAGCTCGATTAGAATCCATGTAGCTCTGTAAGAGAAAGGAATAAAAATGTCACCTAAATCAGAATTAGAGCTTGATAGATATGGGAAATGATAACATAAAACTTTGTATTTAAATCAAGCAACTCAAACATAGAAGCTAGTAATCTCCAGAGAGAAGGGTAACTTAGAATAGGGTTAATTAAGTAACTGAGGACTTCTGATAGGGGAAGGAAAACAATTCACAATGTGAAGTATTTGGATTTCAAATGGTACATTTATGTATCTGACTATTTCTTAATTGTTATGGTTCATCAGTGAATCTAGCATTCTTTTCCTCTTGACTGAGTAGAATGCTTCTTTAAATTTCCCTTGAATCTCCCAGATTAAGGGTGAAAATTTTTCTCAAGTCATGTGTATAACTTCAGTCCTTTGGGGCTTCAGTGTCATTTGGCACAAAAATCCTGTGCAGTTTTATTTTCTCATCTGCCAAAAAGTTTTCCTTTTTGGAAGCCACACATTATACAAATTTATTGGGAGGTAGTATATCTGTAGAAGGGGTCTTTGGAGTCAGAAAGGCTGTGAAATTAGTGGATGAAGTTCAGATCCTGCCTCTGCTATTTACTAACTGGATGGCCCTGAACAAGTCTATTTTTAACTATTCTGGGTCATTTAGAAAATTAGGTCATCACAATAGAAGATGTGAAAAAATGATTGAACAAAGTATCTTATAGCTCTCAGTTTATGACGTTAGGATGCCTGCTTAAACTGAGAGTGGTAAATTAAAGGGTAACTTTTCCATCTACTATGGCTCCTCTGTTGCTAGTTTCCTTATCTCTACATCCACAGGTAGATTTTTGACTTGGACTGTAGGAGATTTCAGATAGTATGAATCTGAGTGCCTGTCATTTCCCTAACTAACCCTGCACCAAGTTGCTTCCTCCCCACAGAGATAACCAGCTTTTACAGCTTGATTAATTTAAATATAAAGGTTAATGTTATCATTAACCACATCCCTGCAGCTCCAACTCACTGATTTAGTTCATATACAAACTGCTTTCTGCTACAGTGCCTGGAGTTACAAAATGAATAGCTTTAGAGCAGGACACAGTGCTAAAAAACACATGTAAACAGAACTTAACAATGATTTTAAACAGGAATGGAAAGTTGTTTCAATGTACTCCTTAAGCAAAGTAAAAAAAAAAAAACTAACCAAACTGATTCATAGTCATTATTTTGAATTGTGAATATAGCTTGTCTTGGTCTGTTGTCTTAGGTGAGAGACAAATCAGAGCCAGAATTTGAACTTTAGGGGTAAAGCATGATACCAGTTCAGCATTTCCTCTGGCCTAAGCCAGATAACAGAACATTCCAGCATCATGAATCACTCTGGCAGTGTTTTGATGGTTGCATTTTATCAAGTGTATTCCCAGGCTAAAATGCTTTGATTTGACCCGTTCAACTTTCACTGGCTAACAATAGCTGATTGCTTTTGTCAAAATTCATGTCACAATAACAGTGTACTCAGCTCTTAAACTCGATGATAGCTACACAATGCAGAGCTGCTGGAACTAAAACAATCCTGTGCCATATAATATGAAGTATTAAAAATTAGCTTAAAATAGAATTCCTCATTGTTAACTTTCTATACTGCCTCAGTCTGTAGCATCTGCTTTTCCATTTCTAATGAAAAGTACAGATTTGTGGTTGGATTACTGACTAATGATGTCAGCCATTTAGATCTTGACCAACATTTTGTTGTTGACTAGTAATTGATGCTAGAAATCAGTGGCATCAAATGTTACAAATGTTATACTTGCAATGTGCATGCCATTGACCTTCAGTTCTTCTCTCTAAGATGGACGTTACCTCACCTGCACCCACTCCTACAAGTCAGTGTACTTCCCAAAGCGGTAGCCATATATCTCACTCTTAGGACCCTATTGGTAATTCTGATGTGGGAGAGTTAAATATCTTCAAGGTATATCTGAAGCTCCTGAGTTCCCGTTGGTGCATTTCCTACTTAAATTAACCAAGAGACACCATTAACTGTAATTCATGAAACATTCACTAAACTAAAAGGAAAAACAAGAATAACTTTAGTAGAACAATCACCTCACAAACTTTGGTGATATTCTCCCACCAGTGCACATGGCGGCCATGGACAGATAGTGGTTACAGACTTGCAGAAATCTAGCAGGAAGGACCATAAGTAGGGAAACTCCTATACGCTGGGCAACTCATATGTCTCTACGGCTGCCCTTGGTGTTCTTGATCACTCAAGAATTTGCACCACCTGTAACCTGTTGAGCAGTCCTCTCTGCTTTTTAGCTGAGTGAAGATGCTTCTCTGCTAGCTGCTACTCTCAATCATTTGAAGCAGTTCTTTTACTGAAATCAAAGACTCTTAGTTTCTTGCCTACAGAGCTACTTAGATTTGTTTTCTTGGCTAGGCTATGAGGCACCAATAACACTCTCAAGACTGTTCTCCCTTTCAAGTTCTAATAAGGGAGATGACATGCAGTATCTCGGTACATTACAAGATATATACATAATATATTAAGGTAATCTGGGAGTGGAACACATTAACCAGGCAAGAGTTAATGGGAGCCTGAGCTAGATTGTGTCATCTCCAACATGAATCTCTTCATTTTGTATTTGATCTTGTCCTTTTTTTTTTCCCAGTGACTCAACTTTTTGAGTACCATTTCTACCCTTTCCATTACGGTATGTAGGAATTAAATTTTAAAAGTTTGACTAAAACATATGAATATTATAAATAATATAGTAGTAGCTGATTTAAAGTATTTTTGCTCAAAGTTGAAATGATAATTAATAGCTTTTATTTACAAAAGAGGTGGAAAGAGAGAAAGTAGAGAAATAAAAAAGGTAGAGAAGACCTTTAGCCTATCTATCTAAATATTGCTCTGGTGCTAGATTCAGCCAGGACTTGTTGACTTTCACCCAGGATTAAACTCTCTCCAGACTACAGTAAAGGAAAGCGAGTTATTCACTCACCAAAGTTTCCTCCAAAAGGTAGGTGAAGGTGATGACCTATCAAGGACAATTCCTCAAACCAACTCATCTCTGAAGTTACCAACCTTAAGCCGACTCTCCCCAGAAGACCATCCCAGAAGACTATCTCCAGGCGACAGTCCCAAGCTGAAGGATTTCATGGCTTTTATGGTGACTTCTTGTCCCTTCTCCTCTTCACAGGGGCCAATCACAATTTCCAAATTATCTAGCACTGCCCTGAAGAACAGTGTCTGTGGGATCTGCTTCTTACTCTTCTTATCAAACGGATTCACAGTTTCCTGGCTGATTGAGTTGAAAGGATGGAGCTCTCTATGTAGCTTGTGAATTCCTCTACCTAGTGCTAAGTAGGGTATTCAAGCTTTTGTTGATTCAATTCAAAAGTAGACAAAGGAGAGTTAATCCTGTCTTCACAATCTGGTGAGGTACTAAGTAGAGGTAAGTAAGTTATTGTTAATCAAGTGTTAACTCAAAATAGACAAAGGGAGTAAAGAATTCCCTTTCACATGTATGAGAAAAGATAGTATGGAATAGTGGAGAAAGAGTCAGGAAGACATGGGTTCAAGTTCAGCCTCAGACATATATTGGCTGGGTGGCAATTGACAGATCACTCTCTTTCTCTCAGTGCTTTAGAAAATTCTCTCAGACTATAAATAGCAGAGAAGATAATGATATAGCTTGGTCAAAGGAATTTCCTAACCTGGGAGTTCCTTATATCAATAAAAACACAGGTCCCTTTCCTTTGTAATCCTATAGGACACCAAAGACTGGATTGTAAGAGTACAAATACAGTGATTTCTTCTGACTCTGAAAATTAGAAGATACCATTATAGAAACACTGACCAACTTGTTCCATATAACATCTGCCTATTGCCTTTCTGCAATTTTGATTTAAATCTCACATCAAAATTTTTATGGACCTATTTTTCTTCTATTCCTTGTGAGATAATACTCTTTGATTGCTCTAGCATCTACCTTCATAGCATTTGACAAATGATTCCAAGCTGTCAATTCTAACCTTCACCAATTGAGGAGATCAGGCTTTCTCCCTTTTCCCAACTAAGCAGTTTTCAGGATCTGATTGCTTTACATCAATGAAACCTTTTCAGGAAATGGTGAAACTTAGTCTAGTGGCCTTTTAGCATATAACACATTTACTTGAATAGGTTAGAATGAAGCCATTATGATCTATTATAAAGCCTTCAGACATCTTGAACATTTCTTCTATTTTGGTGTTGATTTTGATCTTTTGTATAAGGTACTAGTGATATGAATATATACATTCACTCAGAAAAGAGCTGATTTTAACATGATGCCCAGATCAGTAAAGACATTTTTATTTTGGTATTGCAATATATCCAAGTTCGTCCTTCCTCCTTTCCTTTTATTCTTTCCTCTTTTTCCTCATTCTTACAGCATATACTCTAGCTATACACAAGAAATCACACAACAGGTAAGAGACAAAGCCTAGACTTAAACTTTAATTTCTTAGTTCCAAGTACAATAAGTACTTTACCCTCTATATCATGAAGTTTTTTTGAATATAGGGAGCTTATTTATATTTCTGTTTTCTTCTTCTTCTTAGAATACGTTATATAGAGTACAGTGTTATGCAAGAATACACAAGAAGTACTTAATAATTACTGAATTGAATTGTACCAAATTGAATCAATTCAAGAGAACGAAGCTTTGATGGTGAAATTTTGGCAGAGAGCTATTTTAGTTAGGAATCTTCTTGAGGGCCATGAAATTATATCTTATATGTGACTCTGCTTATGGCTAATGTTAGTACTTATAACTTTTGTATTGCAATGGACTAACAAGAGTAAGAGTCATGACTGGACTTGTATAGAATGGGTTGAAGGACAATAATAATTCAACTGAGGAAAGTTCCATGTTGACTACATCATGATGAGTTTTGTCCAGAACAGAAAATAATACTAATCCATATCATTTTCTAAGAGATCCAAGAAAGGAGACCAGGAAATTGGAACCAAGAAATGAAATCATGAAGGAACTAGTAACAAGAACAAAATAAAACAGAATTTAGAACCTATTGTGGCTGTAGGTTGCCTTTGTAGGTCAATGGTTCTGTGGTATGTGGAAGGAAAAAAAGAAACAAGCATTCATAGTAAGTCCATACTATGTGCTAAATATTATCCTAAGTGGTTTACAATTATTATCTTATTTTATCCTCACTATAACCCTAGGAGATGGGTGCTATTATTGTCCTCATTGTATATTTGAGGAAAGGAGTCATTAGAGATTAAGTGATTTGCCCAGGATTATAGAGCTAATAAATACCCAAGGTAACACTTGAATTTAGGTCTTCTTGAATCTACTGCAATATCTTGAATAGCTATTTACACAATTATTGCACTGGAATGTATATACATCTACTAATACTTTACTCCTTTGCTGAAAATTGCTCCTGGCCTCACCTCTCTCTACTATTGAAGATCTTTCTAGGATCCTGAGCCAAGGTATATATAGATGATATAGCTAAAAAGTGTAGAGCAGCTATAGAATTTTAGTTTCCTGTTGTGCCTCCAGGTATGCCCACTTGAATCACAAGGTACTGGAGTTGTCCCAGCTGACACCAGGAGTTTTATCCTTGGCTGCAAACTTATCTTGCCCATAAATCCTTAACTCAGGAGATTGTGGGTTTTGGGGGTAGGGACCAGAGTTATCATGGGATTTCCAAAGATGCAACTGGTAGGATATGAATTGGATCCATAAAAGAGCTTTAGCTGGAAGACCACCAGACTGTCTACTTGTACTACTGAAAAGGGCCCAGTATTCTAGTTGTTTGCCATGGAGGTTATTGGCAGACATCCAAGCCCAGCTGCCAATTTATAAGGATTCAGCAGGGCTCTTGTGGGAGGATTTTTATATTGGTCTTGGTGGTTTCTAGGTTGGTTTGCAATCCTTATATGGCTTCTAACACTCTCAGTTTGTAATTTACTGCTGGAACAGTGTTGTGAGTCTTAAGGGATGAAGAAAATTCAGAATAGAAACTAGTTTTGAGGGAAAAACAACAACAGTGTGCTCTGAGTAGTAACATTAATGGAAAATTTTGAAACAAATTAGGTGTGGCTGTTATGGTATTCTAATTATCTTGATGGTAATTAGCTACAGAAATACAACTTCACTGTAGGGTTGATTCTTTCTGGGCAAGTGTCGGGTAAAAAGATAGATCTTTTCATGTAAACTAGAGAAAAACAGTTGCCAGAAATAGGAAATTAATTTCTGCAAGGATACATAATAAGTCCTCACTAATTACTGAATTGAATTGAATTGAATTAAATTGAATCAATTCAAGGGAATAAAGGGATTGCAAAATCTTAGCAGAAATCTACTTTAGCCCACAATACTCTTGAGGGCCATCAAATTATATCTTTTTTATTATACATTTCATTTTTAACAGATTAAATGTCAACATAACTTCTTAATATTCATTTTATAATATTCTGCAATCCATGCTCTCTCTCTACCTCCCAACCTTCCTCCCTCCCCCCAAAGACTGATATTATTTCATAAGCCATCCATATGATTCTGAATTCTTTTTTTATTTGAAAAATTTTTATATAATTAATTAATGTAGAATATTTTTCCATGGTTACATGATTCATGCTCTTTCCCTCCCCTTCTTACCTCCCCATAGCCAACAAGCAATTTCACTGGGTTTTATATGTCATTGATCAAGACCTATTTCTATATTATTAGTATTTGCAACAGGTGATCATTTAGAGTCTACATCCCCAATCATATCCCCATTGACCCATTTGATCAAGCAGTTGTTTTTCTTCTGTGTTTCTACTTCTACAGTTCTTTCTCTGGATGTGGATAGCGTTCTTTCCCACAAGTTCCTCTGGATTGTCCTGGGTTATTGCATTACTGATAGTAGAGAAGTCCATCACATTTGATTATGCCGCAATGTATACATCTCTGTGTATGAGGTTCTCCTGGTTCTGCTCCTTTCACTCTGTATCAATTCCTGGAGGTCATTTGTTCACATGGAATTTCTCCAGTTCATTATTCCTTTCAGCACAATGACTCTGAATTTTGAGCTGCTACAAACTTCATTCTCCAAATCCAGTGCATTGTTTCCTCATCTCTCTGTCTACTTCAACCTTTTACTCCAAAGATCCCACTCTGGAGTTGCCTTCTCCTTTCAGCCCTATGCCACTGAGTATAGCAATAGAAGCAGAAGATGATCTATTGTACTTTCATGATAACCTCTAGGCCATGTAGAGTCAGCCTCTTGCATCACTAGACTAGTGAGCTAAAGAATTAGGGTTTCCTAGTGACTACCTACTTGGGTCTATTGGAAGTGGTAGCGAGACAGCCCCTGGAGTTGATCGACTGGGGGATAGAGGGATGGTGTGACGTAGTCATACCTGTGCTTTATAAAGATCACTTTGGTAACTGAATGGAGGATGGACTGGAGTGGGGAGGGACTTTGGGCTGGGAGAGCAACTAGTAGACCATTGTAGTGTTTTGGGTGTGAAGTGATGAGTGCCTTGACCAAGGTGAGTATTCATTTCAGAGGAGAGAATTGGAATATAGAAAAGAAATTATAAAGGTAGAAGTGACTGGACTTGACAATTGTTTGGATATGGGAGGAGGGGTATAAGAGTCAAAAGTTGAGGGTGACCCCTGGGGTTTTGAGCTTAAATGACTGTAAATGATGGTGGCACAAAAGGAAAATATAAATTGCCAGGATTAGTGAACTTGGAGATACATTAAAAAACTCCATATTACTTCCCTAAACAACTATTAAGCAGTGCTGAGGATACAGTCATGAAACATTACTTAAGTTTATTCTCAAGAAGTCTAATGGGGGGAAGGATATACCATGTATGTGAAAAAGTTTATTTATGAGAGATCTTAACAGGGGCAAAGGAGAGATCTAATGAAAAAGATTTCGAAAAAATTTCAGCTGGGGGAAAGTAATCAATGAAAACTTGATGAAAAAGGTATCACCTGACAAGTAACTAAACATTTAAAAAGGCATTGCCTGATCTAGAGTTCAGTTGGTGGAGAAAGAGGGCATTCTAGGCTTGGAAGGAAAAGGATGGAGAGGGTTCCTTTGAATGAATAGAATAATCCCCCTCAATTAAGAGTTGGACTGGTCATCTGAAAGAAGACCTAAATCGCTAAAGATCATGGGATTGTATTTCTTCACTGTTTGAGAGCAGAGGAAGCTAATTAGAGATCAGAATTTGAGGGCATGGTTTTTTCCCTCCAGAGCAATTTTTAGTTTTACCATATATTTGTGTGTGTGTGTGTGTGTGTGTGTGTGTGCGCGTGCGCGCATGCAGGCTTGTGGTTGTTTTTATCTTTCTTTATTCATGGACTATTAACGATGGAAATAAGAGAGTGCAGGATGAGACCAGAAACCAGTTATAGTTTAATTTGGCTGGACTGTAAAGTATATTCAGTTGTTTTCAATTTGTCTATTTGTGACCATATTTTGGATTTTCTTGGCAAAGACACTGGAGTGGTTTGCCATTTTTTTTCCTCCAGGCCATTTTAAAGGTGAGGAACTGAGGCAAATAGAGTTGAGTTAAGCCCTAGAGTTACACTGGTAGGAAGTGTCTGAGGTCAGATTTGAACTCAAGAAGATGAGTCTTTCTGACTCCAGGCTCAGTACTCTAACCACTTTGCAACTTAGCTGCCTTAGACTGCAAAGTATATGAAATTAGAAAATGGTACCTGGAAAGATAGGTTGCAGTGATACTGTGGAAGTTGTTGAGTGCCAGCTAATGGGTTTGCACTTCTTCCTATAAGCAAAAATGAGTCATTCTATATTTTTGGGCAGCATAATGCCAGGATCAGACTTTAAATTTGGTGGGAGAAATCTCTTTCTAAAACATGTAGGGGGTTCTAAAAGTTTCAGAGAGACACTGTTCAAAATCTGGACCTTCATGTGGCTAATGAGACTTTTTGCAAAGACATCTCATACTTTTGTCCTTTGTATCATTAGGTTAAATGACCTCCAAGAGTCATCTATTCTACCCCATATATTCTGTGACTCTATGGTGCTATGGAAATAAGTCCTGTGAAAGTGTAGATCCTTTTTTGACATAATGAACATAGCACATACACTTCAAGGTACTCTTAAGTGGTCATTTCAAGTTGAGTTTTATCGTTTAGTTGGGAAATTCATAAAACAAGTCTATTAAGAAAAAAGTAAAGCACAGAGCATAATTAAATTAGTAAAAATGATAAAAGAACCTATAATGAACATAAAGCTTTTCACTTCTATGATAATGAAATTGTTCTAATTGATTTAAAAAGAAGTTTTGATTATGTTTCCTGGTCAGATATCATTAGCATAGAATAGAGGTATCATGTGGCATACATCTGTGTAAAAATTACTGTGGGCTTTGGGGTTCCCTAGCTGGGACTAATACATAGTTGATCTAATTAGTCTTCTATTGTTCTTTTAAATCATGCACAGCAAGGCCAAAGAGATATTCTTATTTAGAATGGTAGTGTAAGTATTGGTTTTCCTCCATTTGTCCTGTTTTCATGGAAGGCAGTTTTTGAATACGACATTTTAAAATCAGGCATTTGTTGATAGTGGGGCTACATATACATGGTAAATGATATAAAAGCAAAGTCCATTAAAGCATTTTAACCATTCTCAAACACAACCTTACTTTCCCCCCTGTTGATCTTTAAAATGCAAGGGGAAATATCCATAACAATTCCAAAGGTCCTGGCTGACTCCACTTGGATTGTGGTCATTTTAAAGATAGCTTTAGTCAGCTGGAAAGCATATGTTAAAAGGTAACAGCTCAACTGAAACAAATTCTTCTTGCTTTTGTCTCCAGGTGAACCGCACTGTAAAAGGACACTGAGAGTGTGTATGGCGTGTGCATTGCCTGACAGGATGTAGCAGAAGATCGGATGGAATCTGTTGAGTAACAAGTTCATTGCTGAGCAAATATTCAGAATTATGAGAAGCCTGGTAGTTAAAGGGGGAAATTTTTTAAAACAGCAAAACAAGTCTCTTCTTGCTTTTTTTGTTTTTTTTTAGGCTCTTTATAGATACTTAAATTTTTTATGTGAGTTCTTCTTGTAGCTTTCATAAGAGTTGATGTTCGAAGGTGAATTTTGCTGCCTGAAAGAATTTATGATTGCTCAGGTGTGTGAAATGAAGTAGAACTTGAGCATGAGGATAAAAAAAAAACAGCAACCCTAACTTTAAACGAGGCTATTCATTTTATCCTCTTATAGGTCTTGATTAGTGCAAGAGAGCCCAAAGTACTTGCCTTTCTAATGAATGTACTGGAATGTCTATTTGGAGAGCCTCACTGCCCCCGCCTCCTCTTAGCTTGAAAGAATTCCACCCCCCCCCCAAAAAAAAATTCTGACAGGTCACTGCTTTCAATTTGTTAAGCAATGTTTTCAGTCAACTGAGATATCCAAATATCTGTACATAAAGCAGCTTTCAGTAAAGGTCACATTGAAGAGTCAGATTCTGAGAGAAAAGGAACTGGTAACCCCTAGTCCCCTTTTAAAAAAAAAATTCTCTATTTTCACATGTTCAGCCCTTTCAGAATAATCTGGCATTTATTCTCTTTTAGTAGCAGAGGTTGGATTGAAGTACAATCCAGGATGATATTAAAAAAATACTTATGGTGTTATTGAACAAACATAGGATAAAGCTATAATCTAATCTAGAAATTCTCTATTTTCTGTATTTCCTGTATAAAAACTGTATTTTCTGTATAAAAAACTATTTCCTGTAATACTTGCTTCCAAGATTGTTTCTTATTTTTTATTACTCTATTTCAAGTTTATTTTAGAAAGCTATGTGGCTCAGTGGATAGAGCTCCAGGCTTAGAATCAGAAAGATCTGAGTTGAAAAGCAACTTTAGATAATTACAAGTTATGTGATCTTAGACAAGTCATTTAACCTGTCTGCCTCAGTTTCCTTAATTGTACAATGTGGATAATAACTGAATCTGTCTTCCAGGGTTGTGGGGATCTAATGAGATAATATTTGTAAAGTACTTAGCACAGTTCTTGGCCCATAGTAAATGCTTACTAAACGTTTATTCCCTCTTTATCTCTTCTCTTTAGGCTTGAAAAATGGTCACGGATTGTTTATTCAGAAACAAAACAAAACAAAATATCCTAGGACACACAGCCAGAAGAGACATTTGAAATCCTCTAGATCAGAGGTGTTAAACATTGAGCTGCAGCCTACATGTATCCTACAAGGTGAGTGCCTCTGAAAATAGATTAAAGAATAACTGGGAAATATTTAATAAAAATATAAGAAAATATAGATAATATGTTAATATGTGGTTTTCAATGTTAATATGTGCCATCAAGGATCCTAAGGTGTGAGTTAGTGGCTCTATTTCTAGTTAAATTTGACACAACTGCTCTAGTCTTTATTTTACAGATAAGTAGAATGAGACACAAAGGCAAATTGACTTATTTAAGGATACATAGGTCAATCAGCCAGTCAATAAAAAGACTCAAGCACTAAATATATGCCAGACTGTGTTAAATATTGGGGATACAGAGAAAGATACTCAAGATACATAGATCCTGCTCTCTAGAACCTCAGGGCTTATTGGGGAAGACAACACACAAACCATTATGTTATATACAGAAAAATTGAAAATAATCAACAGAAGAAGGCACTAGTATTTAGAGAGATTGGGAAAGGCTTCCTAAAGAAAATTTGACTTGAGCAATGAGCAGATTGAGAATTCCAGGCACAGGGGATAGATTCAAACTCAGGCGCTCAATTATAAATCCAGTATTTTTTCCTCCACTACACGCTAAGTGTATTTCTTGTAGGTCCCTTTTCCTTAAAATTAGCAGGGTTATATGCCTCCCAGTGTTAGAAGTGAAGAGAGTTGTTCTTTTGGGAGTTTTAAATTAAGTTCTCTAGCCTGAACATGTATAAATAATTATGGAATGACCCTCCTACTTTTCTGCTCTGTTATTTTTTGGTTCTCTTCCTTTTACTTCTTTCTCTATTCTCTTTTCCTTATTCCTTCAGCTGATTACTTTGCTTGGAGAATACCCAAATGTGATGTGACCAATCGTTGGATACACCTAAGCTTAATTTAGCTTGGGGTCAGTCAAATCACATAGAACACTATTTTCCTTCCTTTGGAGAATCATACAATCTTAACAACTAGGAGAGAAATTAATACTCAAACCCAGAGAAGTTTTAAATTATTTTTTTCAGACTATTTTCTTTCATAGATTTAGAGCTGGAAAAATACTTAGACCTCTTGCCCTCCCCAGTCATTACACTGAAGTAGGAACTGAAGTCAAGAGAGATTAAGTGATTATCTTAAGATCAATTAATCAATGAACATGTATTAAGCACTTATTTTGTGTCAGGAACTATAAGAATGTGGGTTACAAAATGAAGCAAAATTACCCAAAGTGAGGTGGAATTGGAACTCATGTTTGGGAACTCCAAGTTTAAAACTTTTTCTATTGTATCATAATGGTTCCTTTCATGCAATGAAAATAACCATTTCTTCAAGTTATAGCTCAGGGTTTAAAATTGTTTAAGGTATAGTTTATCATATTATGGAATTCTTTGCAAAACTGGAACTGTAGAAATCATTTTTTTATCATTATTGAAAGAACAATCCACTTTTTACATTTTATTCATTCTGATTAAGGATAGCTGTTAGTTGAATATAAAATTTCTATTTGTTATTGCAGATTGAGTATTTTTAATAGAATATAGGTTTTAATTTATGTAACTCGTAGGTTTCTAAACTGTAGCTCTTCCCCCAAATAATCAGAGAATATATGCCTACTTGAAAACTTTTTTCATGCACCATTATTATTGAATGACAAATCCCATTTCTCAACTTGTTCTCTTTCATTAAAAGACCAAATCTGGTAAAAATAAGGTAAGTCCATTACACGTTAACGCGTCACAAGTAAACAGACAAACCTGAAATTCCAAGTGGCCCCAATGAAACTGATCTGCTTCAATTTGGTTGAGTTAAAAGTATTAGTTCATGAGGCAAATTCATGTGTGTGTATGCAAGCTGTTTATTTCTAAAAGTTTCCCCTTTTCCTAACCTCTCATTTCTCTTGAGGGAATCACTGGCCAGCCACAGGGGTATTCTTCACCTTGCTCTCAACATATCTAATCAGTTATCAACTCATGTTTATTCAATGACTACAATATTTCTTACATCTGTCCTTTTTGTATCACTGTCATGGCCACCACCCTAGTTCAGTTCAGTCCCTAATCACATTTAATATGGACTCCTGTAATAGCCTTCTTCTTCTTTTTTTTTTGACCATGTTACTTCCACATTAAAACTAACAAAAAACTTCCGTAGTTTTTTATTGCCTCTAGATGAAATGGAAGCAATTAAATATAAGAGATCTAATGTCCCTCTCCCCTGAAGCTGGTGACTGCCACCCCTATTCTCTGACCCATCCCCCATCCCCAAACTTCCTGTCTTAATCCTCATCTCTCACCACCCCCTACTCCCCATGGAGGGACATTGATCTCATCCCCAACCCCTTTGAAGGAAACCTTAAATCCCCTCTCCACTGACTTCTATTCTTCCTCTACCCTTCCCAAAAGATGAGGGGACAAACTTGTGGAGAAGTCTCTCCAAGTATCCTAAGGACTTCTGCCATCTTCTCTGGAGGCACATTCTTCTATTTTTTTATTTTTTATTTTTATGCTCTGTCTCAGAAAATGTACCAGTTCCAAGGCAGAATAGTAGTAATGGCTGGGAAATTGGGGGTAAGTGACTTGCCCAGGGTCACATAGTTAGGAAGTATCTGATGTCAGATTTGAACCCAGGATCTCCTATCTTCACTACTGGCTCTCTAGCCACAGAGCCACCCAGGTGCCCCTAAAGCCTTTTCATCAGTCCTACAGCTGAATTCTCAAACATTATCTCCAGTTAGTGTCAACTCCTCAAGAACAGGTAATATCTTTTCCTTTTGGTGTTCCTAGCACTTAACATGCTGCTTTGTACATAGCAACTACTTAAGGGATGTTTTTTCATTAAGATTCATTGGCATTCAATGCCCCTCATTTTCTAGTTCCAGAGTATTTTTTTCAGACTTTTTTCTACACTACTTCTTTCTCACTTTCTACTGATTTTGCATACATTTTCCCACATTCCTTGAATGTGCTCCCCCCTCCCCCTTTCTTCCAGGAAACCCTGAAGTCAAGTGCTTCAAAATAGTGTATTTTGAGAACTTTTGGGTTGTTTTCACTCTTCTCACCCCCAATTTAAAATTATTTTAATATGTTTATTATTTATGTATCTATGCAAAAATGTTTTTACTTCCTCAGTGTAATGTAAGCTTCTTGGGGGCAGGAGCGGTTTAATTTTTGTCTTTTTATTCCTACCATCTAGCCGTAATATCAGGTATATTAATACATCAGATGTTCATATTAAGTTTGGCACTCAATAAATGCCAGCTGAATTGACTTAATTTGGTTCCAAATGTCTTTCTGAGTGATTATAATGGGGCAGAGAAGAAAGGGGTTGAGGAAAAGATAGAGAAAGGTTGAGACAGAAACAGAGAGCCTGTAATACATAGCACTAGAGAAATTGTTTTGGATAGTAAGGAATTTTACAATCCTACTACATTTGACCTCCTTAGGAGTAAAACAATTTAAAAAAGAAAATAAATCTGAAGACAAACATTTAGAGATTCACATTTAATCTAATATAATATGACAAAAGGAAATTCCTTTGGAGAATTCTTTCTTCATACAGAGGAGTTTTTATATCAATAGAGATAGCCCTAATTTGGCTCTTTAGTGGTCACCGTATCCTTATGATATTCAGCTTCTGCACTCTGGTTCCTGAAGCGGTTATTTGTTTCAAAATAGTGAGTAGGAAAAAGAATAACATCCTTTCCCCACCGGTATTCTGTCCTTGTTTCTAGCCTAGTTCCTTAACACCCTGTTCTACTTTGAGCCCTCTGTAGGCTCTTTGGAAACTTCTCCCCCGACCCTTAACAGTATATACATAGAGATTCTATTTAGCCTTGATTTGTTCTTATTTTAAAAGAGGGTGTTTTCAGTTTGGAACTGTTCAATTATGTCACAGATGGGGAAGTCTCCCATAGGACAAGGAGCTAAAAAAATCACCAGGATATTAATTTTTTTAACACTCTTAAAACAAAGAGGGAAAAAAAGAGGAAGAGGACTCTTTTTCAATTAAAGTCTCTAACTTGGCCTTAGGATTTTAAAACAGTCATTCTCCAAAGATCTTCTCATCCCAAGAGTGGGAGTGGCAAATTTAAGCTGCAAATCTCACCTGAATTGAAACTCTTGCCCTAATTGGTGCTATTGAATAATAAAAAGTTCATAAAATGTGTGACTTGACTGAAAAGACCTGAGTTCTGCCAAGGAAGTTTCAAAGTACGAACGTCTCTCTATTCTTTACTCATCATAGGTGATTTGATTAAATCTGGATTTCAGAGCCCACTGATACAGTTTGTGAAGTTGGAGCTTCTGAGCAGTCCTTTGAAGCTCAGTGGAGTGCTGAGTGAATAGGTTAGAGAATTAGAGAAAATTATGGAAAATCCAAATAAGTATAATAAGCCTGTTTCTACTAAACAGAGCAAATGTATTTATTTCAAATTATCAGAGGCTTTTCCTTGAATACATTTATTTTTGTGGGTTGTTAGTATTAGTGAACAATTTCTTTTCAGTATTCTTTCTATATACGTTGAAAAGAGCATTATCATTAATAAGCATTTACTAATTGGATATTCTGTGATAGGTGCTGGGGATCAAAAGAAAGACAAAAGCCCAGTCCCTGCCCTCAAGAAGTTTATATTCTCTTAGAGAAGACAACATGCCAATAACAGGGTACATATCACATAGATATAGTATAAGTGGGAAGTAATCTTAGTGAAGAGGAATGTAGCCAGGTGGCAGCAATGGTTTGAGTACCCCACCTGGAGTGAGGAAAGCTCCTCTTCCTGAATTCAAATCTGGCCTCATATGCTTACTATCTGAGTGACCTTGGGCAAGTCACTTAATTCTATTTGCCTCAGTTTCTCTATCTATAAAATGAGCCGAAGAAGGAAATGGCAAATCACTCCAGTATCTTTGCTTAAGAAAACGCCAAAATGAGGTCATATAGAGTTGGACATTACTGAAACAAATGACAAGCAACAACCACTACAAATATTAGAGAGTAGAGGAGGAAATTGGGAAAATCAATCAGTGGAAACCAAGTCACCTGGGCTCTGTTTCTTGACCTAAGCGACATTGTGTAGTCTGCCCCTTACCAGTTACCCTCTTCTGCTTCTCAACCTCTTCAAGATCAGTCACCAGCCCCTGCCTCCAGTGCCAGGAGCTTCTCCTCACTCCTGGTGAGTTTTGTGTCCTGCCAGCTGTCTTGTGTCTCCATTTTGGCCAAAATGCTATTGCCTGCCCAGGCTGTGGCATTTTGGGCTGAGTGTGAGGGCATCTTTTGGGGATTCCAGAAGCAGAATGGCAGCCAGCCTTGTCTTCCTCCAGGCTGTGCAGAATCCTGTCTAGACATGGTGGGGGATAGGCAGCCTGGGTGCCTGACCCTGGATGAGGACAAAACAGCCCTAGAGATGCTGGTATGAGATTTCAGCTAAGAGGAGCTTCTTCTCTGGGACTTCTTGAGGACCGGCCACTGCCCAGAGGAGTAGGTGAAGCTGCCCAGTTGTCATGGAAACCACCCTTCTTCCCTGAACCTCAGGCAGTGCATCAGATTGAATTGGACAGGAAAAAGCCAGGCTAACCCTGGGAGCCGTAGAAAAGCTTTCTTATGACACCAGCAACAAAACAAGTCAGTAAGGCAACTTCCTTAGTGCCAGTCACACAGAGAGAATCAAAACAAACAAAAACCAGCTCCTGCTCTCAAGAAGCTCCTAGTCTAATGGGGGAGACCAACATGCAAAATATGTGTGTATGTACATGCATATTATTTATATAGTAGATATAGTAATATAGGATTATACAATAATACTTTGTAACATATAATGCACATATATGTGTGCAAATATATATCTATAGAAATAACATTTATATATCACTTATTCTATGCCAGATACTATGTTAAGTGCTTTACAATTATCTCATTGATCCTCACAGTATTCTTTGGAAAAAGGTGGTATTATTCCCATTTAACAGAATAGAAAACTGAGACAAACAAGGTTAAATGTCATATATGTGTGTCTCAAGTAAAGTCTTCTTCAAGATGTCTTTTCCAATCTTTAATCTTAGGAGAGAGAGAGAGAGAAGGAGAGAGAGAGAGAGAGAAGGGGAGAGAGAGAGAGAGAGAGAGAGAGAGAGAGAGAGAAGGAGAGAGAAGGAGAGAGAAGGAGAGAGAGGGAGAGAGAGGGAGAGAGAGAGAGAGGGAGAGAGAGAGAGAGGGAGGGAGGGAGGGAGAGAGAGAGAGAGAGAGAGAGAGAGAGAGAGAGAGAGAGAGAGAGAGAGAGAGAGAGAGAGAGAGAGAGAGAGGGGAATTATTCAGATTAAGAGATACTGGAAAGACATCTTACAGAAGATGAGATTTTTACTTCAGGTATGATAGAAACCAAGAAAACTAGGAGTCAGAGATGCAAAGAGAGAGAATTCCAGGTATGGGACAGCCAGTAAAAATATTGAGAAAGCAGAATATTTAAGGTGAGTCTTGAAGGAAGCAAGGAAAGTAAGAGATGTAAGTGAAAAGGGGAGTGAACCACAGGTATGAGGGGATAGTCTGCAAAAAAAGACACTGAGGCAGAAGATGGAACATTATGCATTATGAATAGCAAAATGGCTGCTGTATTTTGGTCATAGAATTCAGGTAAAGGAGTAAAATATCAACAGTCTGGGAAGATGGAAAGGGGCCATTTTGTGAGGGGCTTTTAAAAGAGCTTTTTAAAAGCTATAGGAAAAGTCACAAGAATTTCCCCCCCCCCCCAATATGTATGCCAGGTTTCTGAGATACCTTCAAACTGGAGTCTCCACCTAGAACTCTCAAGAACAGTTTTTCTGGCTGATCTCTAACAAGTTAAGTGACCACTTCAAGGTCAAAACCAGCATTTCTGAAGGGGAACTTGATTCCAGGTCTTCTTGACTTCAAGGCCAGCTTTCCATCCACCACCTGTTACTATCTCTATGTAAAACTTAATAAACTGAATAGTTTATAAGCATTTAATCTATAACTATGTGAGGTAGTTTGAAAATATTTTTCAGAGACTGTTGGAAAAGAAACTCTTATGTGGGCTTTGGCCTCTCTGTTGGACACTTTTTCTTGCAGAAATTAACTGTTTCTCCATTGGAATAATAAATCCTACTTTTAAAAACAGCAATAACATCAGAAATGTTGTTTCTCATACTTCATCTTTTTGTTTGAGCTTCCTTTTCCTCTTTCATTTCTTTTTTCTCTCCATTGCCTTTCAAAATGGCGACTTGTATAAAACCAATTATATTCCAATTTAAATCATGCACATCAGTAGGAGAGCTGTATTATGAATTTTCCATTAATCAAGGTTTGCTATTTCCTATGTAGGCAAACCACAGTATTCATTTTGTGGTATATTGAAAACAAAGGCATGCTAAGCACTAAATTATTTACTTCCAGCTCTCCCAAACTCTACCATATTCTCTGGTGGCTCTGGCAGTGGTGGTGATTATATTTGTAGGTCTGTCTTCTTTGTCAAAACTGGCAGTGGCTTTTTTGACACCACTAACAAATGACGTTGACAGCACAGAGTCCTTAGGGTGGCTCATAGTTTAAAAGAGAAAAAAATCACAGTTGTGTGGAAACAATCATATTATTGGCACTTAAAATCATACTTCCCCACACCAAGGTAGAAAAGGCACCTGAAACTCTGGGACTGACTTTCATTAAGGCTACTGTGGGAAATGGGGAGGCTGAAATCATACAGTCCTGTTCCTTGGTCTATTTCTGTCCTTGCCTGTCTCAAGGTACAAACAACTGGGATTACTGGAAGAATCGTAGATCTAGAGTTGGAATAGATTTTAGAGGTGAATTCATCCAAATATCCTCATTTTAAAGATGAAGAAATTGAATATCCAGAAGGATAAATCATTTGCTCAAAGTCCTACAGGTAATAAGAAGTAGAAGTAAAATTTGAATTCAGGTCTTCTGATTATGGGGCAGTTAGATGTCTCAGTAAAGAGAACACTTGGCTAGTAGTCAGGAAGACTCGAGTTCAAATCCAGATTCAAACTTGTATTAGTTTTGTAACCTTGTGCAAATCATTTAACCTCTGCCTTAATGCCCTGGAGAAGGACATGGCAAACCACTCCATTATCTTTGCCAGGAAAAACCCATGGCTAGTAGGGTATACAAGATCACAAAGAGTCAGAACTAAATAACAGTTTCTGAATATTGAGTCAGTATTTTTTTCTGCTATCCCATCATGCCTTCTAAGGACGTTTAGAAAGCATCTATCCCTACCACTTCATTTTACAAATGAGTTAATTTGCTGATGAATGGTTTAATATCATGAAGCCCACCTCAAGTAGACAAACCCTAAGAACTGGGGATTTAATTTCTCCTCAGTAATAGATACTCAGATTGTGGAAAATATCCCCTTTCTTAAAATAAAAGAGAAATAAATTGATCTCCTTAATTCTAAATTTCTGTGACATGTGAAGTTTGAAAACCTGAATTTGAGTTCTTGCACTTATTGGTTGTGTGACCCAGGGAAAGTCATTTCATATCTCTCTGCCTCGGGCTTCTCATCTGTAAAATGTGCATAATAATAGGACTTTCTTTATCACGTCTTTGTGAGGATCAAATGAGAAAATAAGTAGATAATATTTATATATATGTAGCTAGACATATAGGTAGAATTTATATGTCACTTAAAGACTTATAAAACACATGGTATGTGTATGTATATTAAGTGGTTTATATACATATCCACACATATAAAAGGTTTCTATATATAAACATATATAAATCTATCAGTATAGTGTTTTGTAAATCTTAAAATCCTATATAAATTCTAGCTATTGTTATTATTAGTTGGCAAGTTTCCTCAGTTGCAAGGTAAACTTAAATAACTTTTCTATTTTATAATCCTGCTGTACTGGAGATTCATGTTGAAGGTAAGACTAGCGACTACTTGCTTAGAATTTACTGGCTTAACTTATACCACACCCCTATAAAATTCTCTGAAATAAGTCTTTGTGCTAGTCCTTACCCAGAAAGAAAGGGTAAGAAGATGGTCTTCCCCACCCTGTAAACCTGTAGGCAAATGTATTTGTCTTATGTGATTCTAACATAATGTATATTCCTGAGAGTAAGGATTATTTTATCCTTTAAGTTTACATCTCTAGAACATGATATAGGGAGGGCCCCATAGTGTATTTATATTTTTGATATATTGATATTATATATATTATTGATAGAATAGTCATAGTTTCAGTATATAATTTTAAAAAATATTTGTTTGTAACACTTAAAATATTAAGATATTCAGTTAACTCCTTCCCTCTCTCTGCTCCTCCTATCAAAAATAACATCTGACAAAAAGATATATGCCTATATAAAACTATATCTTGCTTATTTCTATTTTTCAGTTCTAGTTCTACAAATAATCAATTCATCCAAGGCTCAAAAATAAATTGGTACCTAGTCATAGTAATATCCCCATTTTATAAATTAGGGAACTGAGTCTGGGAGAAGTTGTTATTTTACCAAGATCACACAGCTAGCAAGTGGTAGAAATAGAACTCAAACTTGGGCTCTTATGACTTTTCTGTCGCTTTTTGGGATGATAATTTGGTCCATTTCCTGCATTTTATAGATGAGAGATTTAGCTACAATATTAACATCCATTAAGGGGAGAAATGGCATCCCTAATTCTCAGTTATATTCTCATTTTTATAGGAGATCAGTCTCAAACTTACTAGTTTTCTAGATGAAAAGGAGTGAATGAATGAATGAATGAATGAATGAATGAATGAATGAATTTTCATTGGAAATGGAACCTCGACAGGGATAATTTTCATCAGATAGGGAAAAGGTCACAAATGAGCTAATGACAGAGAAAAGACCCAGGTTTCCTGACTCCCAGGTCAGTGTTCTTCCTATTGTGTCAAAGAGTAGTGTGAATCTAAGGAGCAAAGGGAGTCAGAGGAAGATCTATCTTGAGCTACAGAGGGTTTTGCTCTGGACTAGAATATTGATTTCTTCTTTTAGAATTTTTTCTTAATCTAGATTTTTCCTTGCTTGCATTTCCAGTGCAATCTACATTTTGAGCAATCAAATGTGGCATTTGTCACACCAAAAAAGCATTTAAGTGCTTACTATTTGTTGTAGGCTTTAAGGCTAAACAATCAAGATACAAATACCAGAAGTGAAATAGTTCCTGCCTTTAAAGAGTTTACAAAGGGTAAGTCAACCCAAAGAGGCAGGAGATAGCTGGGGAAGGACTTCTTGATCTGAGGTAACACAGGAATGGTGAGTTGATCCATTAAGAAGGTCAATTGGCATCCTCTTTCCAAAGCATTGTGGATTTCATTATTGTTCTCAGAATACAGTTTGACTCAGTATATGCAACCAGTTGTAGACCAGGCACATTTTCATTATTCAGTTTTCAGTCAAGGAAGCCCAAGCCTTCTAGGAAAGGTGTTTATTAACTAAGTGGATTAACTTCTCCAGGGCCTGGAGTGAGGGATATATTCTGAAGGTCTGAGGTACACTGTTGTTGCAGATCAGAAAATTAGGAAGCAGCAAGACAGATGGCCAAATAATCTAGATAGAGGGCTGGAGGGGATATGAAGCACTGTCTGGTCTGAGTAGCTATACAACTTGTAGTCATTGTATCACCAATGAGAATAGCTCAGCCTTGAACAGAAGGTTCTGAAACAGGGTAGATTAAGTACCTCAGGGAATGAGGGCAGGGATTCTGGAAATCCCGTATTCAGTGGATTATTACTACTTTTAGGGTGGTTCCCCAGCCTGCAATAATTCACATTTCAAACTGAATTCAAAGGATCTGCTTTATTTCTATCAATCAGCATCACTGCCTTTTTCCCTCTCAGAGTCATCTTTAACTCTGTCTCTTCTTTCCCTTATATATTGTATCTATTACCAAATTTCCCAACATTTCTTCCTTCGAATGTCTCAGTTTAATCTGTATTCTTTCTCCTATCACTTCAGTCCAGATCTCATCTGAATCACTGCAACTTTCTGCTGACTTGACTGTTTGAGGTTTCCCCCTCTTTCATCCCTTCCAAATGACAGTCAGAGGTGTGCTCCCAAAACACCATATTTGGATTGAGGCACTCCCTTGCTCAAGAGAGCCTTCAGGAGAGCCAATCAGATCAGGGAGCAACTCTTCAGCAAGGCATTCAAGACTCTCATTCATGCCTCCTTGATCAAAAGCCTCTTACTATTCTCCACCTTCCAAGTTCCACTTCAAGTCAAGGGGGTTTCTTCACTGTCAAATGAGATAACATATGTAAAGCACTCTGCACACTGTAAAGCATTATATACATGCATGCTGTCATTATTAATTTATTATTACTATTGTCCCCTGCACCTGGGGTGCTTTTTTCCTCTTTACATATGCATAAATGCCCAGCTCAAGCTCTATTTCATCCATGAATTCTTCTTCAGGTACTTTAACTTGTACCTGATCTCATTCTTTTTGTTGTTGTTGAACTCTTACACTTAAAATTCTCCACATAGAGAACTCAGAAAGATGGGAGAGTCATCTTTCTGGTAACACCACGATTGTTTCCCTTCCTTGAGAAAAGTTCTTTTGAAAGAAACTCTAGGACACATCTGGTATGTATTTCTTCTTAACTCAAGCTCAAAGAATCCCCTTCTTTTTGTTGTTCAGGGGTTTCTCTTGTGTCTGACTCTTCTCAACCTTATATGGGGTTTCCTGTGAAGAGATAACTGGAGTGGTATGCCATTTCCTTCTCCAGCTCATTTTACAGAGGAAGAAACTGAGGCCAAAAGGGTTCCACATTGTGCCCAGGGTTCCCTAGCTAGAAAGTAGGTCAGATTTGAAGTCAGGAAGATGAGTGCTACTTACCTACCTACTCCTCTAGAATCCCCAATTTCCTTCAAAGCATAGCTCAAGTTATCACCTCTTACATGAGGATGCTCCTGATTCCCTTTCTCTCTAGTTCTTCCTCCTCCTTTTCTGTGTATCTCCTTGAAGAATCTACTTTTTAGAAGAGTGTAAAATTCTTTGGACAAGACAATATTTTGTTTTTGTCTGCCTCACAGTGCCTTGCACACAGCAGGGACTTAACAACTATTTGTGGGACTGAATTGAATCAGGGCAAACAGGTGAAATATCTATAGCTTTAAGGCTCATGAAAAGTTATATAGTCAGTCCTGTAAAGTATGTAGCCCAGGTGTTATTATCCCTTTTTTAAAGATGAGGAAACTGAGAAACAGCAAAGATTAAGGTAGTTTCTGGGATCAATCAACTAACATTCTTTAAACACTTTCTGAGTGCCTGGCACTGTCCCAAATGCAAATGTGGCAAGGCACTAAAGAAAAAGTACCCAGTCCTTCTGAGCATGCCCAAAGTGCTTTGTCAGATTCAGTTGCCTTTGTGGCATTATAAGCATGCCCAGATATTAAGTAACTTGTTTTCTATCTATTAAATGTATGGTGAAGGGGGATCTTTTGGCTGACTGCTGAGTTCCAATTGAGTGCCCTTAGAGAAAATATTATCTGGCCAAATGGGGCTCTTTTTCTCTCTTGATAACAAATGAGGGATGACATACAGTAAGCCTTTGAGTGAGAAGAAGATCCTCCACCTCCACAAGTTTCACAACACTACTCTTACTAGGGTCAAGGTGTGGCCTGCAAATGCAGGGTCCAGATGTCTTTCTATCTCTTTTTGTCTAGTCTCGATCTTAGATGAAGGAGTGTTTGAGACAGAAAAAGAATATCTTCCAAATTTGTGTTCTTTAACACATTTTGAGAGCCACTAGGTAGGGTCTAAGAGTTAGTGTTCATTCCACAGTTTATCAGCAGCTGAGTCCAGTAGGGGTAGACCACCTTGTATAAGAGTAAATTAACTTAGCATCCAAAACACCATATTTCTTGCAGACAAGGGAATGACTTCATCAACTTCTTCCTTCTAAGGGTTATGTTTTATCAAAGTAAATTTGATGGTCCCAATGCTTTGTAGCAACTTCTTTGTGCCTGAGCCCACTCTCCCCAAGGGCTGAGGTGGTATAGGAGAATCTGTGGCAGAGAGGAGGATGATATGCTTTTGTACTTCTAATCTTGCTATAAACTGTAAAAGCTAATCGATATTCATTGGTTGAATGATCCTTGGATGCTAATCAGTGGGTTAATCAGTGATAGGGAGATACTAACCATAAATGGCAATGATATCTGGTAAACACATCAAAATGGTAGCTCAGACTTGTGAAATAAAAGAAAATTCTACAAACTTTAGAGTATGAATTTTAAAACTATTCCACTCTAATCAGACCATTCTTTAGAAGATGTGATTTAGCTATTTCCTGATCAGTAACAATGGAGATACTTGGAATAACAGAATTAGGTCTTGAAAACTCTACATTTCTCCTCCCCTCTTAGTTTAACAAGATATGGAAGGTCTGCATCAAACTCAAGATTTAATTATCTGAGAAAATGGCTTTCAACAGACATACAGAAAAAAGGACAGACCCCTGGGCTATCCTAAGTCAAGCTAAGCCATTATTAGTACAGATGAGACGTAGGAAAGTGATGTAAAACTGTCTATATAAGGCATGTCACTTCCTCTCTCCTGGTCTTTCCCTGGAGAGGCAACTCTGGCTGGCTGCCTGCTAGGCGTTCCGACATCTTGGGAGTGGTGGCAGTTATTTGTCTGGGTTTTGGCGGTGAGTTTTGTCCTTGACCTGATTCAGGTTCAGGCATCTCAGCTGAGCCCCTTTTGGAGTTCAAGTTGATTCCTTCCTCCTTCACACTCCAAACCCTTACTTTCTAGATCTTCTAATCTTTCTGCCAGGTACCAGCCAGCCAAGGGGAGAAATCCTTCACCCTCTCCTTCTCCCTTCTCCTTAATCTCCTCCACTATCAATTAAATCACCATAAAAATTCCAGCTGACTTGGGTATTTTATTATTTGGGATTTCCCCTTACAATCACTTAAATTTAGTTTTTTCAGTCTCAACCATAATTTTAACCTTTACAAGATATAAAGCCATTCTTCTAGGGATAGGTTAGAACAGAATGGATAGGAGTTGGGATAAAGACCCCCTTCTTGTTAAAGGTGATTTAGATTGGTGACTGGGATTTTTCTTAACCCAGTCTGGAGAGATGATCTTCTCAGGCTCAGAGAGCTAAATGGCTTCTCTCTATCCAAGGTCAATAGATAACTAATATGACTCCACTTAAATGATAACAAGGTTTTATTTAAAATTGTTGATTAGGATAGGGTTTATGGGGTCTGAGGGATTTCCTTAATTCTGATTGAATCTACCTGTGTCCCTCCATCTGACTTTGCATAAAGTTGCTTAGGTCCTCAGCAAAGCTGAGGCTGGATACTCTATCTTCCTCTCTGTCTCAATTCTCCCTGTCTAATCTAAACTAACCTAGACTAATATGTAGTCTAGGTATAAAATATAGTCTCTAGAGAAAGTTGCAGATTATAATGGAGTCAAGTGCCACTTGTGACCTAGTCCACCTTGATAAGGCCAAAGCCCCACAAGGCAAACTGAGCAGCTATTCAGGTCACTGTCACTTGAAATGTCTGCTTGAGACTTCTTCAGAAGTAGTATCAGAGTATAGGATCAAAAAGATATTCAGAAACTGATTGGTTACTCTCAGGAACAGGTTGGATGTCAATAGGAGGAAGGAGCTGAGTTTTGAAGTTGCTTTCTTCTCCAGAGTCTCAACTCCCTGATAGCAGTTACTTTCCTAAGAATTCTCACTCCTGAATTCTGAGGGCTTCTCCTCTACTTCCTGATTCCCTTCATTCCATCAACTCTGTCTCTTTACTTGGGTTCATTATTTCCTTCAAAAATTCCCCTTAACATTCCACTGCTCTCATTTACTTTAATGCCTATACAAAGATAAAACAAGTAATAATTCCTGTCCTCAAGAAACTTTTAGTCCAATAGCTCAGAAAACTGTCTGGTAGAAGATCTGGAATTTAAGTTTCAATTCTCTTGAGACCCAGGACATTAGTTTCTCCAGTTCAACACACTGCTTTTCTATTTAATTTAACCCTTAATTAATGCACAAGTTTTTCATATATGTTAATTTTGTTTCATTAAAAAGACCATAAGTTCCTTGAGAAGAAGTATCATGTCCTATAGTTCCTTTACAACACTGCCCTCCCTGTCTTTCTCCCATTCCCCTGCTTTCCCAAGTACCTATCACAATACTGAACATGGAGTAGGTTCTCAATAAGAACATGCTTGTAGACTGATTTAATATTTCCAATCAATGTAAGATCCTCCTACCTGTAATATCTGTCTGAATGATATCATGCATTGTATGAATTAAATGCATTGATTAATAATGTAAATATAAAATATATTATTATATTGCATGTCATTATAAATATATATTATAAAATACATAAACAATGTATATTATTATATGAATAAGAAAGAAAGAAAAAGACCAAATATACTTTCCCTGCTTCTCACAAACTCTGCTCATTTGTGCAAAAAATGTTCAAAATGATGTTAGGGATAATGAACTGTACATTTCTAAAATATTGATTGGAATCTTGAACCCTTGGGACTATAATCCCCACAATCCTCTTTTCCCTTTCCTTATTGTGCTTCATTGGTTAATTTGGAATTCAGTTTCAGCTTCCTCCATGCTGGTACTCTCCACCAGAAGCTCTCTCTCTGGCTGGAGCAGTGTGGAACTAGGCACGACTGGGTTTTTTCTCCAGTTTTACTTTTCCCTTTGTTCTAAGTTGATTTTTAATAAATAGTACTAAAATAATACTTGGAGTATTCTGTTACATTTATTTGTGGTTGGACTCTGAATATATAATATGTGGTTGCCAGGGATTTAAATTTCTAAATCCCATATGAATTACTAAAGTAAAATGAATTTATGGTAGTTTATTTACAATAGAGGAAAGATATTAAGGAATGAGAAAGAGAGAGAGAAAACTGGCTTCCTCTGAGCCAGTTAGAAATTTCTAAGCCCCATCCAGGGGAAGAGAGTCTCAAGACAATGGGCCTTTCCTGGAGGCTTCAAACCTCCAGAAAGGTGGGGTCACTAAGTCAGCTTTTCACTCGCCAACAATGATCCTCTAAATGAAAAGAAGTCTGGGTGTCTGTCTGTCTTCTGGTCGCTCTTCAAGTGTCTGTCTCTAGTCTCTCCTCTGAATCTAACTCTGAGTCAGAGATCCTTCATCCAACTCAAAACTCGAATCGAATATCTCCTCTTCTGGCCTTTCATCCTCTTTTTAAAGAATATTTTTCTCTTGTGTCACCTCCTCTAAATTTCACATCTACCAATCACAGCAGATGCTTTTCTCCAGGACTGCCCACTCTTTAGTTCTCACCTTCTTTGGTTAGATTATACCTTTTTGGGTTACTTAACACCTTTTTGGTAAATTCACATTTTGTAGTTACTTAACACCTTTTTTGTGGTTAAAATGGGTACATGTACTTAAAGTACTGAGTTATCACCTTTTTGTAGATTAAAATATAAAAATAGATTGTGGATTACAATTCTAGCTTCCTATAAAGCAAGAGCTAAATCCCTTCATTGTTACAATCAGGAGATTACAATTTTATCTTTATAATAAAGGAAGAGCTAAGTATCGTCATTGTTATAATCATAGCTAAATCCAACCTTCACAATTCAGATATTAATTTTAATCTTTACACTAAGTTGCAAGTGGACTTTTTGGTCTTTGTTGTTGATAGTTGTTGCTGTATATAATAATAATAAACTTTTCCAATGTCAAGCAGAAATTTGTGGGGATGTGTAGATTGGCTACTTATTAAGCTGTTACTAATAATTCATCTGGATTTATTTTTCCTTCATTCATTTATCCTTTCACAAATTATCCTTTGTTCAGGGGTGGAAGGGTGGTAGAGAAAAACACAAAACAGTGTGTGAGGAGTATTTTCCATTGGCTTTGCCAAACCTGTTAAGGAACATTCCATTTATTCTTCCAAAGCTAATGTTTACCTTTTCTAATCATCATGACTTTTCTCTGAAGTCAAATATGTGAAAAGTTTTTAACCTACCACTTTAGAAAGATATTTTGTCTATGTCACATAGGTATGTACTTGCCATTATTTCTTGAATAGATTTCTGTATCAAATATGATTATGAGACAAACCACTGGAATATACTGATAAGAAATAAGTTGTTTCCAATCTGTTTAAGCATTCACTGACTACTCATTCTGCATTTTTATAGCTTTGTGGCAAATTCTGTTCTGGAAGTAAGTTTTATTTCTTTTTTTTTTAACAGGAAAAAGCATTCATTTCTAAACAGAGCTTTTATTTCATTTATAGCAAAAACATACTCGTCTTCTATTGCATCCATTAGAAAAGAACATTTGAGGCAGCTAAAGAAGCTCAGTAGATAGAGAGCCAGGCCTGGAAACCAGAGGTTCTGGGTTCAAATTTGACCTCAGATAATTCCTAGCTCTGTGACCCTGGGCACTTCACTTAACTCCAAATGCCTAATGTTTTCTACTCTTCTGTTTTGGAACCCATACTTAGCATCTATTCTATGGCAGAAGGTATGGGTTAAAAAACAATAATAGTGGTCTTCTGGAATTTTGTTTACTTCACTGGACTTTGGAAAACTAATGAACAATATTCACTTTCAAAGGGAAAAGAAATAAACAATTTAGTTTACTTCAAAGTATTTTAAAGTCATTTAGTCCATGTTTGCTTGTTCTTTCACACGGTGTCAGTTGATTCTCTCTAGCCCACCAGAGAAGCTGCCTACAAAGATAAGTGGTTTGAATGATTTCCTTGATGAGCTCCACTAACTCAGGAAGTGGGTCTGAGGATAGACAACATGCAACACTTATACATACTTTTTCCTTCTTTCCTCCTGTTTTTTTTTTAAGTCTTTCTGTTTCTGGGCAGTAGTTCCACAGTGACTGGGAGGATTCTGCTAACAAGGTCTTTTTTCATAGCAAAAAAAAGCAGAGGAGCATTCTGTTTGTTAGCCTTAACCAACACACTTTTAATAAATATCTTTTATGTACTAGAGACTACTCCAGGCCCTGGAGATTCAAAAGCAATGGAAAAAACAGTTCTTGCCCTGAAGAGGCTCATAGTCTAGCCAGGGAAACATGTACACACACAAATATATACAAAAGGAGACAGTTTTGAAGGGGAAAGACAAGCAACAGAGGGTATCAAGGAAGGCCTAAAAGTTAGTATTTGAGAGAGAGCTGGAAGGAAACTAAGGGTTCTGAGAAATAGAAGGGAGGAAGAGGGCATTATGGTCCTGAAAAACAAGTGGTATGAAGGGATGGGCTCAAGAAATACTAAGTAGGAGAAACAGCAAAGCCAGTTTTCTGGGACAATAGTATAAATTGAGGCATCCAAGGTGGTTAGGAGCTCAGGAGTTGTCCTTAAAGAGTCAGGAAGACCTGCGTTCAAATCTCAGCTCAGACACTTAACTGTGAAACCTTGGACAAATCACGTAATCTCTTTCTACCTCAGTTTCCTCCTCTGTAAAAGGGAGATAATAACAGCATACTCCCCAGGATTGATTTGAAGATAAAATGAGATAATATTTGTAAAGTGCATTGAAAACCTTCAAATTCTATATAAATGATAGCTGTTATGACATGCAGGGGATTGATGTACTACAGGATGGATGGAAAATACAGGTTGGATCAGGTTATGTAGGACTTTCAAAATGCCATAAAGAGTTGCTATTCGATCTGATAGGTAACAGAATTTTACCAGTGTTTATAGAGGAGTAGAGTGATGGGTTGCTTATTCCCCAGGGTATGGAGAGGCCAGGGGACTCCACTAGACGCTTCTACATTCTTCCTTAGATCTGAACTTAAATTTGGCTCAAGGTAAACATTAGTCCTTGCTGCTGGCGGTTGCAACATGCATCAACACTGTTGTGTTGTGTCCAAAGCAAAGGAAATGTGCTAAAAGTCTTTTAGACAATCCACAGGGGCAGAGAGGGAGATGTTTCTCTCTTTCTCCAGTACCAGACACATGTCAGAGAATCAGGCTTTGTACAAATGTGTAATGTGTTACTTTATATGTATATGTATATATATATTTAATATTAGACTATGTCTAAGAATGAGTTTTGCTTCCTTCCTTCCTTCCTTCCTTCCTTCCTTCCTTCCTTCCTTCCTTCCTTCCTTCCTTCCTTCCTTCCTTCCTTCCTTCCTTCCTTCCTTCCTTCCTTCCTTCCTTCCTTCCTTCCTTCCTTCCTTCCTTCCTTCCTTCCTTCCTTCCTTCCTTCCTTCCTTCCTTCCTTCCTTCCTTCCTTCCTTCCTTCCTTCCTTCCTTCCTTCCTTCCTTCCTTCCTTTATTTTTCCCTTTCTCTCTCCCTTTCTTTCCCTTCTCTTTTCTTCCTTCCCTTTTTTTTGAGTATGAATTGAATGCTTCTAAAAGAATAAGAAATATATTGGATTGAAACAAAAATCTGTTTTAAAAAGTAAGTTCTTATAAAACAACAATTTTAGGTCAATGCCTCAAAACATCAAAAACCCTGGAAATTCTGGGTTTAGCTTAAAATTCTCTCATTAACTCATCCCTTTGGAGCATAATAGAGAACAATACCTTCTCACATCCCCACAGAGCCTTTTGTTCTGCTATCCTAGAGCACTTAACAATGAACGGTTAAAATTAGCAATAGAGTAATAGATTTCCTAAAGGAATTATTTTAGACAAATGGAAGCAAAACAAATCACTTTCAAGTTTAGATTTAATATCCCAATGATGATGAGAATACTCTTTAATACAACTCACAATATCTTATTATCTTCAGGGTCAGTCTGGAGAAGGAGACCATCATAGGATCACATAGAATAGGGAGTAAACCTGTGATTTTGTGGGGTATGGAATACCTACTTAGGAAACTCCCCCTCCCATTGCAGACTGTCACCTCTAAATTTATAGTCTTAGAAAGTGGTCAGGGATTTAAAAGGCAAAGTAACTTGGTGAGTGTCATATAGCTAATATATATCAGAGGTAAAGATTGAATTTAGGTCTTCCTGGTTCTAAAGGACCACTGTATTCACTACACCATGTCTTGCTGCCCAAGATCTTGATATCATGAGTTTGCCATTGGAAAGACCCTTTGAAATTATCTAGTCTCATTAATTTGTAAACCACTTCACATTCCAAGCCTCATGGCTTAGACTAGATGGTTTCTGAAGTTCCTTCTAGCTCGAGATCTATGAACTTTTATTTTCCAGATGGGGAAACTGAGACCAAGAAAGATTACTTATCTTCCTCATGGTCCCATAGGTAGCAAATGACAAAACAGTCTTTGAACCCAATTTATCAGATCCTAAAGACAATGTTCTTTTTGTTGTCCCACACACAGGATAGAAAGACAATTTTAATGTAGTTGACATTTTATGAATGTTTTGATATAATTTTTCATACATGTTTTCTGATATATTGTAATCCATGTTTTCTGCCTTTTCCCTAAATCTTTCCCCTTCTCAAGAAGGTAGATAATATGATATAGGCTGTGTATATGTTTTCAGACCATACATGTTTCCATTTTTATCATGTTGTAAAATAAGACATATTGCTTTTACACTAGAGAAAAATTCATGGAGCAAATAAAGTGAAGAATGGTATGTTTCAATCGGCATTTGTAGTGAAGACACTTTAGAGAGAGTCACCTTATTTCTCTGACTTCAGTTTCTTCATCTGCAAAGTGAGGGGGCTTGATTAAATAAGGAAATTGAGGCAAGAGAAGTAATTTGCTCAGGATCACAGAGGCAGCAAATAATAGATGCAGGATTTGAATTCAGGTCCTAGCATTTTTGTTCCCCACAGTACCAAATTTCCTCTACCAATGAGTTTGAAACATCAGTTATCACTTATCAACATGGAAACAAAATTCTTTATTATCTTGTATAATAAACATTGTCAGTAAGCTACAAACTGGGATCTTTTAACATAACCTTAGTTGGATTAGAAACTTTTCATTAGAAAAAAATTTGGAATGGCTTTCAATTAGCTTTCTAGACTTTCTGTTTTATATCACCATATAATCTATTTTTATCCTATGATTTGTACACTGATATACCTTGCAACATAGTAGATTTAGTCATTGCAAAGGGCTAGGGCTAGGGAAAGGACTTGTGATTTCATTTGTTTAAGGAATTCCCATCTAAGGAAACTCCTAGCAATACAAGTTGACATAGTCTTTGCAACTTATAGTCTTAGGGAGTTGCCAGAATAGTTAAATGACTTTTCCTGGATCCTGGGGTTTGCTGGAACCAGCTCAAACACTAAATGATTTTTAAATTTTCAGTGTGAACATTTATACTGAGGAAGCAAATGCTATGAGTCATGGATTGATTTATTGTTTTCTTGACAGCTGAGACTTAGGAAAGTGATGGCAAAATGTTAGGAATTTAGATTAAATTTAAACTGTGGCATGCTTCTTGGAGAGCTGGTTGTTAAACATTTATTAGTATAGCCAGCATTCTTCTCAGATTTAGTAATGTTATTTATAGGTTTTTTTTCATTCTAGTCTAACTCTTTGTGACCTCATTTGGAGTTTTCTTGGCAAAGATGAGGAAGTTGTTTGCTATTTATTTCTCCAGCTCATTTCAAAGATAGGAAACTGAAGTCAACAGGGTCAAGTGAGTTGCCCAGGGTCACACAGTTGTCAAGTATCTAAGGCTAGATTTGACTCAGAAAGATGAGTCTTTCTGACTTTTGTGGAAAGGAAACAAGAAATAAGTTCTGAACTTTTTGCCACTGTGTTGAAGAAGATTCAGGCCCAACCAACTCTGAAAGTTAGACTGTTCTTGTTTGCTTTCTATCTACTGCTAAGATTCTGAAATTGACAAAACTAGCACAGAGGATGGGATTGGGAGAAACCCTCCACCAGCCTGTGTGGCCTGGCCTCAGCTCATCAAGCTGAGAAAGACTCCAATCTTATTTAGGGACCTCCCTCTTCCTTTTTTCCCTGATATCTCTCCAATCCAACTGGGTATTAAACTTTATTTTATTTGAATTCACAGTCATATAAGTGGACTATCTTTTCTGGGGCATAGAAGGAGCTGAACATCAACTCAGTCATTCAATGACAAACAGTCCTTATCAGACCCCTGCTGTTTCCTCTCAGCAGGGAGCATCTCTCTCCTTTGCCTCACCAAACAATATTCCCTCTCTCCCCTCAACTCCTCCATACCCTTTACAAACCCTCCCATATCCCCTGTTCTTCATATCCTCCTCATCTTCTCCCATAAATATTATCCTCTAGACTTGGCACTCTATCCACTGTACCACCTAGCTACCCATAGATTCAGTAAATACCTCAGTTCAAATCATCTCAGTGCAGAATAACATGAATGTGCATGTCATATGATTCTTTATGTAACAGGGTACATGTACATGCCCAGATCACCTAAAATGGAGATGTCTACATGGAATGTTGATCTACTGTATTATTGGTAACAACCATTCTTCACTGATGAAAAGATCAGAACTAGCTCCCCCTTAAAAGTATCTGCTGCTCTTTTCCCCCTATAGCCAGGGTTGAAAGAGGTCTTTACTCCCTTGAAGTAAAGAAGAATAAGATTCTAAAAGTCACATTTCCTTCCCCTGAGGCCATGTATCTCAGAGAAATGCGTTTAGGGTTTTTGGACTGTTTTATTCTCCTTTTCATTTCTAGGTGAAGGGAATGGATACAGATTTGAACCCAGGTCCTGGTTAACATATATACACACAAAAATTCATGAATGTATTAATATGTATGTTTTCAGATATCTAGATAAGTACATCTATAAATATATGCATCTATATAAACACAAATATATATGTGTATATATATATATATATATACATATATATTTAGTTTTAAATAAGTTGCTTCTACAGACTTTAAGTCCAGTAAGAGAAAACCGTTTTTAAGAATATCATTACTGTCTGAATAGCACCAATTAGTGTTGTGTGGACAAGAGTATAAAAGAGAATATTATTTTAGAAATGTCTCAGTTATGTAAAAACACATTTAGCTCCCTGGAATGGAAGCTTGTTGGCAGAGAAATGTAAGGCATCTTATTCAGGCAGAATTTTTGTGTCCTGCAGCCATGTTCTGAACAACAGTCTTTATTTTTCAACATTGCTATTTGTCTTCCATGATTACTCAGAGGTGAATATTAGTCTGGCCAATTAGCCCAAAGTGCCAAATATAAGGCCAAGGCATGATGCTTACCAGAGCCCTCACACACCAGGGAGTAGTCAACAATGACTTAACTAATGCAATACTCTCCACTCAACAGGGAGAGTTTCCTCATGTACCCTTTCAAATAGTTGTGTTGTACTGGTATTGTTATTTGGGAAGCTGCTAAATAGTGGCAACAAGAAAAGTTTCTTCAATTGGCCAGGTCATTCTCACTTCTCAATCTCTGCCTGATCAACTTGGGGACAATATGGAAAGAATGATTCAAAAATCAAGTTAGAGAACTCAATTAGTTACCAACACTGAATGTATGATTTGGAAAATCAAGTTAGCCAAACGCTGCCTCCTTGATCAGATTGTCTTCATAATTGTGTTCAATTTAATAGTCTGCCATCAGCTGGGGGACATTGTATAAATGTCTACTCTACCGCTGTATGGGGGACATGTTTCCTTAGAGATTCATGTATAGTCCAACTTTTGAAAACCTGCCAAAAATGTTTGGTACAGCCTTCTACGTTCGGCAATTTTAAATCATCCACAAGTCCCCTTAAGGATCAGGATCCCTTCCAAGATGTAGTTTGAATAGTTGCCCCTTCTGAAATCCCCTTGGACTACATTTAGAAAGACATTGTCTATAAGAAATCCAATGATTCATTTTTGGGTCTATCCCTAATACAGGTATTTGTTTGGGTCCTTTGTTTACAAAGTTTAGGGGAAGTACTCCTTAGCAGTTGTGAGCTAGTCATTTGTAAGAAACACTAGGATAATATTAACAAAAGATTATGTACCAATCTGGATTGTTGATGAAGGAGAAAAGCTTGTTCTGTTTACATTAATCCTTGTACCATTTTTTCCACTATAGACATAGCAATCCATTCTTTTAAGATTATTTAAAAAATTGCCAACTTTTAAGAGTGATAGCTTATATGAGAAATAATCAGTAAGGATAGCTACAAGGTAGAAGGGTATCATATGATCAGATTCCCGTCTATACCTTTATTAATTCAAACTGCTAGTTGATTCAATGGCATAAGAAATGGTAGACAGACTCTTCCAAAACCTAGAGTAGAGGTGGGGAAACTGTCCTACTAGTTGATTTTCCTTTGGACTGTGGCAACTTTCTTGTGTCAGGGGACCATAGATTTAGAGGTGGCAATCTATCTGATCCAAATCCTTTATTTTACTGTTGAGAAAACTGAGGCCCAGAGTAACTAGCTTAAAGTCACACATAACAAGGATTTGAACCAAGTCCTCTGACTCCAGATCCAGCATTCTTTTCATTATACCATATATATCTCTATCAATGAGTTGGAATCCTTTGTTCTCTGCAGTAAAGATCAGCAAATACAACTGTGTACTAATCTGCAAGTCCTGATACTAAAGTTCCTGGACCACATTCATTTGCAGGGATATCTTTACTTAGGTATAGGAGACAAGTCACATCAAGAAGCATCCATTAAGGCTTTACTTTGTATCAGACACCAGGTCAGATATAGATTAGATGCAAAAAGAAAGTCCCTGTCCTCAAGAAACTTGAATTCTGAAGAGAAAAGATAATACATAAAAGGAAGTTGGAAAGGAAGGGCTAGGAAGTCTGTGGAGTTTAGAGAAGAACCCAGAGAGTGAACATGGCTAGCTTGGGAATTTTCCTTAAAATGGAAATTCTTGAAGGAATTGACCAATCAATGAGAAAGAGGACACAGAGTGAAGTGACTTGCCATAGTTAAAAAGCTGCAAAGTCAAGAGCAGAGCCCAGAGAGGAATAAAAGAATAAAAGGAAGAGATGCTAGACTGATCACAGGATGGCTAATTTTTGGAGGGGATGAGGGAAAGAGATCTGATTGATAAAAGTGTCAGTGATAATGTGGCCTTGGCTGCTTTTAGACAGAGGAAAGTAACAGTTTGGGAGATCTGATAGGCAAACTAAACCCTGATAAATTCTTGTCACACATCCAGTAGCCATATAGGCATTTGGGTTTGGGGAAAGGGAAAAGGAAATGGATTTGAGGTGGTAAATTTCACCTGGGGAATTTGTATTGAAAGGAGCTGACTTCTTATAGGCAGGAGATGTTGGTTGGCAGAGGAGCATTAGAACTGAGCTAGCAGATTATAAAGCTCAATGCCAGGGCAGAATCATCCAATTAGAGTCTTTTGGGAGGAGAGGAATGAAGATGTTGACCTTTCTCCTTCAATGTTTTACTCTCTTTCCTGTGGGTGGTTCTTTCTTCTTCCTGTTGAGGGTAGGGATTGTTTCCTTTTTGAATTTATAAACCCAGTAACTAGAACATAGTAGATGATTGATAAATATTTGCTAAATGATTGTTTTCCCATCTGATTCTTCTCTTTCTCTCCCCTCATTCCCTTATGTTTCCCCTCCTTAATTTAATTTCACCAAATTGTGCTCCATTTTCCTCTTAATATTAAAAAAAGTACCTTTGTTACATTTTACTCATTTGTGATCCTTAATTAGTTGTTCAATAACATGTAGAAAAGAAAATGTTTCCCTATCCTTGATCTAGCCCAAAACAATTCTTGGAAGCTTACATAATAGAGGTTAGTTTATAAATTCACTTATCAGCTTGAGGTTTCTTCTGACTAGGAGTTGTTTTTATTACAAAGCAAAATCTTAGATAGTTGAAGCTGTCTTAAATGATAAAAGAGTAGAGGGAAATAGAGAAAGGAAGATGTTTACTTTTTTTTAACCTTTACTTTCTATATCAGTCACAACTTAGTCACTGTGCTACCCAGCTGCCCTGGATGTTTTTACCTCAGCCCTGCCTACCAGAAGAGCCATTCTGGCATCTGCATGCTGGGATCCTGTTGCCCAAAAGTGATAACAGGCATACAAATTGGGTGTTGTGGTCTATTGGAGTTAACTTAGAGCAAGGAACTATCAAAATTTTGGAGAATGGGGATGGTTGAACAAAACATGTTACAAAAATGTAATGGAATATTACTGTTCTTTGAGAAATGAGCATTATGAATATTGAGAAGCATGGAAAGACTTTGAAGTAAGCAGAGGCGAGAAAAAATATACACAGTGATTACAAAACTATAAATGGAAAGAACTTTAACCACCACAAAACAATGGAAAGAGTGTTGCAAAATTACAAATAACATATTTGACCCCATTGAAGAGATATGAAAATGCAATTTCTCCTTTCCCTTTATAGAGTTAGGGATCTGTGTATAGAATATTGCAAATATCATCAGATTTCTTTATTGAATTGATTGATTTTGATGACCCCCTCCTTTAAAAATTGTTATTTGTTATTTGAGATGGCTTTCTGAGAAGACTAGAAGAAGGGAAATGTGTATAGGAGAAATTTAGGCATTACAAAAACAAAAGATAACAATATACAGTTTTAAAAGAAAGTCAGGGAGTGGTTAAGTGTCTCCAGAAGACAAATCATTTCTTTTCAGCATTTTGTTGAACATTTTAGGTTCAAAATCAAAAGATTTCTCATACTGAAAACAGTATCTGGTAAATAATATTTGTTAGAGTTGCCTTCAGTTCAATAAATTTTATTCTCTGAAGGCAAAGTAAAAATTTTAGATAAATACTACTAGACATCTAATAATAATAAATTCATTAAGCACTAGTAATGCTATCCCTTCCTCATCTTTGCAGAGAGGGGAGATGCTTTTGAAAATCTGTTTGCAATAGATGGTGCTTAATAAAATGCTTCTGTAGTGGCTTTTAAAGTCACAGTCTATAAGGCAGAATATAATTTTGATTTGGGATGAAGTGGCCAGATTTACAAAATGAAAAATGGGGGCAATATTACCATTCTGATTCCAAGTCCTAAAAACAAAAATAATCTTGCTAAAATGGAATAGTTGGTCACCTAATACCTGAGGCAGCTTAAGAAAGGAAGCTTGGGAGGGAGGGAAGCTTAGATAAATCCTGATGGGATTTATCCTTCTCATTTCTAGGATGAGAGTAAAGTGGTGAATGAATTTTGGCTTTGGAAAGCTCTAGTCAGAATTTTGTTCCCTTCGTTGGCACTCTGCCCTGATTCTGTAGTACAACCTGTCTCTAAGTGTTCTTTTCCTGTTGAATCTTATTCTCAAATGAGATGATGTATGTAAAACAGTATATCTATGTGGGCTATCACTACTTTACTTTGACAGCCTTGAGATGAGAAGTATTGTCTCTTGGATCCAGACTTTTAGAAGGGATCTTAGTGATACTAGTTCTAGATCTATGATCCCATTATCCTCTGTTAAATTTACAGCAAGTGGTAAAGTGGGCATAATGCTGGATCTGTAGACATGGAAGATCTATGTTGGAATTCTGACTCATATACCTAATAGCTGACTGTGGGAAAGTCACCCTCTCTTAGTCTCAGTTTCCAGGGCAGAAGATAAAATGAGTAATATACTTTGGGAGAACTTAAAGCAATTCACACACACACACACACATCTACTACCTCTTAATTTTATAGATGAGATTGCCCAGTTTCAGAGGGGTACAGTGACTTGGTACAACAAGGTCAATGGCCAGAACCAGGATTAGAATCTAGACCTCCTAATGCATAGTTCACTTCCTACTAAACGATGCTATCTTGTAGAACAAAGAGTTGAATGCTTCCCATCCCAATGCCATAGCTCTTAAAAGGTAATAGGGAGAACATTGATATTTATTTCTCCCCAAAGAAATCAGGAGTCCAAGATAAAAAATGTTAAAAGTGGAAACAGGTACTTAAAAGTTGAATAACTTGCCATGATCTTCCCAAAGGCACCTTAGTACTAGGTGTAAAGGAAACATTCCCTCCATTAAAGTACATGGAATGTTTGAAATTGGGCTCTAATTGTCCAAGTTGTAATTCAGTCCCAATTCATGATAAGTCATTGTAGCAGCTCTGTTAAAAAAAAATACAGTTGCAGATGCAAAGACTCAGTCACAAGAGGGCAAGAGTTTTATTTCTTTCATGAAAAATGACTCTTACAGCAGCATAATACAACCATAATATTGTGTTTGTGTGTTCTGGGGCTCAGGACCAAGTGAGAATGGTGACACCTATTAAATAACCCGTGCTAGTTTTGCTGCACCTGCATTTTCCATGGAGGTCTGGTATTCATTCCTAACCAGGGTGGAGAAGTTTTTTAAGCTTGTGAAAGCTTACAAAAGCTCAGCCTGAGGTAGCTGTGACCTGTAGAAAGTCCAGTTTCCAGAGAGGCACTGCCATTCATAACACTGGTGTGTACCAGTAAGGAAATCAACCAGGAAGTGACATGTTAATTTTCACTTTCTTTTGAAGACATTTAAGGGGAGAAAAAAGAATGCTAGGTAGAAAGAGGCCAAATTAGTAGGGACAGAAATTTATTTTCCAACTTTGTGTGGATGATAAAACAATGGAGAGGTAGGGGGGAAAAGATTATATAGCATGTGACAGTTTCCTTTCAAGTAATCATATAGTTAAATGCAAACCTCTAGACTACTGGAAAAAGTTTGCTGAAAGTAGCAGCTACCTATTAGGTTATAGGCAAACACATATTAGCATCAGCTGACTGGAGAATAGATGTCCGTTCCTGTTTTATTTCTTTTTTCAAAACAATGTCTACTGGGAAGAAAATCTCTTTATATTTGTGACACAGTTGGTCGCTGGAATGTTCTTCTGTCAGGTTGTATCCCATGCACAATGTGACCTGCTGGTAAATATCACTTTATATTAAGGATTTAAAGAATGGTACCTCTGTAGATGGTAATCATCTGAAAAATATTTGCCTGCTATTCACAGGAAGGAGAAACATAAGAGATCAAATACTTTTTTTTTAAACCAGTCCCTCCTCTTTCCTTCCCGACAACTAACTTTCTGTAAATGCAATCTTTCTGACATGATTCCAGCAGATACTGAGTGTTCCACAGCTGGTGAGACTTTTCTTGTTTGACTCTGATGTCTGCATCTTATCACTGTGTGCAAATTATTTAGCAACTGCCATATTATTTATAGGTATGAATTGCACACATTAATCTCATAAATAATTCATTTGGGGGATGTGAATTAACATCCTGCCACAGTTAAAAAAAACCTATTTTTGCAAAGCTAATATAGATTGTTATTGTGGATTACATTCCATTTCTTTTGGCCACTACATTTGGATTCCTACAAGTTGTGATGAAAGAAAAAAAATTTTAAACAACTTTGGTTTTGTCTACACTATGCAAAGTGAAATAGAAAGGAGAGTTGTCTAGACAGGCCAATTCAGGAGGGGAGAAAACCCATAAAATCTTTAAATATCCGGAGGAGAAAGGCAGAAGTGAGAATATGGGGTCCTAAATTGTCCAAAAAATTGTCTCACTTCCCAAATTCACCTTGGATGTGTGGATGCAGCCCTGATGAAGAGGAACCTTTCAATGTACAAAGCAGAAAAGGGTTGCCTTGCTCCTTAATGAGAATTCTGTCATGTGCAGACACTTAGGAAATAGTTTGATAGGAAAGGTATTAGCTCTCATCCTAATAGTATGGCAGGCTGTCACCCGTGTTTCACCAGTTGGTAAACAAAAACTTGGCTTAGGTACATCAGGATTCGTTTTATAACTTGAAACAGAAACAAAAAGCTCTGCTCCCCCGCAGTAAGACATAAGAATGTCACTGTGGACCTAACAGAAAGACAGTCGCAAGTTTGTTTGCTAGTAGACTCCTAGGGAGCTGAACACAAAAATCCAATAAATAATTAGCTCTCCTGTGACAGGCTTCTGAATTACTGTGATACATTAATTGGACAAAATTAGCATGAATTAAGGCAAATAAGTATAACATGTAATTTATTACTTACTAAGCATGGTGCTGCAGTGGAAGCCTCAGATTTCCCTTAAGATTGCTTTAACAGCTATAATGCATTCCTTAATTTACTCTGTGGAAAATCAATTTTTTCAGAGTTCATTAAGCACCAATATGTTACAATGCAACTCTCTAGAGCATAGAGCCACAATACATTATGCAAATCCATGCCAGTGTGGCACCAATATGTAAATAGCAATAATACTATTGTCAGGCTCCTATTGATAAGCCTAACAGCAATGATGGTGTCTGGAACTTTTCAAAAGCAGTTGACTGTTTCCCCAGATTTGAGAACTCTTGTAATCTGGCTTGTCCTCAAAATAGTTCTTGTGTTCGTTTTAACATACAACTTGTTTTTCTTCAAAGGCTAGGAACAGAGGCTTAATTTATTTCGTTTTATAGACTATGATTCTACTTTTCATCTCTTCTCTTTCTGCCTAGCCATCAATTGGCAAGTTTTATTGAGCCCTTATATTATAGGAGAGTCGTTCCTTATTGGCATCATTGGCATCTTGATCTGAGTCTGAGACTTTGTTGCTGTGAGGAGTGGTGTTGGCTTCATAAATTTGAACAATGGGCTCCAACTGACACTCTGAAAAGGAAGCACTCACAAAGTTAATCTGCATTGTTAACTTTCCCCCCATCATTTTCTTAATTCCAATACAATCAAGAAAACAACAAATCAAGCCCTGGTTTGTAGCATTTGCTACTTTCTGAGACACAAATGTTTATTCTGAAAAATTTAAGAACAGCTTTCACTTCTGAGCTGATACCAGCACATCTCTAGAGTCATCTTCTATTGATTTAAATCAACAATTTGCTTGACGCATGCATCCAGGGGTTAAGTGATTTGTTCTAAGCAGGCTGAAAACCTCTGCTCCAAATTGAGTATCAGTAGTTTGGAGGAGAGCCAAGACTTCTCCATCTTCCTTACTCCAAGGTGGTCTTTGGCTTCAGGAAGGCAGAGTCAAGTTGTGGGCAGTGGGAGACACTGGGAGGGGTACCACACTATGCTTTTCCTCAGCTTTATAATTTTTAATTAATTTAGGGGTTTCCATATAGTCAAGGTAAAGATAATTTATGTATAATCATTTGATATTATTGGAGAATTTCAGAAATTATTTCAACTCTTCAACTCCCAGAATTCAAATTTTTTTAATCTGTAAAGTTCAAATCAAATCTCTTTGTTTTGGTGTTTAAAGTTTCTGGAAGCATGCAACACAGGATATCGATAACATAAAACACTGAGTTCAATATAGTTGGGCTATTACAACAAGTTCTCTTAATTAATGATTTTGATGGACTTTATTAGATGATCTGACCACAGGTGAAGAAATGATTCTTAGGATAACAAGATTTCCATATACATAAATATGGAATACAAATTATATATATATAAAGATATTAGCATATATGAATATATTCATATAATAGTTCTGTACACACACACATATACAGATGTGTATATAAATGTGTATGTATACAATTTTTCTAGATGTGTTACTTCTTCAGTGTGAGCAGCTCTCAGTGAGGAACTTCATTCTACCAATGCAGGTGGGCAATCATTCATCAAATTTTAGTCTTTGAGAGTCCTTTGAGGGCCCTGGGAGGTTAAGTGGCTTTTCTCACCAGGCTGCACTCAGAACTTCTCCACTCTTTCCACATACCTATATCATTCCTGTCCCCTTTTCACTTTTTTAAAATAATGTTTTGTCTTCCCCCTTTAGACTGTAAAATCCTTGAAGGCAGAGACTGTCTTTTCTTTTTGTTTTTGCTTGCATTTATACTTCCAGTCCTGAGTATAATATCTAGCAAAATAAATCCTTTTTTAATGATGAAGTGAAGTGACTTGCTATGGATTACAGAGCTAGCATGTGTCAGAGGGAAGTCTTCTTGGCTCCAAAGGCTGGCCTTTTTTTTCTACTACACTATGCACCTCCCCAAAAACACACCAATGAAACATAAATTGTCAAGTAAAAACTTGGTCTCATCCTTAAGAAAGGAATGAAATGTCAAGTTTGAATCCTGTAAGATTGGAAATTAGCTGAAGCAATAAAGTAGCATCTTTTCTTAGATCATTTGTCCCATTAAATGCTGATCACCTTGAGTTGGAGGCAAAAGACTTTCTGAGTTCCTAAATTTTACTAAAATCCATTTAGGTAGGTGTAGGATTTTAAAGATAAAGGTAGATGAAAAGCACTCAAAAGTCATCAATTTGCCAGTGATGGAATTTACTTTTTTTCTGATTTTAAATGTGCTGTTTATGAAAATATTTAGGAACATAAAAAGATGGAAGTGATTTGAAAAAATGAAAAGAGCACATTTAAAATGAGAAAATTAGAAAAATAACTGATCATGTCAAAATAAAAGAATTTTTATGTTCTGAATATTTTGTATGTGCCAGTGCCTACATATATCATAAGAAAACAAATTTAGAGCTAGAAGAGACCTTAGAAATCATGTGGCTCAACTGTCATGCTTTATGGATAAAGAAACTAAAATCCAGAAAAAAGACAACACTTGATCAAGTGTCACACAATATTAAGAGAGAGTTGACAACTAATCTCCTAATTCCATCTCCTCTGGCTTTATTGGTTTGATGAGTCATCTAGTTTTTTGTATGAAGGTATAAGAGGGTACTTGACTTTTGTGAATCTTGAAATTTCTCAGACTTGTGAATGTTAAAAGATTCTCAGACTCTACCTTAGAACATTTGGTTAAGACCATTCCCCATTTTAAACAATGAAGCTACTTAGATCTAAAATGTGAGAACTCTACTTAAATCAGAAATGGGAAGACCTCTACTCCACCGTACTTAAGACTGCTTTGGGGAAGAAAACTCCTTGCAGAACAATGAAAAGTACTTAAACCCATACTTAAACCATGCCTATTTTTAGAATTATTACAAAGGGGTGCTAAGTACCTATAAAGGTCAGGCAACTTGTGAACTTAAAAGGAGCAAAGAGGAAAAAACTTACACAGAGATTCTAGCCTACTCAGGTGTGGATTACTAAAAGGATTAGTCTACTCAGCTGTGAATTCAGAATGGGCTGTCCTTTGGAAAACGTCTACTGTGATTGGTAGATGGAAGAACTTAGGGGAGGTGACATAGGAGAAAACCCTCTATATAAGAAAAAGGACAGACTGTTGAGAGACCTCTTGAGATAGACAGGCTCTTGAGAGACAATCTCTAAGGAGGTCTTTCAAGGGAGGCTGACTCTGGCTGGAACTCCCTCTGGGGAGACTCTGTCCCCCTGAATCCTCGCTTGAACAGATCTTATGGTGAGTGATTAGGACTGACTGATCTTTTTTTTAGGGCTTAGACCTGGGTTGGCCAGGGCTGTCTGGGCTGGCCTATTCTTTTCTCATTCATTTCCTTTCTCTCTCTCTCTCTCTCTCTCTCTCTCTCTCTCTCTCTCTCTCTCTCTCTCTCTCTCTCTCTCTCTCTCTCTCTCTCTCTCTCTTTGATTCCTCATTGTATTATTAATTAAAAATCTCTATAAACCCTGTTGACTTGGGTATATTCATAATTGGGAATATTTCCCTGGTGACCACCTTATATTTGATTTAAAAACAAAACACTGTAGTGAAAACATATTTCCAGAGGTCACAATTTACTCACCCACTCTTATATCTACTACAATTTATATCTCCCACTATTTTAAATATAACACTTTTAAAACAATAAGAAACACAATAACAAAAATCTGTCAAATTCTAGATAGCATACATTATCAAGGGGCTACCTAGAATATGGGAAAATCAACTGATTTACCATGAACCAGACTTTCCCTGATTGTAAGGTTGGCCCCTCTATCTACTATGATATCTCATTTTAAAATTACTATTATTAAACACACAATAAACAATAATATAAGTACTCTGTAGTTGACAACAGTAGGTTCTATTATAAAAAGCATTTTTGAAGCACATAGCTATCTGCTGCAAAGAAACAATTTACTCTGAGAAAGAAGATACTTAAAGATGAGGTTTCTATCTGATGTTGTGGTATTTATGACAAATTATTAAAATATTCCATAGCTGTTAGCCTCTTTGAAAATTGTTCTCATTTAAAAAGTGATTTTTCACCATACAGATTATTTACCAGATTCAAATTTTAATCTGGAAATATTAATTTTTAAAATGAATATTGTAAAGACACTAAAAACCTGTCAAGCAGATGCTGACAAGAAAACTAGCTATAATGGAAGGAGCATATAAACTTCTCCAGTACAAATTAGGTGAGTAGTTTATATAGTTTATAGGCAGTGAAAGCCCTGGTTTATCATGTAAATCCATATCTTGCCACTCCTTATAAATCAGAGATTTGACACAATAGACCATAACAGTCTGTCATGTAAATACCTTTTGATTCATGCTTTGTTGATCTTACGATCATATTTGTTTAGCAAACACATTCACAAAACCTTAGTTATAAAATAAATATTTATGGGCCTTCCTTGGCAAAGTTTAACTATTTGTGATCAACACATTCTACAGCTGTACTGATATTATGTCCTGTAAATCGTACGGCGTACAACCGGTGAGCCAGCTATTATGGTTAGTTTTTGTGATTTGTGATTTCCTCCATATGGGGAGCTCCTCTTACCTTTCTGTGACTTAGTAGTAATTTCTTCAGTGTTGCCTGAGGCTCACAGAGGTTAAGAGATTCGATCAAGATCACATAGCCACCTTGTATTAGAGGAAGAATTTGAATCCAGGTCTTCCTGATTTTAAACCTGGAAACTCAATTCCATTTTAGGCTATCTCTGAAACAACCATCTGAAAGGCAAATTATTTTCTTTTCAGCTACTTGATGACAATTTTTGGGTTTGGTTGATAGCATCAGTATTTCAAACCCTTTATTGTGATAGTATAAATACCAAAACATTCTGATTCAGTTCTGTTTTGGTTGTGGCATAGCACAATTTCCGTTCCTTAGTCTGTTAAATGAGGGGACGTACCTCCTCTGCCTACTTTTGATTTTTAATAGGATTACAGATTTAGAGTTAGAAGATACCTTAGAGTCATATAATCTAACCCTCTCATTTTACATATGCCTAGAGAGTCTAAATGACCTGATCTAATCATACATGTAGTGTCAGAGGCAAGGTTTATTTGAATCCACATTCTTTGAATTCCAAGTTGAACCCTTTTCTCTGTATAATACCCAACATATGATAATATTGTAGATGTAAAAGAAATTTGAAAGTTAAAATGTGCTTAGCAAATACAGATCATTATGACTATGTGCTTTGTCATTAATGATAATTAAAATCCTATTTTTTCTAGGCTACATGTCAACTGAATTTTTAATAATAATTTTCTGACATTTCATGATCTATGTTCTTTTCCTTCCTTCTACCCTTTCCTTCCTCCCCAAGAAGACAGGTAATATGATATAAATTATACATGTGCTATCATGTAATATGTAGTCACATGACTATCATATTGTGAAAGAAGGCATATATCCTTTACACTAGAGAAAAATTCGTGAAGGAAATTAAGTGAGGAATGATATGTTTCAATCTGCATTCAGACTTCATCAGTTTCATTAATAGCAGTGGCTAGCCTTTTTCACCACGAATGCCATGTATATACTATTAATGTTTATGAATTAGTTTGTTTATATTAGTTTACTCATCTTTGACAACAATTTTCGAAGTTCTCTTTTTGGAGATGGCTAGTATTTTTTTTTTATCAAGCCTATTGGAATTGGCTTGGATCACTGTATTGATCAGAGTAACCAAGTCTTTTATATCTGATATCCTCTTTACAACATTGTTATTACTAAGCACAATGCTATCTCAGTTCTCACTTCACCTTGCATCTTGCCTAGATCTTGCCATGTTTTTTTTTTTTATGAAATCAGCCCCTCATCATTTCTTATAGCATAATAGTACTCCATCAGAGTCATATACCAGTTTATTCAGCCATTCCCAATTGTTGAGCGTCCCCTCAATATCCAATTCTTTGCTACTACAAAAGAACTTCTTTCAAAATTTTTGTATATTTAGGTCCTTTTCCTTTGATCTACTTGGGATACAACCTAGTAGTGGTATTGCTGGATCAGAGGGTATGCACAACTTCATATCCTTTCAGGTAAACTTCTAGATTGTACTCTAGAATGGTTGGACTGGTTCATAACTTCACCAACAGTTCATTAATGTATTTGTTTTCTCTCATCCTTTCTAGTATTTGTCATTTTTGATAGGTCTGAAGTGATACTTCTGAGTTGTTTTAATTTGCCTTTTTCTAATCAATAGTGATTTAGAGTAACTTATCCAATGACTATAGATAGCTTTGATTTCTTATGAATATCTGTTTATATATTTGATCATTTATCATTTAGAGAATGGCTTTTATTTTTTAAATTTTGGCACAGCTCTCTATGTATTTTAGAAATTAGGCATTTTCAGAGAAACTTGCTGTAAAGTTTTCTGACATTACCTTAATGTCTATGGTACCCTTTAACAAAATGGAGTTCCCCTGATTTTTTTTCCATTAGGTCTAATTTTGATTTTGCTTGTCTGAGATCATGATTGCTCCCTTTGCTTTCTTCCATTCAGTGGAAGCACAATAGATTCTAATCTCAAGCCCTTCATTTAAAAGGTATTACTTCTAACATATATTGACTAGAAAATGATTGATCTAATCATATGGGAAAAATAAGAGGCAGTTGATGAAGAGCACAGCAAGTACAATAATATTCCATAGAAGAAACTTGTACTCTTATAGTTTTTTTTCTTAGACCTTAAACTACAGTAAAATCTTAGTTGTTAATAAACCAGAAATTAATTTAATGTGACATACTGAAAAAAAAAACTGAATTGAAATGAGATCTGAGTTCAGTTCCTGACCCTACCACTGATGATATGAAATTTTGACAAGTCACTGTACCTATCTATATCACGGTTTCTTTATCTGTAAAATGAGGGGGTTAAATTATATAGTCTCTAAGGTCCCTTCCTTCTTGAATTACATAATCAGAAAATCAATAAAGTTTATTGATTCTTGTGTCATTGTGTCATTGTTTTTATTATTTGTAGCCATGACTAAAGAGATCAGAGTTTGGAAATATTTAAGAGAATTATGGAGTCTTCTGCTAAAATTAGTGATTAATTTTTCCTATACTGTGGTGGCTCTCTGGATTGACCTAGCATTTTATAAGCACCTTTTATGTGTGATGGCTTGTTGAACACTTTTCAGGGTTGCTTTCCTCCTTTTGTGTCCACCTGCCACCCAGCTCTCACCTGTGACTCCAAGAAGTTATAGCATACATGGTAGCCATATACTACTGGTAAACTGTCTCTGTAGGCAGGTTAAACCTGTCAGTGAGTTAGTATGGTGCTCTGAGAAAGTGGAAGATGAGAACAAATTGTACCTGTGGTCATGAAGGCAGCTGAAACAGGTGGTATGGAGTGCATCCTGAGCCATCACCAACCATTTTGACTTTTGTCTTGCCACTAAAATTGGATGGTTCTGGAAGAGAGAGTGAGACACAATCCTAACTCATTTTATCTTTTCAGCAGCCATGAGAGGTAGGTGCTATTATTATCCTCATTTGAAAGATGAGAAAACTGAGGCAAACAAGGGTTAGGTGATTTACTCTGTGTTATATGTCTATTAAATGACAGAAACAGGCTTTACCTCAAGTCTTTCTAGCTCCAGGACCAGCCATCAATTGACTATGCCATGTAGCTGTCACGATTAAGTATAAGGAGGACTGGGAGAGGCTTCTTAAAGAAGGTATGAATTTAGTTGAGACTTGAAGGAAGTCAAGTTAGCTAAGAGATAGAGATGAGGAGGAAAGGAATTCCAGGCATTGGAGAGAGTTGAATAAATGTTAAGAGTCAGAAAGTAGAGTATCATATGTGAAGAACAGTTAGGAGGCCAGTATTTTTGCAGCCTAGAGTAAGGAAAGATATAAGAAGATTAGAAGTTCAGGTGAGACAGATTATGAAGGACTTTAAAAGCCAAACAAGATTTTATATTTGATCCTAGAGAAAGAGGGAACTATTAGAATTTGTTGAAGAAGGGAGTGACATGATTAGGCTTTTACTTTAGGAAGATCACTTTGGCAACTGAATAGAGGATAGATAAGAGTGGGGTGAGACTTGAGTCAGTGGGTTTATGCCAGTGTCAGAAAAAAGAAGGGAACATATGTAAGAGGTACTCTGAAAAGTAGAAAGGAAAAGGCTTGAAAACTGATTGGAAATGGAGAGTGAGAATCAATGAGAAATCAAAAATGACACCTTAGATTTTTATTTGTTTCACTGATGTAGATGTCAGGCTTACCTACTCCATAGTCTGCTAGTGTTTCTATTTAATCTTTTCATAACTGAGGAATACTACCATACTGGTTGTACTACCTATCTGTTGTCTTTCATTCTTCTTACATTCTTGGCCTACATCCTTTTTCTGTCAAATATGCAACCTGAAGTTCAAACCCATTGGGATTGCTCTCTTTATTAGTAGACATCAATGCCTAGAGCTTGAATGAGGGGCAGAGAACAAGAAAGAAGATTTAGTCTCTTCGGTCTTTTTGGAGTTCTTCCAGCTTCCAGTAGACACGCAGGATTCCAACCTCTCTTCAGTACCATGAAGGGATAAAGATTCTGGGAAGAAACTGACAGGTAGAACTTTGATCATATCTTTATTCTCAGCTTGCAACACAAAAAACTAGGTGGGACTTTCTTTTGGATGAAATCTGGGATTCTCTTGTGTGAGCTGAGTTATCTTGCTCCCAAAGAAAGACTTGATTTGATTTATATAGAATACACATTCCTTATGTTTACTTTGTGATTTCTGTTTTGATCTCAACTTGGATAAATACATTTATCTGTTATTTATTCTGTGTGTTCATCATGGAACTGGTATGTTTGATAGCGACCAACATAAAGCATATGGTGCCCTTTTTTTTTTTAATTAAGGAACAGCAATTAGGAATTAAGGTGGAACCTAAAATTCCATTTCCTAGATTAGAAATAGTTACAGGAGCAGACAGATATTATTCTATCCCAGTATCCCCCAACCCAATCCACTCCTCTGAGGAAAGCAGAGTGTCCAGTCTGTAACCCTTATCTAACACTTTTCCTCCTGGTAGGAATCAAAGTCTCCCTTGGAGAAAGGTAGGTGGAGGAGACTATTCAATATATTTATTCTTGCCTTCTTATGAGCAACGTGTGACACCACCATGATACATAATGTATTTTCATTGATACTGTATATACTTCTTATATATGAGTAAATATTAATATATTAACCTGTTACAGATTACTTATGACCACCACAAATCTTTCCATTTCCTATTGGATTATTTTTAAACTAAAAATATTTTTTTTCCAGATTACATGTTGGTATACTTTTCAATAGCCATTTTCTGATATTTTGCAATCAATGCCCTCACCCTCCTTTTACTCCTCCCTCTTCCACAAGATGGCAAGTAATATGATATAGATAGTACATTATTATTATATAATACATATTTCCATGTTCATCATTTTGTGAAACAAGACACATATCACTTACACTAGAGAAAAATTCATGCAGGAAATAAAATGAAGAATGGCATGCTTTACTCTGCATTCATACTTTGTCAATTCCTTCTACAGCACTGGGTAGCCTTTTTTGTCATAAGTTCCTTGAGTTGTCCAGGATCCTTGCATTGCTGATAATAGTTGTCATTCACTGCTGATCATCATATTTTATTGCAATCACTGTGTATAGTACTGTGTAATGGGTACAATTCTGGCTCTGCTCACTTTGCATCACTTTATATTTCCCATTGAATTATGTATAATTTTATTTCTTTTAAGACAGTGATGTTCTTTGCTTTATAGCCACATAGCATATTGGATGAATATTGGTGTTAAAAAGACAGACATTTTTTGGTATCAGGAACTGTGAGATCATTTAAAAGCTCTACAGTTTCCCAAATGGAATCCATTATCATCTCCGCTTACTCAATTATGCATCTACTTGATGATTTTCTCATAGTATCTGCACAAGATAAATATACTAATGGACTTACTTGAAGGATGGTCCATTCAGCTGAATTTTATCCACTTTATTTTTCCCAAGTAGATGGTTAGACCAGTCATTTTAACTTTTCTTTAGATTTTAGTGAAAAGTCTTTATAGTGTTCTAGGAGTGCAATGGGAGCTCAATGTTATTTGTTAACAGGAGCATTTAGAAAATTTATCAATAAAGAATCCTTCTTTTGCATGGACTTTACATAAGAGCTCTGCTATAATCCTGAAAATGTCCCAAGTAAACAAATTGGAATATAGGGACATTCTTAGAGCTAGAATCTTAGAGATCATCATGGATAGTGTTGCTTAACTCTTAACTATATCAATGGTCTTTTTAATATAGCTATACCAATGAAAGATGTGAGGTCAAAACTTTTTAATATTTTACCTATACATTTTAATCATCTTAGCTCATATTTACTAGTGCTCTAAAACTACAAACCCCAGTGCTATAATAATATTTCTAATTTTTGCAATTATTTTCCTAATAAAATTTATTTTTTGGATCAGCTAATTTTATTTTAGACCTTTGTTATATTATCTAGTAAAGATTTGCATAATTGCTTCTCCACTAACAATAGGAATGATAGAAGAGTTCCAATCTCTTAGAACACAGTAATTTTTTGTTTTATATTTCACCTTCTCTGAAGATGTGAACATTCTGGTCCTCAAAAGACTTGAGTGTCAGTGTGGTATATCTCTTTTGTTGTCAAATTTTTATTTTTCTTAATATTTTCATCACTAGTAAATATATAGATATGTGTATATGATTGCTAATTAAGGCAGAGTAGCATTTTTTTCCCTTTTGGAGATGATTTAGGGGAATCCAATGACTGAAAAAAATAGGACATTAAGTATCTCGTTGGTAAAGCTACAAAAATGGGAGATAACATACTTTACACATGTGTGTGAATTGTCTTGTTAATAAGTCTAATTTTGCTTCATTTTGTGAGATTGACCCAGGAATTAAAATTGAGTGAGAGGAAGGAATTGCAAAAATGTTGCTCTACCATCACCTCCAACCTTTTAAAATTTCTGTAGGTTTAAGGGAGGAGGGAGGGACAAAAGGAGAATGAAGAAAAAAGGAATGAAATCTAAAAGGAGACAGAGTATGACTCTGAATTGATTTATAGACCCTCACAGTTGGGGAAAAATTAAAGAGACTAAATATCAAAAGCACTCAGAGCCTGGTAAAATGGAGAGAATATCCGATTTATGTGATCTTGAACAAAGTACTTTTCCTGCCTTGATGTCCTCATCTGTAATTTAATTAAATTTCATTAGTATTCATTAAATATTATTTGCCAGGTTTTATGTTAGGGGTTGGGGACACAAAGGCTAAAAGGAAAGAGTCCAAGACCTAAAGGTTCTTTTGTATTATGGGGAAAACTGCAAGTACATAGTTTGTTTATATGTGTGTGTGTGTGTGTGTGTGTGTATGTATCACTCAATAAACATTTAAATAGTGCCTACTATGTGCCAGATACTATGCTGAGCAAGAGAAATACTGCAAGAAGCAAAATACCACACTCTATTCTCAAGGTGATTCAATCTACTGAGGGAAGCAACATGTAAACAGTATATATATAAAGCAAGATATTCACAAGATAAACAGGAAGTAATTTAAAAAAGGAAGGCACTGGGATTAAGAGAGGTTAGGAAAGGCTTCCTGTAGAAGGTGAGATTTTCACTGGGACTTAAGGAAGCCAGGGAAGTCAGTACTTGAAGTGGAGGAGAGAGAGGGTTCCAGGCAAAGGGGACAACCAGAGAATTTTCCCCAAGCAGAATGATGAAGTGTCTTGTTTATAGAAAAACTAAGAGGCCAGTGTCACTAGATGAAGAGTTATGTCTATATCTATATCTATATCTATATCTATATCTATATCTATATCTATATCTATATCTATATCTATATCTATATCTATAGCTATAGCTATAGCTATAGCTATAGCTATAGCTATATCCACATCTATATCTATATCTACACACATAAAAATACAAAATAACTTCAGTATGGCAAAGCACTAGCACAGAGAAAAGTCAGGAAACATCTCATATAGCAGGTTGTGGCTAAGATGGCTCTTGAAGTCAATTGAGAGCCAAGCATAAGAGAAGGAAGGTCCTGAGTTCAAATGTGACCACAAATACTTCCTAGCTATATGACCCTGGGCAAATCACTTAACCCTCATTGCCTAACTCCTAATACTCTTCTGTGTTGGAACCAATGCATAGTATTGATTCTAAGACAGAAGGTAAGGGTTAAAAAAAAAAAGGTGGTCCTTGAAAGAAGCTAGGGATTTGAAGTGGAAGAGATAAAGATTTCTTTAAGCAAGGGTGACAATCTAATGCAAAGATAAGGAGGCAGGAGATAGAATGCTGGTAGGGAGAAACTATAAGTAGGCCACATAGATTTGAATAAAGGGGCATAATGTACAATATGCCTTGAAAGGTACTCTGGGCTCAAATTGCAAAGAGATTTATTTAAAAATGTTTTAAATAACTTTCCATGAGAGTTTTCCAAAGTATAATCCAAATCATCTCATTCCCTTCTTTCTTCCTCCATTCCAGAGCTGGCAAACAATTCAATCTGGGTTATACATGTGTTATTATGCAAACCAGATTTCTATGTTATTCATTTTTATAAATGAATGATCTTATAAAACCAAATCCTAAAACATAAACCTAAATAAATAAGTGATAAATCATATGCCTCTATCTGCATTCTTATTCCATCAATTCTTTCTCTGGAGGTGGTTGGCATTCTTTATCCTAAGTTCCTCAGAATTGTTTTGGATCCTTTTGCTGTTAGTATCAAAGTCTTTGACATTTGTTTGTTCTACAATATTGCTGTTACTGTATACAATATTTTCCTGCTTCTGCTTATTTTACTCTGCATCAGTTCATGTAGGTATTTCCAGTTCTTTTTGAAATCATCCTGATCCTCATTCATTATAGCACAATAATATTCCATTACTGTCATATAACACAATTTGAAGGACATCCCTTTAGTTTCCAATTCTTTGGTACCACATATAAAGAGATTAAAATGTCAATCAGAGGGGGTTTGTATTTTATCCTGAAAGCAGTAGGGAGGCTCCAGAACTTCTTGAGCAGAGGACTGACATGATTAGACCTGCATTTTCAGAAGATGAATTGGCAGATATGTGGAGTATTGATTGGAGAGATGACAGTTTAGGAGAAGGCAACTCAATTTGGGAGGTAGTTCTCTCATTCTAGGTAAGATTTAGTGAAGGAAGATGTCTATGTTAGTAGAGAGAATAGAATGAATATAAGAAAAATGTCATGTAGTTTGAATTAATAACTGATTGGATATGGGAGGTGAAGGAAGGGGAAGACAAGGATAATTCCAAGGTTTTGAACCTTGGATGATATAGAAGGATGGTGGAACCCTTGAAAGAAATAAGAAAGCTGAGCATTTGGGGGCAAAGATGATAACTACATTTCTAATAGATCTCATGCAATTTTAACCATGCCCATTTCTGGCTGCTTAATATTTTCATCAATGCTTTTCAATAAACTCTTTCAAGGGAATGTGTAGGATCTGGAGATACAAAGGCATAAAATATCAGTTCCTCCCTTCCAAAGACTTCCATTTTTCTTTAGCCAACTTTATCCATGATAGAGACATATTATTTTGGAGCATAGACATCAGTTAGAATTGAAACTATAACCCTATAATCTTTATATTTTTCTAAAAGAATTCTCTTCAAAGAATTACAAGTATCACATTAAAACCCAGGCCACTTGAAAGATTCTGGTATTCCACATAGGACTAAATGAAGATGTCTGCTGTAGGGGCCAGAGAAGGGAGAGTTAGCACTTATGGCAGGCACCCCTATTTCACTTGAAGGTTTTGTGGGTTCTTCATAGTGCTCTTTGTGCATGCTCCTCGACACTGCTCTGATTAAGGGTGATAACTTACACTTGTCAAATTCTTATGATTGGCTAGCATAGTTCACACGACACTAAAATGTTGCAAGGCTTTAGAAACTATATTAAGCAGCCCTGCAGTGTCTAGTATGAGCCACTGTGGTGCTTTCATTTGAAGGATTTAGTTTATCAGAAATGAATCATTAGCCCCCAAAAATGCTTATTCCCAGTTCCATGCCATTAGCCTTGTTTATCTTTGCATACATATGGAATAGTTAGTTACTAAACTAGGACAGCAAGACTGGCCATTTTTTTGTTAAAAAATAACAAAATGAGTAATTTATACATAATATACTATAATTTATGGGGATATAATGAATGCATTCAATTTTGCATCTTTAAGTATTAATTATAGTAGAATTTACAGCAATTTTTAATGCATTAGAAGATTATTTTTATGTCACTTTGGCCAAAATACAATGTTAACTCCAGTTCTAAAATGTAATGATGGAGTACCTGCATTATAACTAGATTTCTTATTCTAATCACATAATTGAAAAATAACATTTAACTTACCTGGAAACATGATGAACTCATTAAGAAGCCTTTTATTTTATTCTTTCAAAATGTTTAAAATAATTACCATATTTTAAAGCTATATTTTTCATTATTTCCCTCAGTTTTTTATAGGCCACACACCTATGTAACTGCATATACACACATACACAAAACAGGAGATTTGTTCACTAGGACTTTTCATTCTTTTGAGGACAGAAATTATTAATATATTGATGTCTGGTATGCTGTCAGCTTTCAGAATAATGTACTTTCCATTATTATACAATGGTATGGTATTCAATGTGTCAGGAACCAAACATCAGGAAATTTTATGAACTGATAGGATAATGGACAATAGAAAACTATTGTAAGGGTAAAAATTAGGGTTGTTGACTGAATATATTATACTAGTGGTTGCCAGGTATAACAATCTGGCCAGTGGTTGTTATATCCTTTGTGGGTTTAACTTGAGAAGGAGAAGGGAGTCTGAGGAAAATGGGTGATAAATGAAGACTCAAAGATAAGTTAATTGATTTGGGGAGCGGCGCTTGCTCCTATAATATTTTCTTTTGAAAATTAATTAAAGGAAAATATGAGAAATAAGAGAACAAGTGGAAGAAAGAATGCCTAGGTAGAGATAAAGAGAGATAGGAGGAGAAACTCTGAAGATGTAGGAATCAAGAGAGTCAAGAGGATCAAGAGAAGGAAAATGCGCCACCCTCTCCCATTTATTGAGGTGTGGATTGGGAGGTGTTCAATGAATACATAACATAGCATAGGTGTTTAACATTGGTTGAATTGATAATGACGAAAACAAAGAGGTGGAGGTAAATCCAACCTGTGTGCTTTGCAAATGAGTAAATGAGTATACTTGGAGCTGAAAGTACCTATGTTAATGACCTTGCTCCGAACAGAGGCAGCATGGCCAAGTCAAGAGCCAGCTCATGAATCATACAATGACCATCAAGAGGTCTGACCATGTGTCTGGTAATACAATATCAATACATCAATCATACTTCCCAGATGCCAATATTCCTGGTATGCTACACCAGGGATTAAAATTCAATCCCAATAAAATACTCATCAGTTTGGGATTTTTATGATAGTTTAATTACAATAGAGGGAAGAAATTCAGAAGAAGAGAGAGAGAAAAGGGAACTGGACTGCTCTGGTAAGCCAGATAGGAGTTGGAGGTCAAGGAAAGGAGGAAAGGAAGAATCAGTCACCTCACCAAGGTCACGCAGGGAAGATGCCTCACCTAACCCACAGTACAGAGCTTCTTCCAGTTACCTCACCGGCAAGCTGTAAACATCAAACCCCGAGCTGCAAGCACACCAAAATGCTGCCCAGCACTCCCTATGCTGCCAACAGAGCCCAAGGTTGCCAGAAAGCCTAAAGTCTCTGAGCAAGAGCAAGAGTGAGAGCCCTGTGAGAGGAAGTGACATGAAATATATCGGTAGTAGTCTCTCGGTAACTGAGGTTGACGATTGTCTTTGTGCACTTTCATCTGTGATGTAGATGAGTGTGCACAAAAACACTAGTGCGTGAAAGAGATTTAAGTAGAAAAGTCGATGCACAGAGACAGTCCCACTCTCTGGGCATTGGAAGCCTGGGTCCATTGGCATGAAAAATCGTTACACCTGGAGACTTCAATGAAATATATAGGCAGTTCTTTACATTGCTTCCTTTGTCTCACATGTACCAATGGTAGCTTAAGCTTGACTGAGGACAGTCCGGGGGTCTGTTGCTTCTTATTTGTCATTTGCTAGCACATGTTGGTCATAGGCCATCCTCCTCAACACTTAATCCTTAATTAGGGGTGTATACATTCCTGGTTGATAGAATTCTAAGCCTAAGCAAAATGGAGACAATCTAAAATCTGCACTATTGAGGAGGAAACAGACAATTCTAAAAATCAAAATTGTTCAGTTTTTCTCAGAAGACTAGCAAGAAAATTTTAGGACAGATGAAAAAATCTTTTTATAAAGCAAAAATATTAGATTATTATACTATTATTTTATATACTATCTTCTATTTTATCATAGGGATGAATAGTATTGAGGCTTACCTTTGGGTAAGGAAGATCTAGAGTCAAGTCTTGTCTCTAGTACTTATTAGCTATGTCTCAGTAACTCTCTAAGACTACAAAATTCAGAGGAGTTGCTGATCTGCAATGAGATCACAAATCTGTCCCAAAACAAACAAAAAAAAATCCCTTCCATTTGCTTATTGTTTATCATTTATAAACACTTTTACAAAAATCATCTTTTTATTCTGAATATAACCTCAAATTGTAAATTTGGTGCTTCATCAGAAACACTTTTGCTATTTTACAGATGAAAACGAGGCCCAGAAAAGATGGTCCAACAAGCTTTCACAGCTTATAATTGGCAAAGCCAGGACTAGAATGGTGGCCTTTTTATTCCTATTCTAGTTCTCTTTCCCTGACTTGTATCTTTCCTTGAGTTGGGATGGTGGAGATATCAAAGTCAGGGAAATGTACATATTTTCTTTTGATCAAATTTTGGTGCCTTCTTCTAGTGCTAAAATTCATGAGCCATTAGAATGGCCGAAAGGATCCTGAGCACTTTCTTACAGAGGAAAATTTCCATCTTTGGCAATGAATAGTAACAAAACATGTGAAAAATGACACAAAGATAGAATGTTTCTTTATGCAAAAGATGAAGAGAACCTTTTTTTCCAGCCATCTGAATGATTGATGTAGATGGCCATATGATTAATTTCTTGGTCACAACTGGTATTGATTATGAAGGTGGCTGAAATGAACAGATTAGTAGAGCCATGGTTCACTTCACCTCTGTGACATAGTTTTATGCTAGGACCTTAAGTTAATCACTGAATGAAGGCAGAGAACAGAAGTATCCTAATTTTCTCTTTACTCCTCTGAAGAAAACTTCTGCAAATTTAATCATAAGAGAGATGGCATACACAGAATGAGCCTATGAACTCTTCATGCTCTTTCCCTGGGATGTTTGACAATGGAAGTCAGGATCTCCTTTTTAAAAAAGGGAGTTTCTTATTCTGGACATTTTATTCTACGTTTCTGATAACCTGAGACAGCTGCCACTGTCAGACCTGGGGTATGCACAGCCAGGTCTGACTGAGAGCAGAATTGGGAAGCAGGTAGGGCTTCTTTGCTACTTAATCCATTACACTTTCTATACTTCTTGTCCTCATGGGTTTCATAGTCTAAATGACACACTCTCAGGGAATGGGGTGTTCTGCTTAATCACATGCTCACTTCAGCAAACACTCATGAAGTGTTTACTCTGTACAACTCATTGTACTAGAATTACCACATATAATTTAAATGAATGACCCATATGGACTTTGTGACCTTGCTCAAGACATTTAATCTCTCATCACTCTTGGCTGCTCTCTAGGAGTGCATAAGTTAAAGAGAAGATGGTGATCTCTATTCATAGAATTTCCTCATCAGAGACTTCCCTATATCAATGCAATCATAGGTCAGGTCCCTATTACCTATCTCCTGTCTCGTAACTCCTGTCCCCTCCTGGATCCAACCTCCTTTGTCCTACAATGGAATAGAATAGCTTTCCCTAGAAAAAAAATTGAACACAGTTTCATCCCTGGCTAGGTGAGTAACTTTAAGCTAATTGTATAGTTTTACTGGACTTTAATTTCTTCATATATAAAATAAAAGTATAGAACTAATTGGCTTCTAAATTTTCTTTCAGCTTTATGGTTCTATGAATCATTCCAAGCTTGTATTTTCTGGATGATTTTGAAGACATTCAGAAAATCTCTGGATCATTGAGTGCCTCAATAAGACAATCAATTATTTAATGCAACAAAAATTCAACAAATATTTTATTAAGTACCTCCTACCACAAGAGTTCTTAACTAGGGGTCCATGAACTTATCTTTTCTTAGTATTTTGATAATTATATTAAAAATAATTAATTTCCTATATTATCATTTGTTTTTTTATTTTTTTGAATTAAAAAAATTCCAAGTAGGAGTTTGTAGGCCTCACAAGATTTTCAAATGGGGTTCATGTCACAAAGAAAGTTAAGGGCCAATGAACTTCTTTGCTCCAATGGTTAAGTAGGTACTGAGGATGGAAAGACAGATATAGCAAAGATCCTAACTTCAAAGAGCTTACAATTTGTTGGGGGAAAGTATACAATATTATAAAAGAGAGGTCTAAGAAAATGACCATGGAAAATCTGATGGACGAAAGATCATTTTTACATGGAGAAATCAGGGATAGGTTTCATGGAAGTATTACCTGAGCTGACCTTGAAGGATTTCAACAGGCAAAGATGAAAAAAAAGACATATGTCAAAAAAAAAAGACTAAACACAAGGTTAGTCATTTTTAGCAGTGGAGAGGCCAAGCACCAATCAGTGTTTGTAAAATGAAAAGGAAGAAATAATAAGGAATTTGAGACAATTAGCCAGATGCCAAAGAAAGTCATAATTAAGAAAAATTTTGGGAATAACTCAAAAGAGTAGAGACTAGTAATTAGTTTTTTTTTGGGGGGGGGTTATATTCTTATAATAATATCAAGATCGGGAAATAAGATTGATGATTTTTTATTTCTTTGGAATTTCAGTAAGTCAGCAGAAAATGAAGGGAGATTATAGGTGTGGGATTAAAGAAATCCTGGGCATGAGAAAGATCTGTGATTCCAGGAACATTGGCTTAATGTTTGCCAACTAGCTTCCCTAGCAAGGAAGCAATCATATTAGTTTATACAAAAACACTTCACTTCAATATAAACCTATTGTTAGGGGAACTTGCCCAGTTGTGTGATACAAAAGCAAAGCAAAGATGTGTTCTAGGGTCAAGGTTCAAAAATAATTGCATGTATATATGCTGAAATATCCACTAGATCTGCAGAAAGACTGCCTGCACAGAGCATGCTTTATATAGGACCAGGTTCAGCTACTCCTTCATAAGGAAAAAAAAATTGGTCATCTTCTATGAGTAAATATCTGAATTATGTGCTAATTTCCCTATGTAATCTTTCTAGGTAAAATTAATTATAAATTCATGTCCTAAAATGGTATAAAATCTCAATTGGACAAACATTTTAAAGTGCTTATCATATGCAAGGTATTATGCCAAGTGTTGGGGTTACAAAGATAGATATTATGAATACCTTACTCTCAAAGAACTTATAATCTAAAAGAAAAGTAAAACATATACACAAATAACTTATGAAATAAGGAAAGAAAAAGATAAATCAAAAAAGTCTAAGCAAGTATTTTTGAGAAATAGTTGAAAACATCTAAAATTAATAAGTAAAAATAAAAACAGCTAAAACACTAAGGTCATTGGGCAGGAGTTGGAGGAGATTTCATCACAGTGGTGACAACTGAATTGGACCCTGATGTAAAGGAAGATGGAAATTAGTGGTGGGGTGGGGCTTTGTTTTAGACATTTGGGCAAGGAGAACAAAGGTATATAAGCAGAGAGGACAAGAGAAACATGATGGAACAAAGAATAGTATCATTTGATAGGAATTTGGAGAACATTAAGGGATGTAGTTTGAGATAAGGCTTTAAAAAGATGTTGGATTGTGTAGGGTTTTGACATCTTAGATCAGAAATTTATATTTGATTTGGTAAATAATTGAGAGTCACTAGAGGTTTTCAAGTAGAGGAATGATATGATCAGAGCCTGAAGTTAGAAAGATTAATTGGGCAGGTATGTAAAGAATGAATCAGAGATAGAATGTACTGGAAACTAGTTAGAGAGATATTAAAATAGAATAGGGGGAAATACAGGAGTCTGAAGTAAGACTTTTTCAGTGGGAATAAAAAAAAAGCTAATAATTATTGTGAGAGATGGTAGAAGTATAATTGAGAGAACATGACAATTGTTAGACTATTGAGGGCAAGTGAAAGGAAATATAAAAATTGATTGCTAGTATTATGATCTTGGGTGTCTAGGAAGATTGTCATGGCATCAACAGAAACAGAAAAGTTCTAAGTAGGATAGTCTTCTGAGCTCACTGTTGGAGACATTGTAGACACAGGGACTTCATCTACTTTGTTATTTGGGAGACATTTGGGACTGAAACTCGGAAGATTTGTGATTGGTGATAAAGACATAGATTTGGGAGTTGCCTACATAGAGATAATCATTGAAGTCATGAAGAAGAGAGAAAAAGAGAGAGAGAGAAAGAGAGAGGGGGAGGGAATGGATGGATGGATGGAGAGGATCTGGGACAAAACCATGGCAAAAACTCCTAAGTAAAAGACACAAGAGGAATGGGAATTGGGGAAAGGTCATTATTTTTAGAGATAAGATATTTCATTTCACTAAGCTGAATCAATTTGAGATATCCCCAATGCCTTAAAGAACATTCTTTTAGTATGGTGAAGATGGTGAAGTAAATCTCTTTATGTTAACTGTTGAATAACCTACAAGTGTCTTGTTTTGCTCCGATATTGAGCCTAAATGAGCAGGGAAATGGCCTGAGTTAGGTCCAGACCAAGACACATTCAAAAGGACAATGGTCTGTCCCTGGGGTTTGCAGGTTAATCTTCACTCAAGATCCTCTAGTGGTAGATGGTTGCCAACTGGGGATGATGTTGGGAAAATTTGTGGTAACATATGGGTTGTACTAACTAACATCTAAGTTTCCTTTTTTTCTCCCTAAACCCTTACTTTTTTGTCTTGAAATACATACTAATTATCTGTTCCCTGGCAGAAGAGTAGTAAGATCTAGGCAGTTGGGGTCAAGTGACTTACCCAGGGTCATATAGCTATGTAGTATCTAAGTTTCCTTTAACAATGAGATCCTGTGATTCTATAATGTCAAATGGCTTTAGTCTTAATAAACTGGGTGAGTTCATCTCTGCTGCTGACATTGCTGATAATATACAGTTTCCAGTTTCTATCTGTTTCTAGAGCATTTACAGTATATTCTCTTTTATTATTTTCAGCTGAAACAAGGAGTTTTCTGCTGTTTGGGTCTGGCTTGGTGCCAATTTGGTGACCTTCTGGATGTTTTATAAGATTTATTTGTTCAAAATGGATTTCCTCCAAAGTCATCTTATATATAATAGTTCTTTCATTTAAAGTTTTTTGTTGTTGTTTCATAGAAACACAGTCTTTAGAACTCAAAAGGGTCTCATAGATCCTATTAATCCTCATTAATCCTATTACTTCATTTTATATATGAGGAAACTGAGGTCCAGAGATTGTACAGTTAGTCGGAATAAAGCACAAAAATCTTTCCTCTAATTTGTGCCTTTCAATGCTTTTGTTTTAATTCTAACAAGATGGGTAGAGTTTTTTACCTGAAGAAAATTTATCATAGACTCATTTTTGTTTGAAGAAAAGCTGAAAACATCCTTAATTTTCATATCTGAGAGCAAAAAAGATCCTGATTAACAAGTTGTTATGCTACTGAATGCTGAATCATATAAAATGTTGATTAGTTATGGGCAGATGTAACTGCCAAGTTTTCTCAAATCAGACCTTCTATTTTCTACTCTTTCCAGAGGCAATAAATATATAGAAATGAAAGGAAGTTACTGATATTGAAAAGATCCCTCACACTAAGAATCTCTTTTACTATAATCTTGTATCAAATATTTTGTATGCCAAGATTACATTTTTACTGGGATAAGTGAAAAGTATCAGCATACGCTCAACAAAGTATTTGGGGAAAGAATGATCTGACCCACTGAGAATATTCTGATCATTGGTAGCTTATTCCAAAGTGACAGAGATGGTTGTCTGTAAGCCTAAACTGCAGAAGCACTGTGCTTTGTGTTTAGGCCTTTGTGGTCCCTAGATAAGCCAGTCTACAAAAGACAAAGTCAAGTGGTTTGTATTCTGGACTGTTTGTATTTGGGTTGTAAGATGCCAGTCACAGAAAAGGCATTTGTATCAGAGTGCTCAGATTTTGAGAATCAGGCAGAAGACAGATGATAAAATCTGCTTGTAGTCAGAGAAATTTTGTAGTAGGTATTAGGGACCAAATGAGACACTTGAGTTCTGTCAAAGAATTCTAGTCCCTCAAAAGGATAACAAGACAGGATTTTGGTCCTAGAGGGTTTGGCACTTTGGGAAATCAGGAAAGGAGTTCAAATACAGGAGTGTAATTGTTGAGATTAGTGTACAAAGTGGAAGAGGCTTATTTATAGGAGAACAAAGCAAGAACCTATATTTTAAAAGTATAAGGCTAGATTGGGCCAGCACCAGGATCATGAACCAGTTGGCTTTTGGCCAATGGGCTCGTATGGTCCCTAAGAAAAGAATTGGTTCCAGAGAGAGGTAGGTTTACACCTTCTAGTGGAAGTTGAATGACTATAGTTTAGAGGAATTCAGGGATAGAAATCTAACTAGACAATTATAGACAAATCCATTTACATTTTTCCTCCCCCCTTTTAAATTCTTTCCCTATTTTTGCAAGAAAACTTTCCTTACTCTTCTTCTCTCCCTCCTCTCTTGTCTCTTCTCCCTTTCCCCCTCACATTTCTTTCACCTCTTCTTCTCCTCCTTTCTCCCCTCTATTTCCCTTCTCTTTTCTCTCTCTCTTCTTTCTTCCCACTTCTCTCTTCTTCTTTTCTTCTGTCCTGTGTCCCTTTATCTCTTCTCTTTTTCCCCTCTGTTCTTCCTCTTTCTCTCTCATATTACTTGGCTCCTACATGACCTACTTGTAGCTTGTAAACCTCAAAAAGAGAATTTTTTTATATACCTGAATCAAGAAAAGGAAATGCTCAATATTTAAAGGAAAAAAAATTTTTGAAACAAAAAAAATTCTTATTATTTTTTTAAACCCTTACCTTCCATCTTGGAATCAATACTGTGTATTGGTTCCAAAGCAGAAGAGTGGGTAAGGGCTAGGCAATGGAATGAGGGTTAAGTGACTTGTCCAGGGTCACAGAGCTGGGAAGAGTCTGAGGCCAGATTTGAACCTAGTACCTCCCATTTCTAGGCCTGGCTCTCAATCCACTGAGCTACTCAGCTGCCCCAAAAACATTATTTTAAAAGGAAAATAAACCAGTGTCATCAGTCTCTAAAGTCAATGCTCTTAACTGAGACTGAGAAATTTTAAAATGTATATTTTGATAACTAAGTTCACTTAACTGGTTTCCCTTGTCCCATGTATTTTATTTTATGCAGTTAAAAACATGCTAAGGGGTCCATAAGCTCAAAAAGACCCAATTAAGAACTCTGACTTTAAAGGTTTTCAAAGTATCCCAAAGTCACCTTCTAAATCAAAACAAATTTTCATCTACCTCCAAATACTTTCTCCAGTGAAATCTATTAATCTTGGGGGGTGAGCATTCAAGACAAACTCAAACCATTTCTTACCCAATTTTATTGGGTTTTAATTTTGTTTTCTTATACCTGTAATGCAACAGTATTATTTTCTTCTATTTTTTTTTTCATGGAGAAGGACCAGAATTTCAACTATGCTGTATACAACCCAACACCAATTTCAATATTGGTTCTATGGAGGAAGGATTTGGTCTGGACAACATACAAACTTTTGAAGCACAGGCTTTTTGTAATTTGAGGATTGCCAATAGTTACTATTTCAAGATTCAGTTGAATGATAGTAAAAATACTTTGTGTACCTTAAATGGCTAAGTTGCCTCTTTCCTACATCCACACTCCTCAAACTGGAACCATGGTACTCAAAAACTCTGGGCCTATCCAACTTCAAGCTATAGATAAGTTACTTAGTTTTAATTCTACATATAGAAGAAAACACTAAACCAAAAAAAAAAAAGAAGAAAAAAAGATAAATGAGATAATGAGAGGATTCACATCTTATCAGGAATGTTATTTTAAAAGCAATAAATGAATGAAAAATCATTTATTAAAGAAAGCAAGATATTATTTGCTGTTAAGGAGCTCACATTCTAACTGAGAGCAAGGCATAGGAAAGTTCACTGAAGGGTGAATGGAAAGAATTAGTGATCGTCAACACTAGTAGGACAGATGGCCAAATCTGTGGGTCCTTTGGATGCATCAGCAGGTCAGATGGTCATGTCTGTGTCTGGAAAGCAGCCAGCAGAGAAGAGGGGGAAGGATCAGTAGATTTGGGAAGTGACTTTGTTCTAAATCCCTAGAAAAAGATTGAGAAAAATTCTCCTATGCAAAGTGAATCAAATAACTTAGGTAGTCCTTTTTGCATTTATTTACAGATTAAAAGAACACTGTTACTCTTTTTGTTTTAGATCTGTTATTTCATCCATATGAGAACATTCTAACATGGGAACTTCCCATGTACTGCAGGTCTACAACTCATCTGGATTTTATAGTGTTTACAGGAACCTAAAGTGATTTTCAATAATGAAAACCAGTAAACTTTATGTCAACTAAAAAATATTTTTCCTATTTGTATTTCTATTGATTTGGTGCCTACAAAAAGTGAAAAGATCAAAAAGGCCCCTAAATTTTTTTTGGTAGATTCTCTCCTGAGGATTTATGGGAGGATATTGAAGGAATTACTTAGGATGAAAATGCAGAGATGGATTGTAACCAATATGATGATGGTCACATTGAGAACTGTGGACTCATCATGAGATTAGGTGGCAAAATAGAGTGCTCAGTCTGGAGTTAGGAGGATCTGAGTTTCACTTTGGCTTGCGATACTAACCAAATGCCTCTGGGCAAGTCACTTACCTTCTATTTGACTCAATTCCCTCAACTACAAAAATGAAGCAGTATCAACCTTTCAGGGTTGATGTGAGGATCAAATGAGACAATATTTGTGAAATACTTAGCACAAAGTATTTGCTATTTAAATGTTTATTCTCTTCCTTTCCCCAATGATGCATCAGAATATTTCTACCATAATGACAACAGAGGGCAAATGACTCTTTAGACTGTTTATTTGATATGAATGATTTCCTTTCAGTCTTTATTCAATTCCATAAACTTTTATTGAGTGCCTGCTCTGTAAAAGATACTGTGCTAAGTTCCGGGGATACAAAAAGTCAAATGAAACAAGGATCAATGAAAAATAAGGAAATTCATTTTTGTGGAGGGCTAATGTCATCATTCAACAAACATTTGACAATGACCTGCTATGTGAACAGCAGTGGAATTGGGGAGAGACTTGAAGCAGGGAGACCAGCTAGCAGGTTATTACAATAGTCTAGATGTGAGGTAATGAGAGCCTGTATCAGGATGATGATGGTATCAAAGGAGAAAAGCAGAAAAGTAGGAGTATTCAAGAGAAGTTACAAAGGTAGAAATGACAAGATTTGAACACTGGTTAGATATTAAAGATGAGAGAATAATTGAGGAGTTGAGGATAATGCCTTGGTTTCAAGTCTGGGTTACTGAGATGGTGATGGTACCCTTGACAGTAATAGAGAAATAAGGAAGAGGAGAGAGACCAGGGAACAGGTAATAAGCTCAATTTTTGGACATGTTGGATTTAAGATGTCTGTAGAATATTCAGTTTGAGAAGTCCAACAAATAGTTGAAGATGATAGCCTGGAAGTCAAGGGTTCTGGTTAAGGGTAAGACTGGACAAATACATCTGGATGTCAGATTGAGAGAGTTGATAATTGAAACCATGGGAGCTGATGATATCCCCAAGTAAAATTATATAAATAGAGAAGAGGGACCAGGATAGATGCTCAGGTGACCCCTGTGTTAAGTAGTTATGACTTAGATAAAGATCTAGCAAGGGCAGAGAAAAAGCTGTCACACAAAAAGGAGGAGTACCAGGATAAAAGAATTCACAAAAATCTTAAGGAAGAAAACATTGATAAGAAAAGGTTGGTTAACTCTCACATGCTTCAGAGAGATCAAGAAGGATGAGGTTTGAGAAAAAGTCACTAGGTAATGCCAGTGAAGATGTCATTAGTAACTTTGTGCAGTTAGATGGTACAATGGATAAAGAGCTGACCCTGGAGTAAAAAAAGATTTATCTTTCTGAGTCAAATCTGGCCTCAGACTCTGGACAAGTCACTTAATTCTGTTTGTATCAGTTTCCACATCTGTAAAATAATCCAGAGAAGAAAATGGCATTTTTGTTAAGAAAACCCCAAAGGGGATCATAAAGAGTCAAGAGAATAGCAACAGTACCTTTAGAGAGAACACTTTTGATTGAATGATAAGGTTGGAACATAGACTTGAAAAACAGTCAAGGGAGTGAGATGAAGTAAAAGTGGAGACACCTATTCTAGATGGCCTTCTCTAGGAGGTTAATCATAAGCAGAATGAACTATAAGATTAGAGCTATCAGGGAGGGAAGGCTTCAGTGAAGGTTTTTGAGGATAGGGAAGACATGGGTAGGTTTATAGGCATTAGGGACATATCCAATAGACAAGGAAATTAAAGATTGAAGAGTAAGATGTAGAGAAAAGGAACAATCTTCTATAGCAAAAGAATTGGAATAGGATCACTTGTGTATGTAGAGAAATTTGTGTTGGCAATGAAAATGTCCACCTCTTCATATCAAACAGAACTGATGAATAAGATGTGACAGTGACAATAGAGAATGGCTTGGGAAAGAGCTAATGGGTAGAGAGGTTGAATGTCATGGTGGAGTTTTAGAATAGGGTTTAGAGTTGTAAGGCAAAGGGAGAAGATGAATGACAGCAGATGATGATCAAATAAAGGAATTTATGAAAAGAACCTCACTTGGCTTTTTTGGAAGAAGTGTATATGTGTTATGTGTGTGTGGGGGGGGTGAGTGTGAAATACTTCCTCTGTCAGATATTTGGGATATGGTTTGGCCAGTTTCTCTGATTTTTCTTTTTTTTTTCTTTAAAAAGTATTTTTTGTTATATGGGATAACTTTCTGAGGGTGAGGGCTGTGGTGAGACAAGAAGAGGATTTAGACAATGTAAATATAGATATAAATAAAAAAGCTTAAAAAGCAAATTGTGTTCTAAGGTGGATCATGAAAATGCAATAAACCAAAAGGCAATTAAACTGGTTCAGAGGAAACAGAGAACACTTCTGGTCTAGAGAATCAGGGAAGAATTTTTGGTAAAGATAACATTTGAGAGAAAGCTGAGGAGAAAGTGGAATGATGGTGATGAGGAAAATTAGAGGGGGCAGAGTAAACCAAGAAATGGACACAGGGAACCTCTAGTATCTTAAATGGAATTGTCTCATTGACTTTATTAATACGCCTAACATTTGTGGACATGGGAATATGTACACGTATACCTGCTTAAATACATTTCCATGAGGCTGAGTGAATTTGTACTTATTTACTTTCTTATCATGTGCTCTCATGACTGTTTGGTGCATATCCAGTCTTCTTTCTATTATAAATCCCCTAAGCACAGAGATCACATGTAACACAGGTCAGTTCTGTTTATGATGGACTCCACGTAGTGATCATTCCACATAGCTATTGAACTGGAATTTTGTAACATAACCAAGTGCTTCCAAGAATTTTATTATCAGACAACATTTAGAAGTGCCTTTGCTTGACATGTATGCCAATGGGAATTGACTTGTTTGTTTTTTATAGTTATCACAGTGCATATGTTCTATGTAGTGTGGACCCTTAATAAAGTTATTTCCTGACAGAATGGTTTGTACTTAAGGCTCCTGGACTGACCCTTTCTCTTTTCCTGTCAGACCCATTTTCTTAATTTTTTAATTTTCCCCAGCCACTTTGCCAACTTCAGAAGGCTGAGACCCAATTGTTTGTGCTCGGCATATCAAATAGTAATACTACTAACAACTTACATTTGCATTTTAAGTTTTACAAAGTACCTTCCTCCCAGAAATTCAACAGGGCAGATGGTGCACATTATGATTATCCCCTCTTCAAAGGTATTCAAGAAGTAAAGAGATTTGTCCATCATTGCCCAGGCAGTCCAAGTTCAAGCAAGGGATCAAACCCAGTACTTCTTATTTCAGGATTAATGACTTATTCTACTACATACTGTTATGGCACTTGCCAGTATAGAAAACTTTATGGGATTTAATTAATATTGATAAGGATTTACTCAAATTGACTAAATCAATCAGTTTGTTCTTCCCTGATTAACCCTTCACTAAAGTGGAGGTCCTCTGGGGCCTTATCATGACTTGAATTCTTGGGGCTTAAGTGGGAATTGTAGAGTTTTCACTCTCATAGTATATGCCAGAACTAGATGAAAAGGGGGTAAAATCTAAATGTAGCAAGGAACTATATGTTATTTGTTTGAATAACAATCTAATTACATTTGAAGAAGCATATCTATGAATCAAATATTCATCAAGTATCCAACAGGTACCAGGCACAATGCTGGGCAATTAGGATAGCAAAGACCAAAAATGAAGCAGTCTCCCCTTTCAGGGTTAACGTTACAGTCACTTACCTTATCCAGACTAGTGGGAGAGGAAAGTGTTTGTTCAACTACAAAAACTCTTTAAGACCTACTAAGTTATAATTGGGTTCTATTGGAGGGACTCTCCATGAGAACAAAATTATAAATCCTTGAAGTAGGTAAATTTTTTGACCAGCTTTGACTGCAGGGTTCTTTTTTTTCAGAAGATAAAATTTTATTGATATATTAGAATTTTTACCAATGTTATTCCTGTTTCCTCTCTGAGAGAATCAAACTAAATAACAATAATTTTTAAAGGAAAAGGAGAGAGATAGAAAAACAGAGAGCGAGAAAACAGAGAAAGAGAGAAGGAAAATCAATACTTGGAAAAAAGTTGCAAACAAATCGACTTCCCATATCTGAAAAGGAGTAGGTGGGAATGCCATCCCGTACCTTTTCTTTGGATCCATACTTCTTTGTAACTTTGTGAAAAAACTTTCTTTATTTTGGGGGGTTGTTTTTCTTTTCATTTACATTGTTAGATTCACTATATATATATATAGTTTTGTTATATCCACTATATATATTGTTTTCTTATATCTTATATATATATATTCTTATATTGCTCGTCCCATTAGACGATGAACTCCTTGAGAATAGGGATTGTCTTTTAACCTTTCTTTGTGTCCCCAGCACGTAGCAGGGTGCCTGGTACAGAACTAATGCTTAATAGGTATCAACTGACTGACTTACTACAGGCATTCTTAATACAAAGTCCAGAAACTGAAGATATTTTGTTAATTATTTCAACACTATTAGGATTCTCTGTAAATTCCCATAGAGGTCCAACATATGAATTAAAAGTACTCTCAGAAAGGGAATATATTTTTCCAATATTTATTGTTTTTCAAGTATTCTAAGCATCCTCAGCTCTACTGGAGTCCAAGAGTAAAAGGGGACTAGTTCTTCTTCATTTCTATGACTTTTGAACCACATTCAGAGCCTTTGAAGTGTTAAATTGTAGTTCCTTAGAAAGACCAAGGATATGTGTGTTCCACATTGAATATTCCTGTGTACTCGTTTTCTATTTCATTTGTTACATTAGCCTCGTTTACAAGTTGAGCTGCTTCTGACTTCAATTTATTTTCTATAGCCTTGAAATTGGTGTCAAAAAACTCAGAGGATACAGCCCCAAAGGAAACAACCTATTTCCTTATTTTAGATGCTAATCTACAGTGAATCTTTAAAAAAATTTTTTTGGCATTGCAACTTACTTTGGAAGTAGAGTCTTAAGAGGATATTGTCAGAGCTTTAGATTCTGAGCTTTGGAATAATATATGGGCAAAAAAGGAGCATTTTAAAACATAGAAATGGCAATAATCTTTTGGGTAGTCTTAACCCTTTTGATTAAAACAATTCTACATCTATAATTCATAATCAGAGTCATAACTAGGATAGGGTAATCAGAGTGTTTCCTCAGGCACTGACATTTAGAGGGTGCTTTAACAGTATGGAAATGACTAAGCTTAGTGTCTGGTTAGCAAATAATAACTAGTTAGATTAGGAAGTTAACAGTGTGCTGTTCTCTCCTTGAGGTAATAATAATTATAGCTCATATTTATGGTCTGCTTTGTGTATATTATCTTATTGGATCTTCATAATAACCTTGTGAGGTAAATAGTTGTATTATCCCCATTTTATAGATAAAGAAACTGAGACAGAGAAAAAATATATTTTACCCAAGGTCACACAGCTAGTAAGTGATTGAGGTAGTATTTGAACCTTGTTCTTCCCGACTCTACATTCAATTTTCTATTCACTAAACCATGCTCCCTTCCTACCTGGTTACGTCTTCCTTGGCATTGTTTTGGGATCTCTACTTGGGAGGACCTGGTACACTGGGGCTTCTTCCCTCAACAGTCTCATGTGTTAGTCTTTTCCTTTATACACCCTGTTGTTTTTTTTTTTTATTTGGTAACTGTTATTTACATGGAGCTTTAAGGTTTGCAAAATCCCATGCAAACAAAAGGTAGGAATTAGAGGTATTAGCAAACTCATTTAATCAGTGAAGAAACAGTGTTAGAGTGACTGGCCTATGCTCACTTAGCTAGTAAGTGGCAGAAATGGGATTCTAACCCAAGCCTACCTGGCTCCTTATGCATCATTTTATCCTCCCTATCATACTTTCTCAAATCCCTAGAATGGCAATCAAGCAAGGGTTCTGAAGTGTGTGTGTGTGAACTCTCACAAATTGCCTTAATTTATCAAGTGGGTCTTCAGTCTTTTTGTTCTGAGACCCAATATGCATCCCTCCATGCCTTCTTTACTTACCTCATCTTCCTTATTTGGCAGGTATAGAGAAGTTGTATATGGAAGAAGGAAAAGATAAGCATAGAGAGGGAAACTGAAGCCAAATTGGAAAAGGACTCAAATGTCAGACTAAAGTTCTGGCCATTCTTATCTTATTAGCATAGAGAAAGGCCCTGAGGAAATAAAATATAGGATAGATTCAGTATAGATTGAGGACATGGATGAGGGAAAGGTTTAGCGAATAAGAGATTTTATAAGCAGGTATTTGATATGAAGACAACGGGATCCTAATACTTTTGGTGTAGTTGAGAAGTGCCTCAAGTAGGAAATTATAGCAAAGGAAATGATTGAACATGGTGCTGAATAAACACTTTGCAGGTATAATTTTGACCCCAACATGACTTTACTAACAAATAATATGGATTCTTTGGTCAGGAGGGTAGATATTTCTTACCATTATTTCTAAGTATAGCAGAAATTCTTGAGACGGTGGAGTAAAGGAACACGTTGAACTCCCACAAACTCATGTCTACACAACCACCAGAAAAAATGCCTTAAAGCAAATATTGGAATGGCAGAACCAACAAAAAACAGAGAGAACTGGTATTTCAGCCAAAGAAAATATAGAGGGACAGCAGAAAGGACCTATCTAGTCAGAGTAAGAGGAGAGAACAACAGAATCAGAGCAGCCTAACACATGCTAAGGAGTGTGAGGAGTGAAGCACCTCTGGGAGACCCCTCAGCCAACTAAGCAACCTGATACTTGTGACACCCAAGGGACTTGGCAGCTGAGGAGCAAAATCCAGCTTAATCCACTACACTTGGCACCTGGGGGAACTCAGGGACAGTACTCTTCCACCTCTGGAGTAGAGCTAAGCTGCAACATATAAGCCAAGTCAAAGGGAAAAGAAAGCCCCATAATTATCAAAAGAACAAGAAAAAGCCTGACCCTGGAAAACCATTTCAACAACAGGGAAGACCAAAATGCAAGCTCAGAAGAGGACAGCAATGACAAAATGGAAATATGTGAAGCCTTAAAGACAAATGTTAAAGGATGTCAGGCTCAAAATGAACTCCTGCAAGAGCTCACAAAACAAATGAGAGAGGTAGAAGGAAAAATATGAGAGGAAATGAAAGACCTAAAAAATAATAAAGTATAAACTGTAAGCAAACAAATAATTCCCTAAAAAAAGTACAAAAACCTCAAGCAAGAAAATGGTTTTCTAAAAAATAGAATTGGTCAAATGGGTGAAAATGGCTCCATAAGATACCAGGAAACAATACAACAAATTAAAAAGTTTGAAAAATAAAAGAAAATCTAAAATATCTCACTGGAAAACAATGAATCTGGAAAATAGATCCAGGAAAGATAATCTAAGAATCATTGGGTTGGCTGAAAGCCTCAATCAAAAAAAGAGCCAGGATATGACACTGCAAGAAATTATAAGGGAGAACTGCCTTGATAGTCTTGAACAATAAGGGAAAATAGAAATTGAAAGAATCCAGCAATCACTTCCTGAAAGAGATGGTGAATTAAAAAATCTCAGTGCTATTATAGCCAAAATCCAGAACTCCCAAACCAAGGAGAATATATTGCAAGGAGCCAGAAAAAAAACCAAAACAGATATTGTGAAGCTACAATCAGGATTACACAGGATACTGAAGCTTCTACATTAAAGGAGCAAAAGTCAAGGAAAGAAAATTCATAATTAAATCCAGCACTCAAAAGAAGCATAAAAAGTAAATAAACCAACAAAAATGAAAACACAAGGCGCTCAATGGGGTAAAACTCATTACATTCCTACATGGGAAAGTGTTAACTAGGATACTTAAGATATCTATCATATAAGAGATAGTTAAAGTGCCTAAGATACTTAAGGTAATCAAGGGAAACAATGGGTTTTAATTGATTACATTACACATAAGAACTGATAACTAAGATACATGAAACATCTATGATACTTGAGATACTTAAGGTACCTTTGGTACTTAAGATGCTTAAGATACTGAAGATACCTGTGAACTTTATCACTACTAGGGCAATGAATAGGACCATAAATAGAGAACATGGTATAAAGTGAATATAATAAGTGACATCCCAAAAAACCCAACAACTCCAAACCAAACAAAATCAAACAATAGAAAGAGGAATATACTGGGACAAGAGAAAAGGAGAGAAAGCTGAGGGTAAATTATCTCATATGAGGAGGTATGTAAGAATCAATATAGTAGAGGGGAAGGTAGGGTTGGGGGAGGTGGTGGGCAATGGTTGAATCTTCTTACTTTCATCAGAATTGGAAAAAAAACAAGATTAAAATCTTCACTCAGTTACCTATAGAAACCTATCTTACCCTAAAAGGAAGAAAGAAGGGGAAGGGAAATGAGAAAAGGGTGGGGATAAACCAAAGTTAGGGTGAACTGGGTTCGGGGCAGTAATCAGAAGCAAAAACATTTGTGAACCTGGAAAAGCTAAAAGGAGAGGAAGAGAAGGGAACAAGTCAAAACTGAGCAAGAAATCAACATGGTGCTATTGAAAAAATGTTGTTCTGCGAGTCTTAATTTTGGGGCCAAATCTCATCTAAGCATTTCATTAGTGGTATATTTTGGTCACTTAATCCTTCTCAGCCTCAGTTTCCCCATCTATAAAGAGGGGATTAAACGTAGATGACCCCCATTTCTAGGTTTACGATCCTAGGAATTTGAAAATTTTGTGAGATTATATCTAACAAAATTTCAGAACTTGAGAGGAGTTGACTATAATTGAACCTGAATAAAACTCAAGACTTTATCTTAACATTATTGTGAAGTAGTTGAAGTTATATACTTCTTTAACTAATGTGATGTGCCATTCATTTTTGGATGAACTAATTTATACTAAAGTTTTAATAGCAATGTTTCACTGCTCCTGTGAACATTACTAGTTTAAAAGAAGTGCTATGGAAAATACAGCCCAAAGAAATGAATAACGTATGGTAGAATTTCCTTCCTTCCTTCTATCCTCCCTCCCTACCTCTCTTCCTCCCTCCCTCCTTCTTTCCTTCCTTCCTTCCTTCCTTCCTTCCTTCCTTTCTTCCCTCCTTCCTTCCTTCCTTCCTTCCTTCCTTCCTTCCTTCCTTCCTTCCTTCCTTCCTTCCTTCCTTCCTTCCTTCCTTCCTTCCTTCCTTCCTTCCCTCCTTCCTTCCTTCCCTCCTTCCTTCCTTCCCTCCTTCCTTCCTTCCCTCCTTCCCTCCTTCCTTCCTTCCTTCCTTCCTTCCTTCCCTCCTTCCTTCCTTCCTTCCTTCCCTCCTTCCCTCCCTCCTTCCCTCCTTCCTTCCTTCCTTCCTTCCTTCCTTCCTTCCTTCCTTCCTTCCTTCCTTCCTTCCTTCCTTCCTTCCTTCCTTCCTTCCTTCCTTCCTTCCTTCCTTCCTTCCTTCCTTCCTTCCTTCCCTCCTTCCCTCCTTCCTTCCTTCCTTCCTTCCTTCCTTCCTTCCTTCCTTCCTTCCTTCTTTCCTTCCTTCCTTCCTTCCTTCCTTCCTTCCTTCCTTCCTTCCTTTCTTCCTTCCTTCCTTCCTTCCCTCCTTCCTCCCTCCCTCCTTCCTTCCCTTCTTCCTTCCTTCCCTCCTTCCCTCCTTCCTTCCTTCCTTCCTTCCTTCCTTCCTTCCTTCCTTCCTTCCTTCCTTCCTTCCTTCCTTCCTTCCTTCCTTCCTTCCTTCCTTCCTTCCTTCCTTCCTTCCTTCCTTCCTTCCTTCCTTTTCTTTCTTTCATCACTCAATGTTGTTTCAAATGTTATGTATAAGAGAAAACAAGAAAAACTGGAGTTACATGTTCTTTCAAGTGTGGAGTTATAAATAAGTGAAATGTGAAACAAAGCACCTCATGGACTGATCCTATCTGAAAACATTTACAGAATCTTGCCTTGTAGTTCATCATCTTTGTACTAGAGGAGAGAAATATGTGTCATGAACTGTTCCTTAGGACCCATTGATTTTTTTTTTTTGCTCAGACTTCAACTCCCTTTCAATGATATTTTCATTTCTACAGTAGTAGCAATTATGTATATTCTTTTGCTTCCATTTATTTCACTCTTCATCAATGCACGCAAATCTTTCAGTCTCTCATAGTTATCAATTCACATGCCATAATAATAATTTTTATTTATTTCGTATACCAGAATTTGTTTATCAGTCCCTCAAATGATGGGCATATACTTTGTTTCTAGTTGTTTACTACACAAAAAGTGTTACTATGAATATCTTTATATATATATATATATATACATATATATGCACAGAGAGAGAGAGAGAGAGAGAGAGAGAGAGAGAGAGAGAGAGAGAGAGAGAGAGAGAGAGAGAGAGAGAGATCAGACCTCTCTTTGATCTATTTGGAATATGTGACAAGAAATGGAATTGATGAGCATGAAAATTTAGTCATTTTTTCATAATTCCAAATTAATAACTAGACTGTTCATGGTTCTACCAACAGTATACCAGTTTTTCCACAGCCCCTTCAACCAAAATGGCTTGTTTCTAATTTTTAATATCTTCACCAATTAGCAAAGATTGTGACACCTTAGAGCTGTAATTCACATTTATTGAACTATTAGTGATTTGAACTTTATTTTATATTTGTTCATAATTCTTTCAAAAACGATCTCTATTGACTACTTGTCTTTTGGGTAAATAATTCTTGGTCTTATAATATTTGTGTCATTTCTCTACAAATCTTGATTATTAGATTTTTATCAATAGTATTGAATACAAATATTTTCCCACTAAATATTTTTCTAAATATGTCTTAATTGATTTAGTTTGTGTCAAATGTTTTTATTTAATCAAAGGAATCTATTTTTCCTTTTATGGCCAACCTGATATTTTGTTTATTTTAGCCTGCTTCCTATAACCACAATTCTCGCTGCAATTTTTAAAAAAAACATAAAACTTTTATTTTTAGGTTGCATATCTATTTTGCACCTATTGTAGTAAATAGCATAAGATATCATTGTACCCACGATTACTGTCAAAACTGTTAATTTCCCCTGAATTTCTTGCCAAATCCTTCTCCCCAAAATTTATATCCTTTGACTTATCAAACACTGCACTACAATGATCAGTTGATTCTGATTTATGATTATCTAGTCTTTCATTTAT